>NW_006770909.1:5487732-5590469 GCF_000442215.2 Lipotes vexillifer
AAATCTTATGTACAAGACTCAAGCACCAACTTGAAACAGCACCAACTGGCCAAAGATGGAACAATTTGAGCATTAAGACAAACATTAAATAAATTTATTATAAAAGTCATAATGACATTTTAAAAATAATCTCGGGCTTCCCTGGTGGCGCAGTGGTTGGGAGTCTGCCTGCCGATGCAGGGGACGCAGGTTCATGCCCTGGTCCGGGAGGATCCCACGTGCCGCGGAGCGGCTGGGCCCTTGAGCCATGACTGCTGGGGCTGTCCATCCGGAGCTAGTGCTCCACGATGGGAGAGGCCATGACAGTGAGAGGCCCGCATACAGCAAAAAAAAAAAAAAAAAAAAAAATAATCTCATTGGTCACCTTCGGAGAATGTTAGTGAACCAACTAAATATTTGGAAAAGAATAAAGCTTGAACCTGCCTTTCCTGTATGAGCTATATCCTTACACTCAAGGAATAGTAGACTTAAAGTATCATCATTTGTCAAACCTCAAATGAAATAAGATCTAGGCTCTGACTGTCAATAGCACTAACGTCACAAGAAGAGAGAGAACTGAACATGATGTGCCTCCTGGTAGGAGATCCAACACCATCTTTGACGAAATATCAAATCTGAATCAGATCAGGCATCTAAATCTCATAACAAGGTTTCAGGAAATACAGAGGCCTGTGAAGCATATTAACACCACAGGAATACAGTAAGCAAAACCAGACTGTGGGAGACTCGACAGAGATAACCTGTTTTCTTAAACAAATATATTTCGAAGAAAAAGAAGGGAGAGGAGAACCTACAACTTAATAGAAACTCAAGGCACATAAACTAAATGCAACAAGTGGACATTTTTTGGATTCTAATTCAAACGAATCAACTTTTCAAAAAGTGATGAGAGGAACTTCCCTGGTGGCACAGTGATTAAGAATCCACCTGCCAATGCAGGAGACACAGGTTTGATCCCAGGTCCGGGAAGATCCCACATGCCTCAGAGCAACTAAGCCCCTGTGCCACAACTACTGAGCCCGAGCACCACAACTACTGTAGCCCGCGTGCCTAGAGGCCATGCTCCACAACAAGAGAAGCCCGCGCACCGCAACGAAGAGCAGCTCCCGCTCACCGCAACTAGAGAAAGCCCACGTGCAGCAACGAAGACCCAATGCAGCCAAAATAAATTAATTAAATAAAAACAAAAACACTTAAAAAAAAAAGTGATGAGACCGTCAGGGAAACTTAACACTGACTGGGCAATAGATGCCACTTAGACTTACTATTTTAGGTGTGGTAATGGGGTCATTGTAATTTTTGGAAGGTCTTTCTCTTTTAGAGAAATATTTGTGGATGGAATCATATCATAGCTGGCATTTACTTCAGTATAAAACAGTGTGGGGAAGGAGAAGTGGACGGCATCACTGAAACAAGAGTAGGCACGAGTTTGTAATTGTTGTAGCGACATAACTGGTATACTCAGGATCATCCTTCTAGTCTGTCTCCTTTAGTATATGTTTGAAATTATCCACAATAAAAAGATTTGTTTAGGGCTTATGTCCAACCACCATCTGCCTTTGTATTTCTAAACCGCATACCAAAGAAAATATTCTTCAGAAACAAGAATTTCAAAGGCTCTAGTGGAATCCAACAAAATTACATGAAATGGACCAATCTCACCTCTAAGGAAAAGCCAAGAAAAAGAGGCCTTGATTATCTTGATTATTATTCTATATAGGATTTCCACTCTAGAAAGGGAAATCCTGTAGCACTCAGTGCTCTCAGTTAAGTATTCCATACAGGAACCATAAAGTGTTGTTGAAATAAATGAAACCTTGCTGTTCATCCAGATGTGCTGAGTCAGTGCCCCTCTCCATCCATATCTGACCTCTGGAGGCCTGGCCAGAGCAGCAGTGCTGGAGAAGGCTTCAATGGATCCATTCATCAGAATATTTTTAAAAGGAGACAACTGAGTGTTTAACCCAATTTTATTAGTCATGTTTTTAAAATGTTAATGGTTGCTGGGCATATAATAGTGCCTGTAAGTGCTCATTGAATGAATATTTGTGTATATAGTATTTTACAGGATTTACACTTATACTGCAGGGGAGAAGACGTTCTAGTCATTCACCAAAACACGGCCTGGACTGAGAACACAATTTATGGGGCATAGCCTCATCATGATAGTGAGAACTGCTGTCCCTTTCATTCCTTGATATTAATGTTCCAGTACCTGGTGCTCTGAGGGCTTAACTGGATGCATTAGTTTCCTACAGCTGCTGTAAAAGATTCACAAACTGGGTGGCTTAAACAATAGAAATTTATTGTCTCAGTTCTGGAGGCTAAAAGTCCAAGATCAAGGTTTGGGCAGGCTTGGTTCCTTCTGAGGGCTGTGAGGAAGGATTGGTTCCATGTCTCTCCCCTCGCCTGCAGTGGTGTGCAGACAATCTTTACTGTACCTTGGCCGGTAGGAGCATCACTCCGATTTCTGCCTTCATGTTCACATGCTGTTTTCCCTGTGTACATGTCAGTGTCCCAAATTCCCTTTTTATGAGGACACCAGTCATTGGATTAGGGCCCATCCTAATGACCACCTTTTAACTTGATTACTAGGCCCTATCTCCAGGAGAGCCACGTTCCCAGGTACTGGGGGTTAAGACTTCAACATATAAATTTCGGAGGGATGTAATTCAACCCATGACATGGGGTGACTCTTATTTTCCCAGGCTCCCTGTCCTTGGGGATGAAAGTTTTCCAAGGAGGCCACTGGACTCCAAGGCCCCAGGCTTTCCTTCCTTTTGCTATTGGCTGTAAGGCAGGCTTCCCGGTCTGGCTCCTGAAGCTTTCTCAGCAGATGAAGCTGTGGTTCATGTTGCCGGTTCCAGCTCTTGGTGGCCTGGGTTTGTGGCTACTACTTCCGTGTCGCTGGAATATAATCCTCATCTCTCTCCTTTCACTGCAGTGATCCTTCAAGCTACAGAAGAGTTTCTCCCCTGCCAGCAAACACAGTGTTTTTGGCCTAACTTCCAGTGGCCTGGTCTTATACTGGCTATTACATTCTTTAAGCCCTCCTTCGAAAGGTAGCCTACTCGTTTGAGGGACTTGGGATATATCTCCCAGATCTAGAGAAATGTGGGCAAGTAATAACGCACCTCTCCTCTATTGCCCTTGAACTCTTCTGCAGGGATCAATTTTCCTTCCTTCATTCAAGACATGATACATCCTCTGCATTTCAGGGTACCTCAGTCCCCCTAATCAAAGGCAGCCTTCATCACATCTTTGTTTAAGACTCATCTTGATGTTCTAGGAGTTTGTAACTTCCCAAAATTCACTATCCCACTTCCCAAGACCCCAAGGGGGCCTCATGCAAATGGGAGTCTTAGTAACCGGCCAGGATACTCAAGATTTCCCGCGGCCAGTGTGCAAACCAAGTGTCCATTCTGCTTTCAGTGTGTGAACAACATCTTCACATAACCATCAATCCTGCTGTTTGGAATCTGTGCTCAGAGCAAACAGGCAAAGGAAAGCCTCACCCTTTCAGATATGTAGAGTTCCAGCTAGATTGGCTGCATTCTTAAATCACAGTGCTTCCAAAACTAGAGCTAGAAAGATGACAGCTATGGACTCATGTTCCTTTAGCCGAAGAGTGCCAAGCATCATTAGCAGAGAACTTCAAGGAACTTATGCTCACCTTGTGTTTTCAAAGAGTAGACAGTTATGCTCCAGGTCACCACACAATAGTAATAATTGCACACTGAGACCTCAATTGCAAGAAAAAAATGAGTAACCTGGGGAGATGGGACCAGGGTCTGGATAACCAGGAAAAGGCCCAGAAATTCCAATGGCTCAGACCTGGGGGTGGAGATGGGGAGTGGAAGAGGGAGTTCTGCTCCAATCCACTCAACTCCCACCTAAGGCTGTGTGTGAAGGTGAGAAGCTTGTGAAGCCAGGCAGACTTGGGTTCAAATCCCCGTTCTCTTACTAGCAGTGGGAACCTAACTGTATCCTTGCCTCAGCATCCTCATCTATAAAATGAAAGTAATAGTAGTACCTGCCTCACAGGTCTGTTGTGATGAATACACGAGATAATGTGTAAGAAACACAAAGCATAGGGCTTAAGACAGAGTAAGCACTCAATAAATGTTAGCTGTCACCATCATTCTTGTATTAAGTCCGAGGCATCCTTGTGTCCTAAGGCTCTGTTCTGCTGAAGGAACATTGATAACCCTTTTGGCCCTAGCTGCCTGCATTTATGGACAAAGAATTTCCTCTCTCTAAACTCAGATTGGCACCTTGAGGTCAGTGTTATCCTATGAAAAACATGCTGGCATGTTTCTCCTAAAGGCCAGGGCAGAACTGCCAGATTTCTTTGGCATTTTGTAAGATGGAGGTGCTTTCTCCAATCTTACATTTCATAGTCACCCTCTCTTCACACCTCCCACAGTTTGACGAGTATGGCTAGCTCATCCGTCTCACCAAATAAGACAAAATGTCCACAAAATTGGAGTTGTGTCCCAAAATGCATGGCTGGAAAGACTTGGATCCGAAGGAGCTTTCTCTAATTGAGAACAAGGACACAGGCAGCCTTTTACTCATGAGTGATAGGGTGAAACTCTAGCTGCAGATGCCCAGCTAGAAAGGCTGTTGCCATGGTTGCTGAGGCAGGCATAGAGAAGAAATACCATTTTGCACTAATAGATGGAAACGATAATATCTCACCCTTGTTTCTCACAGTGTGTCTTTAGAAGGGCAACAGCAGTTGAATAGAAAGTAGGAAAAACTAGTAACAAGGAAAACTGGTGCATTAACCCTAGGGACAAAAAGGCAAAATTACTTATTTTTGTATTATATATAAGTCATCCCAGAAAAAATCACTTGACACGCCAACAGTTGCTTGTATTCGCAGTTCACTTCTCTTCTTGACTGACTGGTCTTGGCTCTCTGGCTGGTCCCTGATTGCCCCAGAGTCTCCTCTGGGCCCTCCCCATTTGGGGAAACTGGACGAAATCACGGTCCCTGGTTAATCCACATGGAGACCAGCTGCAGCTTGTTTTCCCTCTGAAGCATATTTCTTTTTCCATTTGAGAGCACCTGGGTTTATGACCCCAGGATATAGCGCGAAGCACCTATCTTTGGTTAGGGGTTGTCCCTGTTGTGTCAAGGGTGATTTTGTTTAGATAAAAATTGGGTACATTTGATTATTAATTTTTTGGTGAACCTCTGCTGCATTTTTGACTGGAAACCTGAGAGGGGGACACTGCAAGGAAATGAAAACAGAGCAGCGCTTGTGCAAAATGGGGACTAAGGTGTTTAAGTTTGTGTGTGTTGGTGATGGGGGCAGGGGGTGGTGCCTGCGGAAGCTGCAGTGGTGTGTGTCAGCTGAATAATATTAAGGGCCAGGCTGTTTTTCCCTCAACACTTCCTACACATGTTTTCAAGCATTTCGTTCCTAATCATTTTCCAAACTAACTCAAAGCTACAAGGTATTTAGAACCTTCCTTTAGGTGATGAATTTTAAAACCTCCCTTCTGTTGTAGGAAACACAGTTCAGACATGAGCAAGCAAGGACAGGAGGCACTAAAATTTAGCTTGATTTCCCTGGGGTCTGAACTCCAGTTCTTAGAACTACACCCAACACCAATGACATTATTTCCTTTAGTCATTATTATCCTTCCAAGATACTGTCCTTATGACTATCTTTAAAATTACATTGTAAGTGACATGTCAGGCAAGCTCTCGCTTTATTTGCCAAAATTTCTATTGTGCTTTACAGTCACCATGATTTCGACATCCATTTCATCATGCACGTTGCTACGTGACCTCAGTGTGCCTAATGCTCTCAGATTCAAGAGAACACAGACCCTATCCCAGGGGTGCAGGTGCTCTCAAGGAGGGCAGGAGGGCAAACAAAACCCCACAGCAATGAAACAAGGGCCACAGCAGAGATAAAAACACTTGGAGCGATTGGAGCGATCTCATGTCTGTGTGGTCCTGCAGCTGCTGTGCTCACCCTCATCAGACCCGAAGCCCCCTTCTCGTAACAAACATTTTGGAACACCCCTTAACATCCTGACGTGGAATTCCTAGATTATATAACCTGCTTACACACTTTCAGAAAACCAAGGTAATGTCCTAAGTGTAATAGGAAGGAGAAAAGCAAGGAAAATAACATTTAAAAAGTCATATGTATTTTAACATATGCAAATACTCCAGCACAGCTACACTGTAAGATACATGAAAAGTCAGCTGCTTATACCCACTTACATTGAAAATGTTTTATTTACTTTTTATGTGTGCTTACATTATTTAATACTTTATTATATCAACATATTTAAATTATATCTAATATTATGTTATTTATAGTCAATGTAATATTTTTGAGTTTTTAAAGTACTCGACTTTTTGAAATCAGGACTAAATTAGTATATTGTACAGATTAGCATGTTGTAAGATTTTATATAGAGAGATGTAGACATATAATGACTAAGAATGCAGAATGATACGATGTGTTGATTTAGTGACTCAAATAGCATGAAGGGCATTGCTGTTTATGATGTGATTATTTTTGGAATGATGAACAGCTCAAAAAAATTTGGAACGGAAGAAAGCAATTTTCCCTCAACTTACATCCTAGTTGAATATCTGGAAAATTCAGTGTATGCCAAAAACCATATAAGAGAAGGTTCTTCATGTAAAGTGGGGTTCAGTTCTAAGTTCTGCTAATTATAATTCATCTTCATAAATTCCCAGCACAACACTTTAAAATTGTGTACAAAACAATGTGATTCTTTGTTGAGCATGACTGTCCACACATTGCAGGATGTTGCCTATCCCTGGAACCACCCAGAAATGCCATAGCATTCTCTAAACAATGTAACAACCCAAAACCCTCCATTGGGTTCCTGAGGAGGTACCACTGTCTCTGTTGAGAATCCCTGGTCTAAGATCCCTGCTAGCTCTGAAATTCAGTGGTTCTATTTATATACTTTACCCCCAAACTTAATCTAATTAATCATTTAATTCCTAGTGTGTGCCTTGTTAATGAGGTAGGCAAAGATAAACTTGTGTCTTGATCCTTTACAAAGACTTTTACAAATTTATCCCTAATGCCTAGCATAGCCCCTGATATATGGTAGATGCTCAATGAATATTTTTGAGTATATGCATACATATAGGAAGGATACTCAGGAGGTACAAAACATGAGTCTTTTCCTTACATTCTAATTGAAGGTGTTATACATTTCCAATACATTCTAATTGGGAAATTAAGAACAACATGTGACAACAATAAAAGATCAGTACAAAATAATACTTCATTAAGAGGCGCATCTTATGGTAGAAGCTTTAAGTATAATAAAGTGGTAAGAGAAGTTACTGAGGTAGCCAGAGAATTCATAGAGTCAGTGGAATTGGAGCTGGGCCCTAATGGAGGGATTGAACTTGTATGAGGATAGGGGAAGGCTTTCCAGAGAAACTGAGAGGATGGAGGGCCCAGAGTCAAGAATGTGCAAGGGGGCTTCCCTGGTGGCGCAGTGGTTGAGAGTCCACCTGCCGATGCAGGGGACACGGGTTCGTGCCCTGGTCCGGGAAGATCCCACATGCCGCGGAGCGGCTGGGCCCGTGCGCCATGGCCACCGAGCCTGCGCGCCCGGAGCCTGTGCTCCGCAACGGGAGAGGCCACGACGGTGAGAGGCCCGCGTACCGCAAAAAAAAAAAAAAAAAAAAAAAAAAAAAAGAATGTGCAAGGGCTGTGTGAAGACACGGCTGGGAGGCACCCGGCTCCACTGGAAGTGCAGCAAGGTTCACATTAACGAGGTGTGGGAACACTGTGGTTAGGTGTACAGGGCCCAGATTTAGAAGGACTTAGAATACCAATTAGTTGAGACTTACTTGAAAGATTTTAAGGAAAGGCTAAAGTTATACACTGTCTTAGAAACCCAAACAAAATGCTTACATTGTTGGAGGAGGGAAGGACTCTGTTCATGGCTGAGAGCAGAAGTGGTCTAAACAGAGATGTGCTGGGGCCAGCTTGTACCAACTCACAATAGTGATTATTAAATTTTTAGGAATTTTGCAAGTTTGCTGTTAAACATAGCTATTATTAAAAATCAAGTTAGGTACACACAGTATTGAATCAATTATATTAAAAATAAGGTAATACATACTCAAAACTTATCACTTGCTAATTATTTTACAACATTTTACTATTTTGTATGCTTTCGAGGTTGTTTACATCTTATCAGAATGGTGGAAGCAATGTATAATGCTGCTGTGTGTCCCTTCAGAGATGGTGGTGGCTTGAAATCAGTGGTGGTGAGAGTATGAACGCCATGGAAATCAGAAAATGCTTTGTATCAGTGCTCGATATGTTTTGTTGATTGTAGACTTAATAGGATGATGGAGAAAATGTTAATAATCCAGATGAAAACTTTAAAAGTGCACATCATGTCTCTAAGCCATTGCTTAGAGAATAGCATAAAAAATTGAGGAAATATTCTTTCAGTATTTATAAATGTTTTTTCAGCTTTATTGAGGTATAAAATTTCCTCAAAAAAAGTAAAAATAGAATTACCTTACGATCCAGATATCCCACTCCTGGGTATATACCCAAAGGAACTGAAAGCAGAGTCTTAAAGAGATATTTGCACACCCATTTTCACAGTTGCATTATTCGAAATAGCCAAAAGATAGAAGTAACCCAAGTGTCCCTCAGTGGATGAATGAATAAACAAAAGATCATATATACATACAATGGAATTTTATTCAGCCTTAAAAAGGAAGGAAATTCTGATACATGCCACAGCATAGATGAACCTAGAGGACATTATGCTAAGTGAAATAAGCCAATCACAAAAGAACAAATTCAGTATGATTCTACTTATATGAGGTACCCAGAATAGTCAAAATCCTAGAAACAGGAAGTAGAATGGTGATTGCCAGGAGTTGGGGGAAGGCGAATGGAGAGTTGTTGTTTAATGTGTATAGCGTTTCAGTTTTGCAAGATGAAAGGAGTTCTGGAGACTTGGTTGCACAACAATGTGAAAAAAGTTGCTACTGAACTGTATACTTAAAGATGGTTAAGATGGTAGATTTTATGTTATGTGTATTAAACCACAGTTCAAAAAAAGATATTTCATGCCATGTGGCACTCATAAAACTGATTCATTATTGATATCTGAGATTGCTTTGAAACAGGATAAAATATTGACATCTGAGATTGCTTTGAAACAGGGTACTGCTCAAGCCAGGAGTCAGAGCACTAAACTGGAGGGGAGTCAGGGAACCCAAGACCACTTCTGGTTTCATCAGCGATACGCCATGTGTGAAGTACAGTTACTGCACCTTTGGAGGATTTGATCAAATGCTCTTACTGCCTCTTCTAAAGAAAACTAGATGTTTTAAGTATGAATGGGGTAATATTTGTAAAACTACGGAGGCTCTTTACCAAAAAGAAGACTTTAAGGAAAAAAAAGTATCACTAGTGTTATTATGCTAATTCTATAAACATCGTTACATTGTTAAAAGGAATCTGTCCATTTAATGGTCTGTGCTAGATATCTATTAATGATAGGCCCTTTGTCACAGCAAGTAATATTTAGTTTCCAGAAACCAATCTTTAAAAGCCTGCTTTGTACAGCTGTTGAAGTCTATCATTACGAGGATTTATTTTTGGCAGTGGATCCTGGAGCTTTGGCTAATAGCAGTCAACTGAGGTAATTCTACCTTAATTTTGCAAGTGTTCTAATGGCAGGAAAAATATATTACCCGTGAATCATGGTGACACTCAGCACAAGAGCTCAACATTTTATAAAGCTATAAGAGCACAGTAACTGTAGTTCTCATTTTTCATGGTCATTTTTTGTTGGAAATACTTTTATTATTTAGAGAAATGCAAATAATTTGGGGGGATCGAATTCCATTACAATTAATATCCACATAACAAAAATGTGTTCAATTCCAGAAGTGTTTGTGGTATGGTCAAGTAATCTAGATTCAAATTCCCTGGAGGAGTTTTTATCCTGTGTTCTTGGTACCAAAGAAAGTATCAACATCAACAAACAAGTGCAGTTGTTTTAATGATCCTTTTAAATTAATTTTCCTGTTTGAAGATGAAATGCCATTTCTTTCTGTTTCCTAGACTGCCTTCTTTCCTATACCTTGGCAGTTATTTTTCATGCTTGTTCTTATGCTATATCAGTAGTGAAGAGGGAGGAACAGGGGGCTCATGTAGCAAAAAACAAGGGTCTTTTGATTAAAAAAAAGTCGTAGTTTATAAGCCAGAAACAAGAACCATGTTTCCAGCATACAATTCTCATCGTGTTTGGCATTTTATGGCCATTAAAAATCACTATTTAAGATCAAATGATATTTTTAAGGTACTTTGCAATGCAGGAAATAATATTTTAGTATTATTTTTATTTTCAGGGTTCATGGCTTTCTAAATCTTAGTAAGATTTTATGTAATAAGATAATAAGTAATCTTATTTTTGAATGGGAATATTAAGGAAAGTGAGACTTTCTAAAATTAGGGTAATTGGGACTTCCCTGGCGGTCCAGTGGTTAAGACTTCGCCTTCCAATGCAGGGGGTACAGGTTTGATCCCTGGTTGGGGAGCTAAGATCCCACATGCCTTGCGGCCAAAAAACCAAAACATAAAACAGAAGCAATATTGTAACAAATTCCATAAAGACTTTAAAAATTGTCCACATCAAAAAAATCTTTAAAAACATAAAATGAAATTAGGGAAATTAAGGAAAATAACAGTTAAAACTAGTTTTGAAAGAAACAAAAACCTCTGCTGATTGTCTTTCTTATCTTACCATTTCCAAACTGTTGTCCACCTGTATGATATACACGAGCAAGAGGTGAACCAAAGCTCACTGATTGAATGAAATTGCCATTATAAAAATAATATACTTTATTGATATGAATATATGCAAATTGATGGAAAATATGTTTGTTATTTCCAACTCAGTTATTTCCAGAAGCAAATACTTTCATGTGTTCAAAGCTTATACCAAATACAGTATTCTATTAATTGTTAGAAGCATTATAAAGTAGCACATAACAATTTCAGAAGAACGTTTATCTAATGCTATCTTTTTCTTTTTTTAAATTTGGCTGTGCCAGGTCTTCGTTTTGGCACGTGGGATCTTTAGTTGTGGCATGTGGGATCTTAGTTGCGGCATGCGTGTGGTATCTAGTTTCCCGACCAGGAATCGATCGAACCCAGGCCCCCTGCATTGGGAGCATGGAGTCTTACCCACTGGACCACCAGGGAAGTCCCAAGTCTCCATATTTTTAACAAAGAATCACAATCTTATTAAGCTAGAGGTTCCAATTTTTTACAAACTCAGTAGATTTGAAGTTTTCACAGTTTCCTTAGATCATGAAATAATCACCATAGAAGTTCTGGGCAAAGAAAGGGAAGAACAGATGAAGAAGGAATATTTCCTATTCTTTCTTTATAAGTCTTTTGTTTACATGGAAAAAGTATCCTTGAAATTAATCATATTACATTCTGTTTCTATACTTACATGCTTATCTTACAGAAAAAGATCTCTTAGCACTACAGGAGGAAATAATTTCAAGTGCATGGTGGATCAGAAGTGTGTCAGCATCAAAACAAGTGAGGATATAAAATAGTTCTAAAGCAATCTTTATTTTTCATTGTATCCTCACCACAATTAGATAAGTCACTGACAGTAAGTCAGTAAGAACTTTAGTAATAAATGAAACCTGAAAGCTAACTTTATATTTTTTTAAATAGATGGAGATGATACAAAACTGTGAAGCTATAAAGCCAGCAGCCACTTATGACCCCTCAGCAGCAGAGTCATGAGGCTCATGGCCACAGGAATGGAACGTGTGTGAGAACTCCCATCCCCAAAGAGGCTGGGGTGGTCTGGCTTTGAGTCCCACACTTCCTTTTTTCATCTACTTAGTTGAGACTTTTATCCTTAAAACTAGACTTTGTGGAGAGAGAATGGATAACTTAATTCCAGATCATCTCTGTTGCTTAGCATAACAAGAGCCAGGACTGGAGGACCTGCTCATGGTTGTGTATCAGGAAAGTCCCAGCAAGGCAGGAAGAGAGTGGCCTAGCTTTTGATTCTGGGAGCGCCCAGAGTACTTTAGGGTCCAGGAGAGGAGGACAGTGTTAGATGAGTAGAGGGGAAGCTAAGCACAGAAGCACGCTTGCCGCACGTCTCGTGTGGTTTCCTGGAAGAAGACTTCCCAGCAAGGTGCCCTGGAAGAACCTCGGAGAGCCAAGAGGCCAGGCAGAGAGAGAGCCTGAGTTAGCTTTCCTGAGGAACCCAGCGTGGTGTGGAAGGAGGTGCCTGCATCCCCTTAGGCAACATTAGAGTAGCAGAGACTCTGCATGAGAAGCTTGTTAGGGTGGGTCACCAATGCCAGGGCAAAAATAACTGTGGTCAAGGGCTATAGCGAGGGCCACCTAAGCCAGGGAAGGGACAGCCAAACCTCAGGGGCTCTGCTGTGTCAGATGTTGAGTCAGCAGGTGGGGACTCTGGGTGGGTAGACCATAGGATGGTGTCCACATGGAAAGCCAACAGAGCCTCCAGCCTGAAGCGGCATCAGGAGAACCAAAGGGCAGTAATGTGGCCCCTCAGTACTCTCCAAGATCCCTCCCCCAACTCCTCCACCACAAGGACACTGCAAGCTGTCCACCCCCGGACTCCCATGCCATCTCAAAGAAGAAAAAAAGAAAAAATCAAAAGGAGACCATTGAACTTGGAAGAGACTAAGCTACCGGAAAAAAAGAATTGTAAATGGTAACTCCATATTGAATCAAGCACTGCTGTTACGCTGTTAGGTGCTTATGCCTTGGCTGGGAACCTAATTACCCTTTAGGAAGTTGCATGAATAGAAGCAAAGCATTTATAAGTTCCCACTGAACAAAGTATAAACAAGCCTTTCAGGGACAAGCTCTTCTAATTTTTTAAAAATATTTATTTGTTTTAGGCTGCGTTGGGTCTTTGTTGCTGCATGCGGGCTTTCTCTTGTTGCGGCGAGCGGGGGCTACTCTTCGTTGTGGCATGAGGGCTTCTCATTGCGGTGGCTTCTCGTTGTGGATCACAGGCTCTAGGCTCGGGGGCTTCAGTAGTTGTGGCACACGGGCTCAGTAGTTGTGACTTGTGGGCTCTAGAGCGCAGGCTCAGTAGTTGTGGCGCACGGGCTTAGTTGCTCCATGGCATGAGGGATCTTCCTGGACCAAGGCTTGAACCCATGTCCCCTGCACTGGCAGGCAGATTCTTAACCATTGCGCCACCAGGGAAGTCCCTCTTCTAATTTTAAGACTACCAGAGTGATGAAAATCTATATGCATTTATTATTTGTTGGCAGAAACTTCAAACTATGCATATAATACAATAAGAAAACACTTTAGTAAAGAAATCAAGGCAAAAGGAAAATAATGTTAGGAAAAACAAGATGAAGCCATAGATAATTTCCAGTTTTAAAATGCATGCTTAAAGGCAGGCCACAAATTTGGCCCTGAGCTTGCTAGCAGTTAATGCAAAAAAGTAAGTCACTAGTTACATGATGCTTGAGATTTTGTTTTGGCTGGATTTCTCAGGGAAAAACTCAATTATTCCTAGTACTGTGGGCTGAGAAAATTGTCTCCCGTGGATCCTCAACAGAGGACTTCATGTCATGTAGTTATCTAATACAATGGCTAATGCTCAGCGGGAGCTATCCAAGTAATTTTTCTATTTTGTCACCTTCACATCTCAGAAAAACGCTATGAGGCCCTTCCGAGATAAGGAAACTGAAGCTCAGAGAAGTTTAATACCTTGGCCAGGTCGTGCAGTTCATACACGGTGGGCCTGGGACTTGACTGGGTCTGTTAGTCATTTTAAGTCCCTGTGGTTGATGACTGCTTCATGAACAGTCACCCTAAAATGCAATCAATACGTCCCATGTGGTATTTTTTATAATGACCTCAATATCCAATGCTAAAAATGTGTGTCAACAAAGCAGCAAGTTATCGTCACACTAGAAGCCGAAAGCATTACTTGTAACTCAACTGTAACTTTTTCATACTGTATTTTTTTTTTTTTAAAGAAGTTGTTGGGGGTAGGAGTTTTTTAATTAATTAATTTATTTTTGCTGTGTTGGGTCTTCGTTTCTGTGCGAGGGCTTTCTCTAGTTGTAGCAAGTGGGGGCCACTCTTCATCGCGGTGCGCGGGCCTCTCACTATCACGGCCTCTCTTGTTGCGGAGCACAGCCTCCAGACACGCAGGCTCAGTAGTTGTGGCTCACAGGCCTAGTTGCTCCGTGGCATGTGGGATCCTCCCAGACTAGGGCTCAAACCCGTGTCCTCTGCATTAGCAGGCAGATTCTCAACCACTGCACCACCAGGGAAGCCCTTTCATACTGTATTCTTATTTTGTACTTTCCACCAGAAAATTGTTAGAAATAGAAAAATATGGATATTCTTTTTCAAGGTTTCAACTGTTTCTTTATTAAATAGAACAGGTCTATTTCAAAATTACCTATTTTCTCTTTTATATGGATCACAGCTCTCGCACAGATTATGAAAGTTTTCTTTCACTGTCTATAGGAATTAAAGTACAGTTGTCAATTCTAGAAGCTTCTTCCTTAAATATACTGCCATCTTTTGTTTAATTTTGCAGCTCTGTGGAAAATAACTTTTTCTTTTCCTACTTGCAGAAGGAACTTATCCACTCAAAACCTGTTGGAAATATAAAATAGTTCTATTTCTATCAAAGAAAACCTTATTACTTATACGCAGAGTATTTTACTTTTGTGTTAAATTGAAGAGTGGCATTAACTGAATGCCCACAAAGCATCTTAAAGGCTAAGGAAGGATTAAAGTAAAGGCTAAACTCTGAGACAGGTTTATGTACACTGTGCTGCACTTTCCTGGGGCTTAACGTCTTTTCACCTATCTGTAGAGGATATAGAGGGCAGCGTTTCTGTCATGAAATAGGACTAATCAACTTAGTTGAGTTCGTATTTAAGGCAAGGTGAATTAATTAAGACAGTCTGACACAGTTGTCAGATGTGTTTTTCAGCCTACATTCAGAGAAGCTTCTGCAACTGAAAGACAGAAAGTCCTTGCATGGTTCTTCTTTGAGCAATGTCTAAACCAAGACGTCTTCACAGTGGATGTAAGTATGCAAATCTACACATTGATTAGTCCAAACTGAGGCTAGTTACTTTCAGAAAACATGTTTACACATAAAAATAAAGGGACAATTTTATCTTAAAAGGAATACGGTTCTGTATGGGTCTAATGAAAAATGAAGACGTAAGGAAATATTCTTGTATTATTCTTGTGTAAACACCATCAACAGCATTCCTCGCCAAACCACTGGGTATACTATAAAACATGATACTGGGCTTCCTGGTGGCGCAGTGGTTGAGAGTCCGCCTGCCGATGCAGGGGACACGGGTTTGTGCCCTGGTCCGGGAAGATCCCACATGCCGCGGAGCGGCTATGGCCATGGCCGCTGAGCCTGTGCGTCCGGAGCCTGTGCTCCGCAACGGGAGAGGCCACAACAGTGAGAGGCCCACGTACCGCAAAAAAAAAAAAACATGATACACTTGGGGAAAATAAATATGTATAAAGAAATACTTAGATTTATCTATAAATTTTATTGGCTTCATTACTAACAGTATGTTAGCTAATAAATTCGTATTTGGCTGAAGTTACTAAAGAGTAAAGATTTATTTGACAGTAAAGTAAAGATTTATTTGCCAAATAAATAAGTAAATACTGCCTTGCTTTAGTTTGTTTTTTTAAGTAAAAGTAAAAGGAAGTTTATTTGAAATAGTCATTTCAAAGTTGTTATATAAAGTTATTAAGTGCTTCATTATCTTTAAATAGATTAAGTACCTGCTTCTCTGTGTTACAGCTATACATTTACTCCCCATTCTTACTTTAATGGCCTCCCATTACTGCAGATAGCTATATGCAAAAAAATTGTCACGAGGCATGGACCATGAAATGACAGAGTAGAAAATTTGGGGGAAAAAATTGAGGAACAATCAATGATAATCATGAAAAAATCTCATTTTAATATTTCTTCACTCTTTCTTTAAAAAGATCTAAGTGAAATATCTAAAATTCAGTTCAATTGAGCACTGCTAGAACTTCACTTTAGTCTATGTACAGATTTATATATAATGGGTTTTGCTTCACAATCTTTGGAAGAAAGTGAACACAATGTATACAAACTGTGGTAGCACTTAAATTATGTTGATTTCAAGAAGAAAAGAAATTACATAATTTCTACTTGCTTAATGATGACAAAGCCTCATCCCTTTTCATTATAATACTTGCAAATAGACCTGGAACTTTTCATTTCAAGAAGACATGGGTGGATCTGACGACAACGAGCTTCCACAGTGAAAAGAAATAGGAGGTGAGGGAAGCACGCACAAGCCACCTGTCATCAACAACACTTTCTAGGGAATGTGCATTTAGATGCATTTAGAAGAGTGCTGAAGTATATGCCTTCAGTAAAAGTGAAATATATTTTAGGGCCACTACCAAGTGCTTCGGTATTAACTGTCTTTATTGTCCATACTACTTGCCACTATAGTGCTAACTCATTTATAATGTGCTTGTATAACAGAGAAAGTGATTATTGTTATTTAAAACCAAAATTAAGTCTAGCTGCCTTCTAAAGTGAGATGTTAGTGGTATAATTCAAACAAGTAGAAATCTCTAAACTCCCCTACCCTCAGCAAAGATGGAGTTGGGGAGGAAGATATGAAGAGACCAGAGTCAAAGGCCCACTGAGGAAAGGCTAAGAGCAGACTCAGGGAGAGGGGCTAGAGTGGTCTCTGCAAAATAAAGTGGGAAGAATTGCTTTAGAGTTATTGGGGTAGCAGCTGAGAGAAGGTTTAAAAAAAAAAAAAAAGAAAAGAGCAAGAAGCCAGAGCCTGCATTGTCAAAATTGCCCAAAGGACTGTTTCACAATGGAAAAGTCTGATGTTCAATTTTAAAATGTATTTGACACACACGCTCCCCAGTCAGCCAAGACGTTGGTAAAGTCAGCTACACACACGTGTTACCTTGTGTTAGTGGTTTTATATGATATCGAGGGAAGTGGACTGCATTCTGAGTCAGTGTAGAGCAGAGAGGTGGGAAAAGCTTAAGGGAGTAGACTGGGAGGCCCACAGTGGTGTAAACTCAGAACCCGAGCACCCACGAAGATGAAATCCCCAGGATTGGGCAGAGCCTTGTAGAAGATGTGGGATAGGGGCTGAAGGTGATTTCAGCTGCTCAGATTTTAAGGAGTAATGTCATTTGTCCTGTTATAAATGACCATGCTGCACATTTGGGTTGAAGATATTTTAAATGTAACGATTTCTCCCACTTGAGATAAGTGCTCGGATAATTTTAGAATTCCCGTGTAATCTTCTCAGGAAATACATGTATCTACAATTAGAAACAGTCAAATATTTTATGCCAGTTATGCATCTAGTCTTACCTTAAACTTTATTTCAATTAACAAATGTATTTTGAATATCAATATGGTTATTTTTATTTTATACAATTAACATTTATATAATTATTTTTAAAAACTTTTTTCTTATAGGATATAACTTCTAACTATAGCAATGAAAAACTGCCGTGATGTCTCTTCTCACAGCTAGTTTTTCTGCTAAAAGTATTTGATCATGAAATGCTTTGGGGCAGCTCTCTTGGCCTTCCTAATTAAAAAAAAGATTTCCCATTTATTATTTTAAAACACTGAAAATATCCTTAAAGACAAGTGAATTACACTTTAGCATTAACATGCTTTTCAGCACTCACGTTAATACAGGATACTTAGAACAGTGACTACGTGAAGCTACTAAGGATTGTTTTATAACTTGAAAACCTTTAAGAATATCTCCCTCTAGTTTTAAGAATTTATATTTATTTTTCTCAGAATTATAGAAATATTTAATTCTATTGATCTACCTTTCAAATGTAAAAACTTACCAAATGCAGCAGTTATTTAAAAATTAATTTATCTTAATGAATATAATCTCAGAATTCATGCAGCATACGTGCAATAAGTATTCTATATATAACTGCTTAAATTCAGGGTTGGCCAAACTCAAATTGTACTGACTTTAATGAATGGTCTTAGTAAAGCCATGTAAAGAAATGTATTGGAATTGGCACCTGGCTGCGATGCATAAGGCAGGCAAGCGTTCTCCATAGTAGCAGTACTCAGTAAGTATCTGCTGATTCGGCAAGGGCTTTGTTTCATCGTTCGGCAAGTTCATGGAGTTCATGTCTTACTACTATTGCCCTAATCAGTTGAGACAGAATTAGCACTAGCTAAATCTTCTATGTGCTGCCTGGAAGGGTTTGTTGAGGGTAAGAGTCTGAAGACAGAGATTAAGGAGTCTTCATCCTCCTAAAGTGCTGGGCATCCAGGATCAGAGCCCTAGGTCAAAGAAATCCAGCCTGAATGCAAACCTAAGCACCAGTGCCTTCCTGCATTGGGGATCACCAGACACGCTCTGCATTCAGAACGGATATCCCAGTCTACGCTTTGACTCAGGAGCACTTCATGTGCCACAGCAAAGTGACCTTGGTTCAAAAATTGTCTACATGTTTCTAAACATGTAGAAGAGGATACCCTGAAAATGTGAACGTTAATGTTTAAAGACTCATGGGTTGATCCATGACTGAGGAACTCCAAAACGGTGAGTTTGTAGAAACATACATTTGGAGCTTCAAGTATTTATCTACCTAGCTGGTAAAGTGAAAGGTCTGGTCAACCCCAGAGTACTTCTTTGGAAGTGTCTGATTATATTTGCTTTAAAATATAATTTGGTTTAGGGCAGTGAAACTATTCTGTATGAGACTGTAATGGTGGGCACATGTCATTATACATTTGTCAAAACCCAAAGAATGTACAACACAAAGAGTGAACCAACCCTAAGGTAACCAGTGGCCTTTCAGTAATAGTGAGGTGTCAGTGTAGGTTCATCATTGTAACAAATGTAAGACTCTGGTGCAGGATGTTGATAGTGGGGAGGCTATGCGTGTGTGTGTGGGAGAGGTATATGTGAATTCTTTGTACTGTCTACTCAATTTTGCTGTGAACATAAAATTGCTCTTAAAAATAAAGTCTATTAAAAAAAAAAGAACAGTATGGAGGTTCCTTAAAAAACTACAAATAGAACTACCATACGACCCAGCAATCCCACTACTGGGCATATACCCTGAGAAAACCATAATTCAGAAAGAGTCATGTACCACAATGTTCATTGCAGCTCTGTTTACAATAGCCAGGGCATGGAAGCAACCTAAGTGTCCATCGACAGATGACTGGATAAAGAAGATGTGGCACATATATACAGTGGAATATTACTCAGCCATAAAAAGAAATGAAATTGAGTTATTTGTAGTGAGGTGGATGGACCTAGAGTCTGTCATACAGAGTGAAGTAAGTCAGAAAGAGAAAAACAAATACCGTATGCTAACACATATATATGGAATCTAAAAAAAAAAAATGTTCTGAAGAACCTAGGGGCAGGACAGGAATAAAGACACAGATGTAGAGACTGGACTTGAGGACACGGGGAGGGGGAAGGGTAAGCTGGGACAAAGTGAGAGAGTGGCATGGACTTATATATACTACCAAATGTAAAATAGATAGCTAGTGGGAAGCAACCACATAGCACAGGGAGATCAGCTCGGTGCTTTGTGACCGACCACCTAGAGGGGTGGATTAGGGAGGGGATATGGGGACATATGTGTATGTATAGCTGATTCACTTTGTTATAAAGCAGAAACTAACACACCATTGTAAAGCAATTATACTCCAATAAAGATGTTAAATATATATATATATATATATACATATAATTATAAAATATACATATATAAAATTTGGGACATTCAAAAGATAACAGGCACAACATTAAAAATTGCCTTCATCCATTCAGCCTGCTATAACAGAATACTATAATCTGGGTGGCTTATAAACAGAAATTAATTTCTCACAATTCTGGAGGCAGGGAAGTTCAAGATCAAGGCAGTAGCAGATTCAGTGTCTGGTGAGGACTTGCTTCCTGGTTCATAGATGGGCTTCGTCTCACTGTGTCCTATGTGGAGGAAAGGCTGGTGGAGCTCTCTGCGGTCTCTATTCTAAGGGTACTAATTCCATACATGAGGGCTCCACACTCATGACCTAAATCACCTCCAAAACGCCCCACCTCCAAATACCATCGCTTTGGGGATTAGGTTTCAACATACGAATTTTGAGGGGAGACCCTCAGTCTATAGCACTGGGCTATAATTTTTTTTTAAGAAAATTTGGGCACTAATAGATGTCGTGGTAAGTAAATAAGCACTTTCTCACAGGTGTAAAGATGAAAAGAAACTAGGGAAGTCAAGTGGAACCCAGAACTGTCACATTCAGGTGTGGTAGATGCCAATGACTCATTGGCCTTCCCAGAGACCTTCACGACATAGGGACATTTTTGTAGACTTGGGAATAATTTACATTTCAGGAAAAAATTTGGTAGACTGGTTAAAAATAATAAATTACCATGTCAGAAGTGTAACAAAATTTTATAGATTACATTCAATCTCCCTGGCATTGCAAAAAGAAAGAAAGTCAGATTCAAACACCATGGAATCCAGGACAGGTATGGTACCAAGGAGGGCTTTAGTGGTAAATTAGATGAGACTTGTCTCCGATGCCTCATTTCTTCAACTCCATTGGCCCAATAGCCTTAAGTCCCCCACTCGTTTCACTGAACACATGAAAAACAGTGAAAAAAATCCAGCTGTGTTGTTGCAGACCATGGACCCTACAGAGCCTCGTAGAAATATGCCTATGCCTGGCAAACCTGGTAGTCCAGAAGAAAGGCATTTGTGTCGATTATCTAGTGGAATGACATTAGAAAGTAATCATGTGGCCTCAACAGTTCTTGCTGCCTTACCCATACCCCCTTTCTGAGTTCACCTGCAACCATAGAGGTCATTTCCCATCTCAAGCACGTGCATTTCTCTGCTTCAGACTGAAGGTTTTCTCCCGCACTGTAGGGTTGGATCTAGCTCCAGCATAACCCAGCAAGGGAGAACTTTGCCTTCCACCAGTGGCTGACAGAAATCAATGGGTAAATGGCCAGCTCTGTGTCTTTCACTGGGACAATTATGAGGTGTGTACTACAAGTTTTCTTAGAGGGTCCTCAGAAGGTTGTCCATAGTGGTAACTCACAGATTAGCTCACCCCTTATTGGCTTTTTTCCCTTCCTGGTCTCACCCACTCCCGCATGTGGGCTTCCTGGGATTACCTCCCAAATAAATTACCTTCATTCAAGTCCTTGTCTCAGGCCTACTTTGGAGGAATCCCAAAGTAAGATAGTCTCATCCACTTTTGGTGAGTAATCTCCATGGCACTTCCTTATGGTGACATGTGTGAAGTAGCCGGGTGGTCAGCCTCTAGGCAATGCTTGCTCTGGAGGGATTCTGCACTCCTTTTCTTCCTTCTCCTTCCTCCAGATTTGTTTCAGGCATCACATAAAATGCAAGATGAGCACTATATAGTCACAGCTTCAAAGTTTCTCTCTCTCTCATAGGTAAGTTCAAACTTCTACCAGAGACTATCAATTGAAGACACAAATCAAAGTTCAACAGTATTTCAAAAGGAAACACCATGTTGTGTCCCACACTGTTCTGTTGTGTAATGGACGAGGTGAAAAAAGGTGGCTGTGCACCAAATCTCAGATGCGGAGGACCTGAGGTTCTAAGCCAAGGAGCAGTGTCCTCGCCAGAGATGCAAGCCCACAGCTGACACACCTGGCCTGAGTTCTTTCTTGGCATCTCACCCTGGCTGGCAGGCATCTGGCAAATATTTTTATCCTGATTCTGACTGGTCACTACTCTGAGGCCACTATCAGGGAAGAAATTATATTGACCTCACAGAAATAGTGAAAAGAAATCCACATTAAAAACTAAAAAAAAATGTATATAAATGGTGAAAGCCAATGATAGGTGACCTGTGGACTTGAATTTCGAAGTTGATCAGTAGGTTTAGGCCTGGAAAAGAAGCTAAAGAAGTGACTGCTTATTTAAATACCATTATATTTTTAGTTTTGGAACCATATGAATGTATTAACTCTTCTAAAAATTAAATCAAATATGCACACAAGAAAGAAAAAACATCACTACTTTGAAAAGCAGAACATTTTCTTCCTGATTTCCTTTTTTTTTCCAAACATAGTTGTAGTTATCTCAGTTGTTTTTTAAAGTATCTATTGAGGATGAAGAAAGTGACCTGTTTGACTAACACTCATTTAATGTTTAAAATTATTCAAAAGATGTTAATAATTAATAAGAAAATATAAGACAAAATTTTACCACTTTTATAATGGTCCCTTTTTCTGATCACTAGGTTCTAGATAAAGTTATGAATGCTTGTGTTTATGTATGTTTGGCTATAACTTGGTCCCTTCTTCTAATTAGACACATGCACTCAGCCTGTATTCACTTTAATTAGATGTATTTTGGGTCATTAGGAAGATTTTCCTCCTCTTTTCTGTTTTAATCTTATCAACTAAATAGGAATATTTTTCCAAAAATTTAACATATGGGAGCATACATGTATTTGTACTTCTGGAAATATAAACATCAAAATAAGTTGTAATAAAAGAAGATGGTATTTCTGGAATCTTGCAAAACTGGTTTAATTTTATTAGTGTTGCTTGTAGTGTGGTATGGTATTACCTGTGGACTCTCCAACAAATTCCAAAGGCACACGGAGTTCTACAGTTGTATCTGGATACTTACAATGGAGGGGTTTTTGTGTAGCTGAGATCTTGCTGTAGTTAGTCTTCCCAAGTGTTGGGAAAATACAAAAGGTGTTCACCGTGTTCAAGAAGAATTCAAATAGTTCACAAAAAGTAGAGGTATTTGTTGACATATCTATCCGGTTTTTTTTAGAACTCCACCAGTGGCGAGAGATATTGATGATAAATCCAATGATGGCCGTGAACCCTTTATTGACAGCATCAGGGCATCAGAGGATTCCACTGGTTCCCTCACCATTTGAACCTCCAAGTGTGGATAGGTATTTCTCTTCAATACGATATTCCAGTCAAAGGAGAAAATGGATATTATTAAGGTTTCAAATGCTGTTAATCCCAGTGTTGTTTTATTGTCTAATGTTATTTCAGGGAACTGTGGTGCAATAAATCTGCCAGCCACATCTTCAACAAACTTCTCATCACTTCCCCCTTGAGGCCTGCTTGACATCCTCACTCAGCAAATAGCTAAGGAGCACTTTCTATGTGACAGGCATTGCATAGGTGCAAACATGGATATAGTCTGCTAGGGCTGTGGTAGCAAAATACCACAGACTGGGTGGCTTAATTTTATTTCTCACAGTTCTGAAGGCTGAAAGTCCTAGATCAAGGTACTGGCAGGTTTTGTTTCTCCTGAGGCTTCTCTCCTTGGCTTGCAGACTTGGCTGCCCTTTTTCTCTGTGTCTTCACGTGCTTTTTTCTCTGTGTGCAAGCACTTCTGGTGTCTCTTCCTCTTCTTATAAGAACACCAGTCCTACTGGGGCCCCACCCTTATGACTTCATTTAACTTTAATTACCCCCTTAAAGGCCCTGGCTCCAAAGACAGTCACATGGTGGGGCAGGGGTTAGGAACACAATTCAGTCCATAACAATTGGGTATCCTGGATTTCCTGTGATAGAGCAATTCTTTCTTTGCAATAAAAGTGAAGTTATCAGTATTTTGGTTGTACACTCTGGCAGTTTCCTGTCTTCCCTTCTTTTGAATATATTGATATAGTCTGACATTCCGAGGAGAAAGAAAAATTCAGTATTTATGCTTGTTCAAGGAGCATGAACAAAAGAGTTGGACTTCTAGAGACCACTGAAGTTTGGAGAAATAAATTGTCCACCCAGGTAGTCGCTGATCCCAGATGGCAAAACTCAAGCCACAGTATGTTTATCAAATGAGAAAAGAATGTTGTGGTCAAGAATGGAAAATCAGACATTGGTACTGATTTGATTGGATCTTTTTTTTTTTGCTGACATCCCTAAAACTTCCCTTTCCTGCTTTCTCTGTTGCGTTGGCAGCTGAGTTAGTCCTTCCTTAGTAGAGCCCTTCCTCCTAAGCTTTCTCATCATATTTCTACTTAAGCCAATAGAGACTGCAGGACTTTTGTACTTCATTTTGGGAAGAGATGATAGAATCCCATGTGGCAATAAAAAAAAACTCACTGCCTATGCAATGGAAATTTTGTACAATTCCATTTTCATTTTACCTAATTTGTATCTTTTTCCCTAGAGATTTATTACCTCCCACTGTAGCTCCAACTGACCCAAGACAGTTCTGTGTTCCTTCCCAATTTGGATTCTCTGCTCTACCAAATGCAAATATGCCGAACGTGCTGTCCAGTCATGTCTACTCAGGTATGAGCAACAGATGGCTCTCATCTGTGGAGCCACTGTGAACTGGATTGCTGCATTAAGCTTGCCATCAAATTTACTGCCAAATTTTAGAGGCAAAACTGTATGGTGATTATACTTGTAGTTTCTATAATTACTACCTAGGTTTAAATCATGGTTCCACCACTGTGTAACCAAGTGTAAGTCGCTTAACTCCTCCAGCCATCAATTTACTGATGAATAACATGAAAATCTGCAATTACTATCTGTCTTATCTTACAGGCAGGAACTGATGAGGTCATGAGGAGATGAGGTCTGAGAGTTAAAGGCCCTGGGGCAGTTTACATATGGCCTGATAGGTCATAGTGAGGACCTGCCTTTTATTCTGGGGAAGAGGGAAAGCTTTTGAGGAGTTTGAGCAAAGGAATGACATGGTCTGACTTACATTTTACCAGGATCACTCTGGCTGCTGTGTTGGGGACAGACTTGATAGGATTAAAGTTCTGGAGTTAAACTGATGGGAGTTAATGGGCTATTAGAATAGTCCAAAGATTATGATGGATTGGCCCTGCGTGGTGACAGTAGGAACAGTAAGAAGTGGCTGGATTCTGTAAATACTTTGAAGGTAGAAACAACAAGATTTTCTCAGAGTTTAGATATGAGATGTAAAAAGAGGAGAGGTGTTAAGGATGACATCAGAAATTTTGGCTGAGAAATGGGAAAGGTGGAGTTGCTCTTCACTGAGTTGAGGAAGACCATGAAAGCAAGGGTTCTTGGGGCGGGAGTGATATCATAGGCACTTAAGATGCCTAATAGACAATCAGTGGGGGTTGTCTGGAAGGCAGCTGAAGTCCAGGGAGGGCTTCTGGAGACAACCTGGAGATATAATTTTGGAAGTCATGGGGATATATGAGACTAGATGAGATCATCCATAGAGTGAGTTAAAAGGATGAGTTAGAAGTTAAAAGGATGATCCCTGGGACATACCAACAAGGTCCAGAAGATAAATGGAGACATAGAAAAATCAGCCACTGAGGTGGGAAGAAACCCAGGAGAGGACGGAGGCCTGGAAACCAAGGGAAGAAAGTGTTTTAAGGAAAGATATGATTAGATATAGCTTTGTGGAGGTCATTGATGATCTTGATAAGAGCAATTTCAGCAGAGTGGTGTCAGTAAAAGCATGAGTGTAGGGGCTCAAGAGGGAATAAGAGGTGATAATTTCCTCACAATATCGAAGATCAGATTGATGCATCTTATCTCCCCAAAACTATATTCAGTGAGTTTCTGTTTGTCCCTGCTCTCCAATTCCAACAACTCTTAATATTGAGTTAGCCGAAAAGTTCGTTCGAGTTTTCCAGGTTACAGGAAAACCCAAATGAACTTTTTGACCAACCCACTAGATATGAACAATGTGAGTGAAAAGCCTGAGACAGAAAGAAATATGATTGGTGCCAGGGCCAGTGAAGACACCGGCCTGCCTGGATTTAAGCATGTTGTGTGCCACAGTGCATGTGGATCCACTTCAATGAGATTGAGCAGGAGCCAGGTCTGAAACTAGACACACCCACTGGAGTGTGACAGGCCCATCAGTTGAACCTGGATGGTAGCCCCATCTGGCAGCAAGAACCCAGTTAAATCTATAGCCCGAAGTTACAGGCAGCAATTAAGCAGACCAGTGAAATAGCTGCATTGCTGACTCAGAAAGAGCTTCTTAGTGACGAAGAATCGAGAAACTGCCAACAGTTGGATACAGACAGGCAGGTTGACAACCTGTCCCAGGAACAGAGTTCAGTCTCCCACCTCAAGGCTGACGTGTAAGAGAGTAAGCAAGGGCAAGGTAGGGCCTCAGTCCTATAGAAACCGAGCTACTAAGTAAGTTAGCAAAATAGGGATTAAGACAGGGATTTGTTTCAAAATCTGGGATGTTAGGTAGGGAGTGGATTATTACAACAGGACTAGCACTAAGTTTGATGTCAACTATTTGGGAAAGAGAAAGAAACTTGAAATAGGTTTGATGAGTCCACGTTTCATAGGGTGCTAAAATCCAGGTAATGAGAATTGTGCCCTCTACAGTGATCTTCTCACATGGACCTTCTCTGCATCCTTGGGCATTACCCCATGGGTTGGCAGTCTTATGCATGCCAGCTGTCTCAAGGAGAATATCTCAAAGGCCCTGAACTATAAAAACATAGAGCTTTAGAGTCAGAAGGATTTTTAGAAGCCATGTCATCTAACCTCTGAATTTTACAACTGAGAGAGAATCTTGTAAAAATAGATACAGTACGGTGTATTTCAAGATAGGTTATTATTAATAGGAGTTTAAGGAGCTCTGCTAGCTTGGTACAAGGCAAGTATAAAAACAGTTCTAGCCTTCATGATACTTGCCCTCTTGTTGGGGAGAACAGATTTACACATGTAAAACTATCATTGAACAAAACTCTGTAATAAGCATAATTTGTGCATCTGTTATTGTTACAGTGTGGTCTATAGACCTATGCTGGTCTGAGAAGTGTTTGTACAAATAAATGCATAAACAGAGAGTAAGGCTTAGAAACTATCACAGCAACTTGACAGGGTAATTTTATGTCTATTAGTCTAATCGTTTTAAATTGTGCTTGTACTTGTTCTTGCTTTCATTTCAGTTTTCTAAAATGTCATTTTATGTATTTTTTGAAAGTATTGGTCCATGATGGGTTGGAAATTTTAAAAGAAAAAAGTAGTCCTTCACCAAGGGATGGTTTGAGAAGCACCAGCACAGACTCTAAGTGCATTAGGAGTCCAGAGAAAGAAAAAATCAATATAAGCATGAAGTTACCAGGCAAGAATAGAGCCTTGAATTCTGACGATGCTGTCATTATCATAAGACATATTGGAAGGTTGACACAAGAATGTAATTGCTGTTCAACTCCATTGAAATTGTTTTGTAAAAAGTATTTTCCTCAGCTACACCCAGAAGTCCACGTAGAGAGCTTCATATTTTATCCACTTCAAACTGTATTTGGGGCTTCCCTGGTGGCGCAGTGGTTGAGAGTCCGCCTGCCGATGCAGGGCACACGGGTTCGTGCCCCGGTCCGGGAAGATCCCACGTGCCACGGAGCGGCTGGTCTCGTGAGCCATGGCCGCTGAGCCTGCGCATCCAGAGCCTGTGCTCCACAACGGGAGAGGCCACAGCAGTGAGAGGTCCGCGTACCGCAAAAAAACAAAAACAAAAACAAAAACAAAACCACTGTATTTATTTCCAGGGATTTCAGTGCATAAAGAAGCACTTAGTTACTTTTTTTTTTTTTAAGGTCAGCTAATTCTTTTCTTTCAAAAAAAAATTATCAATATTTACTGAAAAAGCAAGCGATGAAGAGATCCACAGTTAATTTCATCTTTTTCCTTTTGAAGTATGGTAGAGAAACATTGCCAGTCATGAGACCCATACTTAAAGAAAAAAAATTATCTGGGAAATTCCCTGGCAGTCCAGTGGTTTGAACTCGGTGCTTTCACTGCCAGGGCCCTGAGGTCAATCACTGGTCAGGGAAATAAGATCCCGCAAGCCGCAAGGCGCAACCATAAAAAAGAAAAAAATTATCTGGTGTTATCATGCCATCACCAAAGTGACTCTAAGATTCTGAACAGCCATGAATTGATACCATTTCCAACACTGTGCTCAGTTGGTGGTTTTTTGCAGATACTGTTTTAAATCATTATATTTTCTTTCATTATTTTCAAGTGGATATTGTTAATTTGTTTGTGGGGTGGGATGGTGGTTTTCTTGTTTAAGGTTGGGGCATTTTGCCACCTGAATCCATAAAGGCAATGGCTAGAAGGAATGAAATGAGTCAAAGGCAGCGTACTGCCAGGTAATGTAACAATGTTGTTTTATTTTCTATTCATTCACTCGTTTGTTTATTCATTTGTTATATATATACTTTTCTATATATTCATTCATTTATTGTATTTGTGTATTGTTTTTGTATATATTGTTATATTTGTGTATATGTATTCACTGATTTTATATATATATATATATATATATACATACATATATATACACACACTGATTACTTTCAAAAAGTATTCCAGGAATATTACAAAGAGAAACATATACAAACATGTACACGGGTTGTTTAAGGATAAAAACAAGATTAGAAATTACACAGTGAAGCTAAGTCTACAGTAGCTTGTCAATGTCTCATAATTAAAATGCCTAGCTGTGATTCCTTTGAAATTCATACTGGCATTTCTGTCTTAAATGACTTCAGTTCTGCCCAAAGATAGGGGCCAAGCTTGCCAATCCCACTTCAAACTATGCCATTAGAGCCCAGACAGCCCCCTGTCAACCTACAAGTGGCCTTCAACAGCCAGGAGAAAGAAACACACAGCAGCGATGACTAGGGTATTGCTGTGGGCAAGAGAAAGCATCAGTCAACTTTTTCATCGCTGAACATTAAGGGGCCCAGGTGATGACCAATAAGCAAAGTAAAGTAAGCAAAAATACCAGCAAGTCTTCCCCCCTTCTCCCTTGCCCAACCCTGACCACTGACATTAATTTTAACAGTTGAGACTTCTGTGTTTCTTGAGTCTCACTAAAATTGTACTGTAAGGTTTAAAAACTTCTTCCCCAAACTTTAATTCCTTTGAGGATTAATCTCTGGCAAGAAACTAATGCTGTGCTGCATTCTCCCCATCCCTGCAAAGATTGCCATATCCATGAGAGACAAGGCTCTAAAGACTGGCCTTAGACTTCCATTGTGAGATTCAGCGAAGCCCTTCACCTCTGATCTTACTCCAAACTCTCCTTCCCAGCGGCTCTCTGGGGGATTCGTGTTTACACCTAACAGACTTCAGATAAGTAGCGTAAGGACTCACAAGAAAAGCAGAGGTGCTACAATAAGGAAGGCAGAGGGCCATTAAAATGATATTTCTAATGGTTTTCTTGGGTTTATAAAATACATTGTTTTGTTTTTAGGATGGAAATGGAAATGCATGCCATTTACCAACAAAGGAGAATAGAAAAAGTTAATTCCAAGGGACTAGCAGGCCTAGGGATACCATTCCTCTATGGCTTCAGTATCCCAGCTGGCCCAGCCACCGACCATGGCAGGAGCATGCTCCCTGCCAGTGACCTGCATGCTCACAGAAGCACCGTGAGAAGCCTTCAGGGAAACTCCATGCTAGTGGCAACTGGTCCGCGCTTTCTAGAGAGCTGGGGGCAGAAATGTCGTCGTCTCAGGAGAGGTACAGGGAATCAGAAAGTTCTAGACAGTGACACCGAGAGTTCTAAAAGTCGAGTAGAAGAAAAGCCCCTAGGCCAAACCCATGCAATTCCCTGTGAAGAGAATGAGTATGCAAAAGACCCAGAAACAGACACTGTCAACAATCACAAGTTGGGTGAAACCAAAGAAAAGCCATCTACAGCTCTTGCTCACACCTTTGGAGAGCTGGAGCGCAGCCATGGAAAACCCTGGGGAGCTCATGGCACTCCCCTGGAAGAAAAGGCCTGGGACAATGGGAAAGAGAAGGCTTCAGAGCAGCTTTTGGCAGCCTGTGGTGAAAAGAATGGGGTTTACCCTCCAGTTCCTCGACCATCTCTGCCAGGTAGGTGTCCAGGGGCTAATCCTCATGAACCGCAGGTCACCAAGTCCCTGAAGTTATTACATGGTGAGCTGTAACCACTGTGTTTCTTTTTATCCTCCTTTTTCTTGATCCTACTTAGAATTACCTCCTCTTGAAAAGTTTATTACATTAGTTCCAATCAGCCATAACAGTGCAATGTATCTCTGTTTATATATTGGTATATAGAGAATTTTCAGCAAAGGCTAGGAAGGTAAATATGAGGAAGGATGGGATAGCCTACCAGAATTTTTAATTAACATTTTAATTTAATTTTTAATTTAATCTCTTCAACACAAAACAGAGGGGCTTCTTGCTTAAAAGTATGAATTCCATCTCCCCTGTATTTAAGTGTAGAAAAAGTAAACAATTAACCAGAAGCTCTTTCAGTGCTCACTACTGCTATGATACTCTCTAACCTAAAAGTATTAACACACTACCCCCTGCCCCAAAAAGACACACTGAATAGTTTTCAAGAACTTCTTTAGATAAAAAATAGTTTAAAACTGGAACTTCTTTAGACAAAACTATTTTAAACCCCAGGGATTTGGATATGTGTAATCTAGCCACCATACCAACTGCTTCCCTGACAAAATATTAATTTGCCATTTTGATGAAGATGTAGCTAAATTCTCACATGGCTTAGAGAGCATATGATGAATCATGTAACATCATAGAACATGGTCGTATTAATCTGGAGAATGAAATCCACAGGGTATTTCTATTGGAATCTGAGAGAAGCTGGAACTTTGTTTTTATTTATGATAAGGTTGTCATTAAAGATCCTTTAGAGGAAGAAAAGAAAGGAGGTAGTTAAGCTTTTTTAGAAATCATTTCTCAGTAACTCTGTCTTTTAAGGGGGTTACGTGTAGATCTATGTAAAGGGACTGCTCTGTGGTAATAGAACATGAGGAAATGAATGTAACTGTACATGAAACTGTACTCTTAGCTTCCCCCTTTTCCCTTTTCCCACAAAATAATTTTCTTTCTGTTTTAAAGGAACACACATGCTTCTTACAATCAAGGAAAATCTATCTTTGGATGAAGATATTCATAAATGGACCGTGAATGACGTGTACAACTTCATTAGTGGCCTTCCAGGTTGTTCAGACTATGCTCAGGTGATGCAACATTTAAGTATTTTCTTAAAAGTTAGACACTTTGAAATATACTTCCTTCATAATGAGTTCTGTTGAACTTGATTTTGACCCCAGAGAGCTTCCTAATAATCTCTCCCTTTGTATGTCATTGGCTTCCCTGGAACAGAAGCCTCTGATTGGTGGAGCTTGGGTCATGTGCCCACCCCAGCCTCAGGGGAGGCTGGGAAAGCCAGTGTCTGGCTTTAGTTTCTGTCCCATCAAGGCTCCTGAGATGTGGAATTCTCCCAGAATTAGGAGGTTCAGAGGCCAAACATCCAAGAAGAATGAGAGGTATCTACTATATTCCCTACTCATCCATTTAGCAAACATTTGGAGGCATGTACTTCTGTATCAGAAGTTTTAGGCTACTCATCATACATAACAGAAATATATACTTTATTCTAAAAAGGACAAGAAGGAAATACATCTGAAAAGTAGGAAATTATTTTAAAATTCCATTTTTATGCTGGGGCAATATATAAAAATGCCTACACACATAATTTAATCTGGTAGATAAATACTATTTTTTAAATTATAATGAACTATCAGGACAGTTGAAAAGTAAAACTAGCCTCACTTATATGGGAAAATTGGAGATAAAAATGGTGGGTTGCCAAGTTTTTGAAGTTTATGTCAGTGCTACATTTTCATGCATATAGTTTACTTTTTCAAGTGATTTAATAACACAATTCCAAACAACAATGTGCCTACTAAATCTGGTATCGCTACCTTTGGTTCATATTTTAAAGTAAAAGAAAGCAAGAAAAGGACATTATGATTTAACTACATCATAAGTAACTGATGTTAGAGATAATTTTTTTCAGATCTCAGTTTGTGATATTTTCTTCGGTGTAATGCTGTTAATTCTTTTAAATTTTTCATTTCTTTCTTCCTTCCTTCCTTCTTTTTCTTTCTTTCTTTCTTTCTTTCTTTCTTTCTTTCCTTCTTTCTTTCTTTCTTTTCCTTTCTCTTTTTCTTCCTTTGTTCTTTTTATTGGACCAATGGAAAAGTCATATAGAGTAGTGATTAAGGGTATGGCTTATGAAACCAGAAAGTATAAGTTCAAATCCTGGCTTTTCCACTTTCTGGACATGTGACCTAAGACAAATTGCCTCCCTCCTCGGTGTCTCGGTTTTTTCATCTGTAAAATGAGGATAATAGTATAATACATTTTCAAAGGATTGTTGTAAGCATAAATGAGTGCCTGGCACTCAGTAGATTCTAATTTCATCATTACGTCAGAGGCTTCTAGAGAAAGCAGAATCTCAAGTTACTTATGAGGCAAGTTGTATTCTTCAAGTCACCTACTTTGTCTTTTTGCATACCTGCTAAAAAAATTTGTTCTGTTTTTTCCTATTCAATGAGTATAACCTTATTATTTTATTACTAGTCATTAACCGTGAGTAAGTCACTTTTTAAATGTATCTATGCCACTTTTCAAGTGGTACAATGAAGTTACCAAATTCTGATAACCAGAAAGAAGCAACCCCATGTATAACGAACATTTGATTACTGACTTCTGATGGATTGAATCTGTTTGAACTCACTATTTTTAATCAGTCAGTGATTCACAGTCATAAAAATGCAGTTTATAATAACCACTCTTGTAATAAATAATGTTACATGCATTTCATACTTTATAATCCCAGATGTCCCCTTATGGGTATAAAGAAGTCACATAAACACGAAGACCCCAAACTTTGCTGACTCATTATCTCTTACCAACAGGATGTTGGTGCTTCCTTCCCCACCCCAAGAAGTGGTACAGTTATTTCTAGGTGTTTCTCAAATGTGTTTAGGATCAAGTCCTGCTCTTGTTTCCTCACTAAAGTCAGTTCCCCTCCTAGCAATTGCTGGTGACCTCAAAAGCAAGGATGCCGGGGCTTCCCTGGTGGCGCAGTGGTTGAGAATCTGCCTGCTAATGCAGGGGACATGGGTTCGAGCCCTGGTCTGGGAGGATCCCACATGCCGTGGAGCAACTAAGCCCGTGAGCCACAACTACTGAGCCTGCGCCTCTGGAGCCTGTGCTCCACAACAAGAGAGGCCGCGACCGTGAGAGGCCCGCACACCGCGATGAAGAGTGGCCCCCACTTGCCACAACTAGAGAAAGCCCTCGCACAGAAACGAAGACCCAGCACAGCCAAAATAAATAAAAAAATAATTTAAAAAATTAAAAAAAAAAAAAAAAGGCAAGGATGCCACTACTCTGCTGGGCATGACCAGGCTGTGTTCAGTGACGGTGTTCTGTACAGAAATGGGGAGAACCCCCCTGGATGCAGCTGGGTGCCGTCTGAGCACAGCAAGCTCTGAAGCAGCACTGCTTATGCACAACTCTCACAGGAACCCTTGTCTGCAATGTGCCATCTGCTTTTACTCACAGCCCCTGGGGCTACTCAGGGCCATACCCCCTGTCCCCTTCTCTGTCCTCTTCTTCCTCACCTCTGCCTAAGGTGCAGCAACCTCCAACCACCCACCTTCTGCAGGTAGAAGAAGGAAATTCAGGAAAAAATAACCGCAGTGAAAATCCAAAGCCCATTGCAAGTGAAATCTTTTAAATAGATGTGAAAAGAGAGGATGGGTGGTTCAGCCATTTAGGGACATCCAGGATACCCTGTAACACATTTTTTTGGCTCAAAGTCAATGTCTAGTTCAAATAAGTCAGCAGTTAAAGTATTTTCTCTAAAAATAAATGAAATTATTAAAAATACATGCATATTTATATCATGCACTTGGCCCAAACTGCTCTCATGAGAATGAAGTGAGGATATCTTCTGAGTGACAGAGGCGTGTTCTGCATCCTTGCCTCAGGCCCAGGATCCATCCACCATGACTGAAGGTTAGGCCCTCATGCATTTCAGGCCCTGGGTGCCAACCTACCTCTGTGTGAAAATTTGTCTCTGTGATTTCTCCTTCTTTGGATGATCTCTCATGGTCCCTTCACTGCTCAATGGAATCCCTACAAAGGAAAGAGAAATTAGGTAAATTTTCTACCATAAATATAGGTAACTATTTTTATCAGCACTCCTTTTTCTGATTGGCAGTGGGGTTAATCAGGGAAAATTCTGGATCAGAATCATGAACTACACATTATTTTACAAGTTCTCTAACAGGCAAGCTATGCTTTTTGGGCAACTCACTTAACCTTTTCTGTGCTGGTTTTCTCATTTACAAAAAATCATAATAATAGGGCCTACTCTTTATTGGCAACAGACTATGTGCCAGGCATAGTACTAAGTAAATTATTTAGATTGTCTTTTAAATTTAATCTACACAATACTTCTGCAAAGGAGATATTAACTCTATTTTGCAGCTGAGTAAAGCTGAACTTCAGGGTGGTTAGAGGACTGCTTAAAAAAATGTGTGTGTGACTACAAATCTAGCTCTTTCCATTATAATTACTCTACATTGAGGATATTGGGCCATATGATTTTCGGCCAAGGGTACCTGGGGCCCTAGGAATTCTCAAAGGTGGTAGAAGTTATGCTTAAGTTATTGAAGATATTTCAAAACAACAAACAACCTAAGAAATATCATACATTTCCCCAAAATAAGGCTACATAGACTAACCCAAACTGTCCACTTTTTTGCTTTGGCCCAAATTAAGTTACTTATATTAGCCATTCTACAATTTGATCAGTTAAAATAGGAAAAGAAATAATTACTTAATAAATATAGTTTGTAAATAACTAAAATCTGTTAGAACACAAAGTTCCTGGTACAGAAGTTTCCCAAGAAGAATCTAATTTTCTGCTGGTCCTGAGGCATGCCCTCCGAGGTACGGAACACACAGTGGAAATGGGACAAGTATGGTTCCTCTTCTCACGGAGCTTGTAGTCCAGAAGAGGGGCACCGTAAGGGATTCCACATCAGCGTGACCATGCTGGAGAGGGCAGCTACGGGGCATGGTAGGAACACACAGGAGGGCCTTACGGTTTCCTAGAGGAAGAGGCATCGAAAGTGAGACCTGACAGTGAGGAGTTTACCACCTGAGAGGGGGACCAAGGTGAGAGGGAGGCCAAGGAGGAATTGCCAGGTGAGGACCAGAAGCCAGAGAGAACTTAACATGGTTGGGATTTGAGAATAATTTAGTGGCCAGAGGCCAGGGCCAAGGTGGGAAAGGTGAGGACGGCAGGATAGGGGACTGAAGAGGGAGAAGGGATCAGGCCACAGAGACTTGAAGGACTGTGACTCCATCCCGGGAACAGTCTAGGTTTTAAGGAGGAGTGGCGTGCTTAGCTTTATGTATCAGAAAGGTCGCTCCAGTTGCTTTTATGAAAATAGGTTAAAAGAGGCAAAACTAATGGGGAAGCCTTCTCGGATGAGCAATAATGGAGTTTGATCCAGGGTAGAAACAGTGGGGTGGACAGATAAGAATTCTACCCAAGAGGCAGAATTGGCACGATCCAGCTTCTAAGTTAAAGATATACATTAGGGAGGCTTCGGTATACAGAGACACTCACTGAAGCCAAGAGACTGAGATGAATCCAGAAGACCAAAGAGGACCTGGGTCAGAAGCCTAAGGGACTCTAACACATAAGGATGGACAAAGAAACAGTAGTCACAGAGGTGACAGCAAAAGAGAGGGCAGAGGGTACCCAGGAGGGAGAAGCCTCAGGAAGTGTATTTTCTTGAAGGAGTAGTCAACAATGTCAAATGCAGCCAGGAGTGTAAGAAATATGAGGACTGAAAAATATCTACACGTTTGGTAGAGTCACCAAGGACCCAGAGGAGAGCGGGTTTAATGGACTTGTGAGGGTGGAAGTCAGGCTCCTTGAGACTGAGGAATGACTGGGAAGTAAGAACATGGAAACAGGGAGCATCAAAACTCTTGAGAAATTGGGCTGTGAAGGGGATGAGAGACCTGGGGCAGGATAGAGGGATGGAGTGAGGAAGCGTTTCTGTATCTTCATCATTATTGCTTGTATAATGATGGTGGAGACTTGCTTAAAGCCCACTGGGAAAGAGCCAGCCAAAGAGAAGAGACTGATGATGAGACAGGGGATTATGTATTGTGCGGGGCCTGGAGGTGGGAAGGGTGCAGACACTTAGCCTATGTGGAGAGAGTGCCTTTAAAGAGTGAGGGACCACTCTCCCCCTGTATCGGTACAGAGGAAGAAAATGTAAGCTTTTAGGTTGGTTTGGGCAGAATTAGAGGAAGTTCTTATCTACTGGTTTGTTTGTTGGTTTTAAGTAGGAAGTTACATGATCTGCTGAAAATGAGGGGGGATTCTGTGGAGTCTAAAGTTTGAGTGTGAAGAAAGCTTGAAACAGAAAGAAAAGAAAGCTCATCAATGTATGTAAGATTGCCAGGCAGTTTGAAGGTGGAGACCATAACGTTACAGTACTACCAGTCAGCCTAGTTTTTTCTGTCCATCTCCTTATCTGCCTGGAAACGTTGTCCACCAGCAGCCTTCCTAGTTTCTGGAAGGATGGAAGGCATGGTGACATCCACTACACAATCTGAGCAAATATGTCCAGCGTGACAGCTCTCACCTGGGTTTTCCTCTTCTCCCGTTACCACTCATCTAAGGCAGTGGACAGAGGCACTGAGTCTGTAAATGTGAGAGTCTGAAATTTGCCTGAAATGGTTTTTCCCCACATCCCTTCACTCATACTGTTTGTCCATTCATTGATTTGTCAAGCAAGGATTATTGCATATCTTCTGTCATGAGCCAGGCACTGCATTACAGGTACGTTGGTGAGTAAAACATGGGCTTGCCCTCAAATAATAACTATTCCAGGTTGGAATTGCATTCTATATACAGAGAATTACAGTGGACTCCAAGGGTTGGTAAAGACTACAAACAACATGCTATTGGAGCACAGAAAAGAGGGTAACTGAAAATAAGAAATGTTATGATTTTTTATGTCATCCTCAAGCAGTCTTAATGTTTCCTCCAAAGCTAAAAATCTATATATAAAACAAGGTCTTAAAAAAAAGACATTTAAACAAAGCCTTTTGTGTTTAATAAGGTGTTTAAAGATCATGCAATTGATGGAGAAACTTTGCCGTTACTCACAGAGGGGCATCTTCGAAGCATTATGGGCTTAAAGCTGGGGCCGGCACTAAAGATCCAATCGCAGGTAGGGTGATTTTTCGTAACTAAACATGTGTTAATGGTATGAAGCTTAAGAGAAATATGTTCCCTTTATCTTGTTGTAACATTAACAATACCTATTTAACCTCTTTATCAAGCTTTTTCCCTCTGTGGTTGGGGACATGATAAAAGTGAGGGAACCTGAAAACTTTGGACGGGGCGCTGGTACACGTTCCTAGTTTTGGTTGGAAAGGCACAAAGCAGTGGTGTGCTGGCCAGTGTTTAACAACCTGCTGTCTTTAAAAATGAACCCCGATTCATTGCATTTGTCAATTTCTGTGGTGTCAGTCCTCCCACCACGGCTGACAAACTCCACATGCAGCGTCACTGAATACAGAATTGGGAAGAGATGCACAGCAGCTCCCCATTTCAGACTATCTTCACCATGTGGATAGCACAAGTGTAAACAGCCTCAAGAGCAGAGAGAATAATAAACAATTACAGTAAAATAAGTAGGTAAAAATAATTCAGTGATAGGTTTGGGGTATTTAATACTTTAGTTTGCAATATAATATATCTAATTGTAACTTTATATAATTTAACTTTTAATAATGGCATTTTTAGCAATTAGCTTGCAGATTTCCTAAAAATATAACAACTGGTCTCAAGAGCTGGAACAAGCCAGCTCCAGAGCACCACTTCTCATCACTCCCTCCACTGCTTCATTCTGGTCTAAGGCACTGTCTTCTCTCGTTGGATTACTGCGTTAGCCTTCTAACTCTTCTCCTGCTCTGCCCTTGCCCACCCAGAGCGTATTCACACAGCAGTAAAGAATGACTCTTCTGACACATGAGACAGATCATGTCACTCTTCTGCTCAAATGTCTGCAATAGCTCCCCATTTCTTTCGAAGTCCAAGTCAAAGTCCTGTATTATTTGCACTCCTCTCCACCCATCACCACCCTTGCCTTCCTGACCTCATCTTCTAAGTCTCTCCCTGCCAGTTACTGCTTTTGTCAACTCACCTCTGGATGCTGTTTGAACATCTAGACAGGTTCCACCTTCACACTGTTCCCTCTGCCTGCAATGATCTTCCCCCGACATCCTCATGCTTTGTTCCCTCATCTCCTTCATCTTTGCTCCACCATGCCATCTCAGTGAGGTTTCCTTGGTTCACCTTACTTAAAATTGCATGCAGCCCAGCCCCCACACATACTACTGCTATCCCTTTTTCTGGTCTTCTCTTTTTCCCCATAGCACCCATCACGTTCAATCACACAATATAATTTATTTATTTGTTACATTTATATTTATTTTTGATTTCCCTCTGCCCCCACTAGAATGTAAGCTCCATTAGAGCAGAGATCTTGATCTGTTTTGTTGACAGATATAACCTTAGAACATGCAAAACCCATAATAGGTCAATAGTTATTTGTTGAAAGAGTGAGTTTCCTAAAAGTCAAACCAAGAAGCCTCAACTAATTCTTTCAGAATTTATACAGTACTTTACTTATTCACAATACATGCTTAGACCAGGAGCTGAGTTTCCAGATGTCCTTCAAAAACCTTTTTTTTTTCCCTAAACTTTTCAGGGTAAAGGAGTTCTTTATTTCTAATGCAAATACTTCAGTGTTTCCATTGATGTTCTTTTTTTCAACTTCTTATTTTGGAATAACTTTAGATACAGAAAAGTTGCCAAGATAGTACAGAGAATTCACCTAGCTTTTCCTAATGTTAACATAATACATGATAGGGCACATTTGTCAAAACTAAGAAATTAACACTGGTACAATATAATATTCACTTTTAAATGATTTATTTTTCTTTAGTGAGGAAACTACACCTCTTGGGATACTTACAATAACACTGCAGTTTTTTCTCAAATCCGATTTTCTTTGGCTTTGGTTTATCACTTCCGTTGCACTTTTTGTTCTGCTTTGTCCTTACAATGTGGCCAGCCCCAAGTCATTCTTAATCTTCTCCTCACTTGCTGCTAGCATTCTTATGCTCCTATCTGATATATGTAAGTGCTTCCATGCAGCCCAGCTGAGCTATTATATCCCAGGCCCCATCTACCAGCATAACAGGACAGGACTCCCACAGAAGCTGGGGGGGGGGGGGGGGGGGGGGGGGGGGGGAAGGTCCGGGGGGGGGGGGGGGGGGGGGGGGGGGGGGGGGGGGGGGGGGGGGGGGGGGGGGAGGGAGGTCCAGCTGATGCCAGATGTTCAACCAAGCAGAGCAGTTGTAGAGTCCTTGGGATTGGGAATTTCCAGGGGTCCAATTGAAGCAAGAAAATTGGAAGGTTCTGAGTAACATCTGAAAGTCCTAGAAGGTGAGCAGGCAGGAGTTCATCAGTGGATAACAAAATCTCAATCTCCAAAATGGGAATCAAGGGCAAAATTCCATTACAGCAAGAACTGCTAAGAAGAAGGAAACCTACCCTCCAGAACAGAAACGTAGAAGGTAGACCGGGACTGAGCACACAAGGAAAGGGGTAGGAGAAGAAAAAGTTACTGGAATTTGAGAAAGATATCATTAGAATGGAGGGAGCTGGGGGTTTGAGCTGTAACAATGTGAACAATATAGAAATCTCCTGGGTCCCACTCGGCATAGGGTTTGTGTAGGAGCCCGCTGGTTATTACTAGGGCGCCAAGTCCCAGCGCAGCCTTATTTATGTCTCAACACTAAGCCCACTGAAGGCCAGTTGTGTGCTAAGGTTCTAAAGAATTCCAGCCTCACCTGGAGAAGGACGGGCCGGGTGTTGGTGAAGGTGGAGTAGGGTGTCTGTGGGAACCCTTGCGGGACCATTGGGAAAGGAAGAGCTAGAGTGAACTCAGAGTGGAATAATTGTGTGTGCAGATGAACCACAGCAGAACCAAGAACAGGAACTGGTAAGCTCCTACCACCTTGATACCCAGTTTTACAGTGTAAACACTATGATTCTAAAAGAAAAAGCCCACCACATCCTAGAATTGTGTCCTTCTAGATGTCCCATGCCTGAAATTACCTCAGCCTCCCTGCCACCCGTGGCTTAGCAGAGTATGCTGTGTTATTGAAAGAATTCATAGATGTAATTACTATATTTTGTCTTCTAAGGTATCTCAGCATATGGAAAGTATATTCTACAAGAAAAGTCTTTCACTTCCTACCCACACGAAACAAGCATTCAATCAACCAACAGATACAAACCCTCTTTTGGATTTTAATTCCTGGAGTGATACACTGGACATTCCTTGTTCCCAGGATATGATCATTCCTAAAAGAACTGAGCGAGATACTATGAGAAATTAAAACCCTCACAGAGCAAGAACAGTCTTAATCGGTTTTCTGAAAAGTCTGGCATATTCTGAAGGGTGTGGGGGGTTTCCCAGGACCAGATGGAGGCTCAGAGGGAGAGAAAGCCCACCCTCCTGAGCTTTCTGGGAGGACGCCTTGCCCAGGCTTCCTGAAGTGACCACATCACAAAGTGGCTGGAGGCGTATCCTTGGAAGCAAATACTAAATGAAGGATGGAATTTGCAAACATCAAATTTGTATATATAAAGAGGTCTATTTCTTTTTTTCCTTCCAGTTTTATTGAGATACTATTGACATAACAGCACTGCATAAGTTTCAGGTGTACCACATAATGATATGACTTAAATACATCATGAAACAGCTATCACAATAAGTTTAGTGAATATCCGTCATCTCTTAAAGATACAAAATGAAAGAAACAAAGTTTTTTCTTGTGATGAGAACTCTTAGGATTTACTCACTTAACAGCTTTCGTATATAACGTACAGCAGTGTTCATTCTATTTATCATGTGGTACATTGCATCCCTAGTACTTATTTATCTTACAGTTGGAAGTTTGTACCCTTTGACGACCTTCATTAAAGAGGTCTATTTCTGATTAAAAGAAAAAAAAAAAAGAAAGCTATAGTTGGATGTTTCCACGACGATATCTGTGCAGAAGCCAGAAGAGCTGACACTGAAAAACAGAGCTCCTAACCTGTCTTCACTGGCTTCCCATCCCCCAGCCCAGAGAGAAACAGAGGCAACCCAGTGGAGCCAGAAGGAGGAAGAAGAGAATGTGAAGTACAAAATAGAGAAATAGAGGAGCTGAGCACAAGGCCCCAGCTTTTCTCATTGCAGGCTTTCAGCCTGAAGGAAGCTGGAGAAAGGAACGGGCAGAAGCTCTAACATTAAAGTTCAGAGTTCGACTGTTACTCAGCATTTTCCTTCTGATATGAAACCATGTTATGACTAAAAACAACTGGAGGACTCCTTATGACCTGAGAGGGAGAGGAAAGGGCGTAGCGACCACCTCCTATTTCACCCAAGAGGTGGGGAAGGGTTACCTCCTCAAAGCAGTACTGAACTGGCAAGATCGAGGGGAGACGATGACGGCAGCTTCTGCGCGTGCCCCATGGAATCCCACTCTTTCGACTTCACATTTAACAGAAAGACTGTGAAAGGATCCGCAGGGAGCTGATAAGGGTTTGCTCAAGGAGGATATTGGGTGGCAGCGGTGTGAGGGAGACTTCTTACTATATACCCTCTGGTACATTTTAAATTTTTAACTATGAGAACGTATTTTCTGTTTTTAAAATTTATATTTAAAATAAACAAACTGGGACTTCCCTGGTGGTCCAGTGGTTAAGACTCTGAGCTTCCACTGCAGGGGGCACGGGTTCAATCCCTGGTCAGGGAACTAAGATCCCCCATGCCATGGGGCATGGCCAAAATACAGAAAAAATAAAATAAAAATATAAACTGTGGTAGGCAGCTTCTAAGATGGATGCCAGTTACCCCTGCTTCCTGATGTTCATACCTTGTATGATTCCCCTCCCCTTTGGGGTGGGCTGCAGTTATGACTCTTTCTAAGGGATAGAAGATGGAAGACATGACGGGGTGTCACTTCTGCAGCTTCTGTCTCAGGTCCTCTCTCTCATTCTCTTGGATTGCTCGCTCTGGAGGAAGCCAGCTTTTCTGTCTCCAGGCGGACCTGTGGAGAGGACGGTGTGACTGAACTCGGCAATAGATCTTCTGAGGCCTGCCAATAGCCACGTGACTCTTCCCCAAGTCAAGCCTTGAGATGACTATCCAGCTCCTGCCCACAGCTTGATGGCAGCCTTGTGGCTGACCCTGAGCCAGAGGCCCCCAGCTAAGCCGCTCCTGGATTCCTGACCCACAGAAACTGTGGGATAATAAGTATGTGTTGTTTCCAGCCACTAATGGAATAATTTGTTTTGTAGCAACAGATTCCTAAAACAAACAAACAAAGTGCATTGATAAACATAGATAGCGTGCTTCCCATGTTCACTTTTTGATTTGGAAGATGGGCTTTTGAAGTCATTTCCCCACAGGCCATGTTAATTTAGTTGATCTTTGCTTTCTTTCATTTTTAATGTGAAAACAACAGGGTTTTTTCCTGACATAAAATTATATTATACTATCAAACATGCTTGTGGACCAAAGAGGGAGTATTGGTAACTTTGAGGGGAGAGAGAGAGAAAGAGAGAGAAAGAGAGAGAGAGAAAGGCTCAGAGAGAGAAATAATACTTTCAAATTTCAAAATTTTAAGAACTATTTTGTCACATAACCTTTCACCTGCTGTAATCCCCAGCATATAAAATTTTCACAAGGTGCCAAATGTGAGTTAACAGGTGTTATGGTGCGGGATAAAAAGAAAGCTTAATTAATACTTTTAGTGGCAAAGGGATCATGGGATTCCATCCATATGATGGCTTTTGAATTTCTTTTCCCTGCTAAATGACTCAGTTGAGTTGGTAACTGATTCACTTGAACAGATGTGTCTCATTGTTACTCTAAGGAAAACGTCCTTATGTCATCCTGGCATGTACTATCACCAAAAAAAGCAACTGTGCTTAATTTTAGAACCATGCATAAAAAGAGAACCACGTAAAGGAGGCTCTCCCCAGCTCTCAGCACTCTTCTTTGGAAGAAAAGGAGACTGAAGTTGCTTGTCCACACCAAGATTATTCTTTCCAGATTCATGACTCTAGGGTACCTTTTAACAAAAGACCCACTTTAGTAATCAAAATTATTTTGAAGGGTGAAAATTTTACTCATATTACATATAGAAATAGTTTTTAACTCTTCTGCAAATTCAACTTTAGTCTTGATTGTACTGTGTACCCTTTGGAAGAATAAAATAAAGAACAGCAAAAACAACAACAAAATTCTCTCTCATGTTTGAAAAACAATCACAATAAAAATGTGTTTGCTAAATAGGCTCTTCTGACTTATGAAACATTCTGTTTAGACAAGGGGAATAAACATCCATGTAATGGAGTACTATGTAACTGTTCCTCTATGGAAGTATTAAACAGCTATTAAAAAGCAATAATAGAATTCACATATCACCACTTTGCACCCCTAAAAACTAATGGACCTAAACAGTGATCATAAATGACTATTAACACCACAAAAAGAGAAACAACCAGACATTATATGCCTCCTCATGGAAGCTTATGAAACTGTTATGAATATAGCAAAATCCAAACTGGGAGAAACTGTATAGTAGAAATGACCTGATTTTCTTCAACAAATAAATTGCAAGGAAAAACAGAGAAAGGGAAAAGGGAAACCAGTAGATTAAAAGATACTAAAGATTTAAATCACCCAGATGTAAAAGTTTTAGGAACAGGTGGTGATGATGGTGATGCTACGTTGTGAATGTTATTATTGCCACTGAACCGTACACTTAAAATTGGTTAAAATCACAACTTTTATGTATATTTTACCACAATAAATTTTTTAAAGATTCATATCACCAATACAATTATTTGGATGCCTATTGAATATATTGTTAAAAAAAAAAGAATTGGGGAAATTTGAACATGATTGATGATATTCACTTCTATTAAAGAATTATTGTCTGTTTTTTAGATGCAATAATAGTGACATTTTTATTGTGGTAAGAACATTTAACACGAAATCTTTCCTCTTAACAAATATTTATGTGCACAATACAATGTTGTTAAGGCACAATGTCGTGTAGCAGATCTCTAGAACTTAGTCATCTTACCTAAGTTGGTTTTTTTTTTTTTGAGTTCTTATCTCTTAGAGATGTATACTGAAATATGTACAGATAAAATGATATATATTGGATCTGGGATTCGATTTTACCTGACCTACAATCTAATAAATTATCCACTTATTATTTTATGGAGCCTGGCAGAATACTCAAGACCCTTGGGTCAGAGACAGAGAACTTTATTACTCATGACACAATAAGCAGCACAAACATCAGCGTATTTGTTTTGGGTCCCCTTGTTCTCGGTGCCACCGGGGTAACACAGATGGATGGCTGCACGTGCAGTGGGTTGCTTCACAGCTGTGGAACACTGAGTTTGGGGAACTCAGTAGTCTTACAGCAAACAGTAAGAGCAAGAAAGACCTACTGTTTGTCCAGGGGTGGGAGTGGAGGGTGGAGGGGTGGGGAGGAGATGTTACCTCATTTCTTAAAGTTACTGAGTACACAATCAACCTTGAGAAATGGGCCTGGTGAAAGCAGTCAGGGCCTTGGCATCTTGGTCCATCCAGCAAGATCTGTAGGAACATAAGAGGCCCAAAGAAGAGTATCTCTCCCAACAATATCATGACATGAATTTGCTTCAAAAAATCCATTGAGAAATGAGGGTTTCGTAAGTCAGTGGGAGTATAGTGAAACAAGTTTGGCCATGAGTCGATACTTGTTGAAGCTGGGTTGTGAGTATATATGAGTATATAAGGTCCACTGTACTATTCACCATTTTTTTGTATATGTTTGAACTTTTCCACAATAAAAGTTTTTTAAAAATCTGTTTACTAAAGAGTTATCTTATACAATATGTATGGATTCCAATATTTTTAAATAAAATAGAATATGCAAAAATACGTATTTGTTATTTTTAATTTATGGAATATTTTGTTCTGCCCAATAATACTAAGAATATACTTCAAGCAAATGCTATTCCTCATTATGGTAAATATATACATTGTCATCTCATTACAAATATATGAAAGGTCTGTTTTATAGAGAGTTGTAGTCAATTTACTGTACTTTTCCAGCCTGTCCTCTGCCAAATGAATGTGTCTTCACATAAGCCAACAACATGAGGTCCAAGGTCTTCGATGTACCTGCTAAGAATCCTGAGATGTCATTGTACAGCTGTGAAAAGTTAATCTCCCCAGGAAAGGTAAGAGTTCACTTGAACATCATTGGGTGCCATTTTGAAAAAAATATGAATGCTTTTAGGTTGTGCATATATATTTTTTAAACTAAACTTCTAATGTATTTCACCACTGCCACCCTCATTCCCTAAGGAATGGCTCATTCCCTAAGGGGTGGATTTTATTTTGCTAGTTAGAGTGACAAAAAGTTTACTGATTGTTTAATTGAATTAGATTATTATCTCTTTCATTTTGCTAAGAAGTTATTCCCATCAAATAAAACAAAAGCAGGGGCTTCCCCAGTGGCACAGTGGTTAAGAATCTGCCTGCCAATGTAGGGGACACGGGTTCGAGCCCTGGTCCGGGAAGATCCCACATGTTGCAGAACAACTAAGCCTGTGCACCACAACTACTGAGCCTGTGCTCTAGAGCCCGTGAGCCACAACTACTGAGCCTGTGTGCCACAACTACTGAAGCCCGCACACCTAGAGCCCATGCTCTGCAACAAGAGAAGCCACTGCATGGACCTAAAGTCTGTCATATAGAGTAAAGTCAGAAAGAGAAAAATACCGTATGCTAACACATATATATGGAATCTAAAAAAAAAAAGAGAAAAAAAATGATTCTCATGAACCTAGGGGTTAGGACAGGAATAAAGACGCAGACGTAGAGAATGGACTTGAGAACATGGGGAAGGGTAAGCTGGGACAAATTGAGAGAGTAGCACTGACATACATACACTACCAAATGTAAAATAGATAGCTAGTGGGAAGCAGCTGCATAGCACAGGGAGATCAGCTCGGTGCTTTGTGACCACCTAGACGGCTGGGATAAGGAGGGTGGGAGGGAGACGCAAGAGAGAGGGGATATGGGGATATATGTATACATAAAGCTGATTCAGTTTGTTATACAGAAGAAACACAACATTGTAAAGCAATTATGCTCCAATAAAGATGTTAAAAAAAGCCACCGCAATGAGAAACCCATGCACCACAACCAAGAGTAGCCTCCGCTTGCTGCAACTAGAGAAAGCCCGCACGCAGCAACGAAGACCCAATGCAGCCAAAAATAAATACATACATAAATTTATAAAAAACAAACAAAAAACAAAACCAAAAGCAAGGATCTGAAATATGTTGTTACTGTAAACAAATTTATCACCTTTTTTCATAGTTCAGGCTGCTATAATAAAATACTATAGACTGGGTGGCTTATAAGCAACAGAAGTGTATTTCTCACAGTTCTGGAAGCTGGAAATCCAAGATCAGGGTGCCAGCACGGTCAGGTTCTGGTGAGAGTCCTCTTCCAGGTTGCAGACTGCTGACTTCTCGTTGTATCCTCACATGGTAGAACTCAGAAAGCTGGAGCAAACTCTTAAGACCCTTCTTAGAAGGGCATTAATCCCATTCTTGAGGGCTCTACCTTCATGACCTCATCACCTCCCAAAGCCCCTACCTCCTTATATCATCACATTGGGGGTTAGGATTTCAACATGAATTTTGGAGGAACACAGTCTATAACACCTTCATAGGTCCATTTTCTGTTAGTCTTCCCTCAACATTCTTGGGTTCTTTGATGTCTAAAACATTATTCAGCAATCTCAGATGCCCTTCTGTGTCTTTTTGGGGTAGGGGAAATAGCCAAATTTCTGAACTTGTTTTTCACAGTTCCACTCCTGTATAGAGAAGAGCTAATTTCACTTCTAAAAGGATGTTTCTCTCCTAATAGGCTGGGCCACGAACTGCCTTGAATCACAGACCAGAAATGCCTTTCAACTGCTCTTTGAACACTGCAAAATGTCCTGTGGAAGCTAGAAATTTCAGTGCTTTCTATACGGGACAGGTAGATAATTTGTTGAACGCTCAACTTGTTTCTTGACATTTGTGAGACTAACCCAACCAGTTTTGTGAAGGAAGCACAATATTTGTTGGAGTTATGTCAAATGCAGTGCTGTGTTTTGCCTTGATAACAGAACTCGTCTGCAGTTTTTTTTTTACTTTCAAAACAGGTATGATAAGTGTTTATGAAAAGCATTTGTATAATTTAATAAATAGTGGGAAACAGTTCCCTGATATTTTCAAAACTTCAGTTGCAGACCTCTACTAGGGCAACATCTTTTTCATACATTTAGGTCCCCAGACACTGAATAAATAGAAACAGCTTCATTCCCAGCTGCAGAAAGAAATTTTGTCCATGTTAGGTTTTTTTTTATGAATTAGATGATGATCAGGTGGTTCATTGTGTTAATGAGATTGGAGTTATTATTGTAGTCTAATAGTTGGTTTAGAATCCTTTAACACTCAGCTTTTCCTAAATTATCATCTTGGCCCTTTGTGCTTTAACACCAGTGGCTACCATTTAATTGAGTAAGCAAATAAATATTCACAGCACAGGAATCAGAATGAACCATCCCAAATCTGGTTGTATAGGCTATATATAAGAAAGATATCAACAATTCCAAAGAATAAATCTATAAGAGGCAACATTTTTAGTCCTGGGAGAATATGAAAAAAAAGTCTTTATTCCAGGCCTGATGACTACTCCCATGCTAGAGGCATAAAAAAATCATTATTCACCAGCCTTTGTCTACACTCACCAACTCTTTAGGTAAATCATGTACGGAATAGATTCTAAGCATTGCTTCCCTCATAGAGAACTTTCCAAAGTGAATGGTCTGATTATGTTACTTCTTATAATTACTATCCCTAAAACACTTGTTAATTCATAAATCAGGGCTTTCTTTTAAAAGTTAGGATGAAGAATAACAATAAAATGCAAGCATTCTTGTGAAGACTCACTTTTCATGTTTGAAATCTTTAATTTGAAATAATAGTTTTTTCAATTATCTTATTTTAGGGTGGTGTATCAATTAGGATATTCTATGATGCAAATGACAGAAAACCCAATTCAAACTGGCTTAAACTATAAAAAGGAGCTTGTTGGATCTTGTAACTAAAAAGTCTAAATGTTCAGCTTCAGGCGAGGCTTATCCAGTGGTTCAAATGATGTCACCGAGGATCCAGTTTCTCTTTGTGCTGCCTTCCTTTGACTCCAATGTTAAGTTCTATAGAAGTGGCTTCTGAGCAGTTCCAGGGCCTATTCTCCTGACAGTGAAATGCCTCTAGCAGTCAAGACCTAATATTCTCAAATCACAGGATAGAAAGGAAGAGCATGTCTCTTCTAATAGATTCAAACTCCTGGGAATCACTCAGTTTCATTGATTCCTTTGGCTCCTGTGCCCAATACCTATGAGCTGGATACAGATTGGTTCATCCCTAAAGCCTGAATTTGTACATATATTTTAGCTCCTTAATTTTGTTTTTCATTTGTAATATCTCATCTCACTCTTTTGGGTATTAGCCCCTTGAAAGCAACTATGGAATCTAAATTTCTTGCACTATTTCAAAGTACCCACAACAATGAATGCTCAACAAATGGAACTGAATTATATGTAGCAATGATCATAATGATCATTCTTTTATTTATGCACTGTCTCTAGCATCCCAAAGTACTTTGTAAAAAATGTGTTAGAGTCACAGGATGACGAATGTTCTCCATTGGGAGTGGGAGGAAAGATAAGTTAGAGTGTTTATTTATTCCTTGGGTTACTTTCCTGCAAGTCTGCTTTCCTCATAAAGCCCACAGCTCCTGTCAGGCAGCCCTCTCTAGAAACAACAGCTATGGCCCTTCCTAAGTTCTGGATTGTGGGAAACCAACCCCTCCTCTTGTCATTTCAGGCTGGGGGATGAAAAGGTTTCCTGCTATTGCTAGTTCTTGTTGGTTTCCCTTAACCCCACTCACACCTGTGTAATTGGTCCGTCATTAAACTCTCCTCAATTATCTGGTTTAAGTGTGCCATTTGTGTCCTGCCAGCATCCTGACTTACACACACATACACTATTAGAAAATCAAACTCAAACTGCCTTAAATCATCAGTGGAATTTATTGAATCATGCAGCTAAAAAAAAAAGATGTCTTGCTTGAAGTCAGTGCAGTGGCTCAAAGGACAGCATCAAGGCAATTAGAACTGGAAGAAACTTTATTAATCAGATTGTTATCTTGATTATAATATAATTAAATTTGTGTGCAGGAGGGATGAAAGGGTTTTTTTTGTTTGTTTTGTTTTTTGGGTTTTTTGCTCTGTTTTGCACTAAAGAATAAGGAAAATAGTTTACTGGCCCAGTTGTTTCTGAATCCTATGTTAGCCCTCTGTAAACATTTGAGATAAATAAATGAGAACTTTCAGAGACCAAAAGCAAAACTAACTCCACAGAACTATATGGAACCTAAAGGAAAAATAATTGCTTCATCATTTTTATTTTTGCACATCATTAACTCTTTTGTTCACAGTACCTGACACAGTCCTTACAGGGTAGGTTCAGTAAACTGATGGATGATGGAAAGTAGTGACTAGCTCTTTTCTCTCACGTGATGCTGGAGATGGTATAGCAACTGATGTACCTCTCTGTTCCCAAACGCTGGCCATTCCTGCCGATTTCGTACAGTGGAGAGACTGCGGAAGACCAAGGGCACTACTAGTAAATTATTTATAGTAACCAAGGACAGCGAAACATACACTAGTTTTAATTTTTTCAAATAAAAAGACTTTCACTCTGTATACAGTATTTCCAATAACACTATAATGTCAAAGTTAAAGAACAAGATAACATAAAGTATGCTTAAAAGTTTCCCGTTGTTTCAAGCACTTTGTTTTTCCCTGTGAACAATGGACAATTGTGCCTTTAAACTGAAATACTTGTATGAGATTTAACACAGCTGACTTTCTCTCAAAAAAAAAAAATTCATCTTTTACACTTTCTAAGTTAGGAAAAGCTTATTTAAATGTTTTTGATCCTTTCATTTATTTCTTTTTTAGGTAACCAGTGAGTGTGTCTCTGTTGTTCTATGCTATGCCAATGACAGCAGTTTGTCCCTTATTTAGCATGGACAAGTATAACAATCAAGAGAGTAATGTGACCATGAGAATTAATGCAAAGTACTTGCTGCCCAAGAGGCAGTAGCTGGGGTAAGACAGGGCCATGGGAATACAAGAACAGTGCCCTCCTCATCCATGCTCCTACCCAGCCAGGGCTTCCCAGAAGCCAGACCTTTGGGGGAGGTGAGAGACCACCAAGGACACTTCAACTATAGCCCACTTGGCTCTCTGGAGAACCCACACAGCATGTCTTAGTCAATTTTTTAAATTAAAAATAACATTTTTCCCTATTCCAAAAGCAATGCATGTTTATTATGCAGAATGTAAACATTTAAGATTAACAAAAAAAGAAAGAAAGAAGAAGGTAGGAGAGAGTAGCCTTTAATTACACCTCTTAGGAATGACCATGGTTAACATTTTGGTGTATATGCAAAGCTCACTCACTCCTTGTCTCCCTCTCTCTCTGGGATTTTACTATAAATATCCTTTTGAATATCTTTATACACCATTAATTTTATTCATCTTTTATTTCTCACAGAACCTAACACAGTCCTGCATGAGGAGGTATTCAATAAAAGGATGAATGGCTGAATGTCCGAATCAGCTCCTTTTATTCATATGCTGCTGGAGGTTAATATAGCAACTGCTGCACCATTCTGTTCCCATGTGCCTGCCAAAGGAGTACCAGGTATTGGGACTTATCTGAAACCATCAAGAAATCAAAGTATTTGCTAACTCCACTAGAAAACCCCTCCTTAAAAGGAATGCTTCACAAGTGACAGAGCCCTTAACTTGGAGCTAGAAGATATAAGTTTGAGTTGCAGTTGGTCATTTTACTTCTCATTTTACTTCTTTAAGCCTCCATCTTTTAATCTGTGAAATGAAGGCATTGACCTATGATGTATAGGATCCCTAGCAGTTAATATTCTATGTTATCTATATATGTCTGTCTATCTATCCATCCATCCAACCAAACATACATACATGTATGTGTGTATATATTTTTTAAATTTTTTAAGTGAAGAAAGGACCCAGGTGCTAGGCCTTGAGATGCTAGTATGACAAAATCTGGTTTTGTTTGCCTGTTTTGTAAAAGCTGAAAGTCTTATAGGAAACCCAGCCAACATGCTTTTCCATGCCCACAAACACTCTCTGTGGCTAAACTGGGAAAATCAAAAGCATGAAAACCAAAAAGAAAAATAGAAAATAATGAAAGTATCTCTCTACATGTGGCTTTTATTGATTCTCAGATTCTCAGATGATTGTTGTATTCTGTCTGAGGCTCCCTTTCTTGTTTCATAGCTTTACACTCTGTTGTGTCATTTTCAAAATACTCCCTCCCCCCATTTCCAAGGTTACAAGCAGAGAATAGCTCTTCACTGATCTGTGAACAATGAGCTCTGTTTAGTAAGAGAACTTGACAACTGAAGCAGAAGAAATCCTAATATCAAAACAGGTTGAGACAGAAAAATGATTAGTAACTCAAGTGTCTGGGTGGAAAGGGAGTATGAACTATCACCACCTACCCATTCCTTCCCGTCAAGCTTGGAGCCATTTTAAAACCCCATACCAATTCCTGAGAGCATTGAAGAAATGATGTGTTTCCAACATATTCTGGCTGATGCTGAGGGCTCCTTCCCACATGTGCCTCTTCACCCTGCCTAAGCAGAGGGGATGTTAAGCATGGTGGAGGGGACCAGCGGGAACCATACTTAGAAAACCTTCCTGCTAGAAGTTTGTCCATGCAAGCACACCGAGGCTTTTGGAACTCACCACCTCCAGAGTGTTTGCTTTTTCCAAATGATCAATCGGAATAGGTTTGTTCATTCCTAATACAGGTGAAATGCACCCAATTCTTACTCACTGCCTCTAACTTGTGACATTCTGCCCCTATGCTTGTAGCACCACTGTGCTAAGCCTGGCTGGAAGTGTTGTCTTTGATTCCTAGGGTCTAGGCCAGGCCTTCCTGACCCAGCTATCACTGCTGTGGCCCCCAAATGGGAGGTGTGCTTAACACCTGGGCCCTCCTATCCCTGCAGTGGTGGGGAGCCACTGCTGCTTCCACCTTGGCTAATAAATGCTGCTCATCTTCCCCCTTCTTTTGTTTTTTTTTGTTTGTTTGTTTTTGTTTTTGTTTTTTGCGGTATGCGGGCCTCTCACTGTTGTGGCCTCTCCCGTTGCGGGGCACAGGCTCCAGACACGCAGGCTCAGTGGCCATGGCTCACGGGCCCAGCCGCTCCGTGGCATGTGGGATCCTCCCAGACCGGGGCACGATCCCGTGTCCCTTGCATCAGCAGGCGGACTCGCAACCACTGTGCCACCAGGGAAGCCCTTCTTTTGCTTTTTAAACTTAAATTTTTTAGTTTAAGAGAAGTAGTGCATAGGGTCACATGGCTCAAGAGGGTAAACCATGAAAAACCTGTTCCATCCCTGTCCTCCAGCCCCTAATTGCCCTCCTGTAACAAGCAAAAATGTACATCTATTTTTTCACCCTCTTTTTACACAAATATTAACATACTACATTTGAGAGGGTTTTTTTTCACGTAACAAAATATTACACTGTTGCCAGCAATGAGTGAGTGCCTGTTATTCCAGCTCTCAACAACTTTTTTTTTTAAGTTGAAATACAACTAATTTACAATGTTGTGTTAGTTTCAGGTGTACAGCAAAGTGATTCGGTTTCATATACATATTCTTTTTTAGATATATATTCTTTCTTAGATTCTTTTCCATTATAGGTTATTACAAGATAATGAGTGTAGTTCCCTGTGCTATATAGTAAGTCCTTGTTGGTAATCCATTTTATATATAATAGCATGTATATTTTAATCCCAGAGTCCTAATTTATCCCTCCCACACACACAGTTCTTGTCATTAATACACTAAGCAACTTTTACCAAGGGTCGCACTAAAGCCAGAGGTCTGTGTTCTACATCAGAGGTAAGTGCTACCTCAGCGATCTAAAATCTATACCTCCTCTGAAGCTAGCACTCTGTTTGGGTCTGACTTACCAGATCAGGCTCCTCTTTCTCTTATCAGGAGCTCCCATTGCTCTCATGCCCCACATTGTTCCTTCCGAAACTCTGCTCCTCATGAGGACCACATCCATCACACATGTTGTATATGCCTTCACAGAGTTCAAGGTCTTTTTCTTGGAAAGATGTTCAGCCACAGTGCAGATCCATGGATGCAAACAGATTCATAGTGAGAGATGAATCTTCTCTATGATCCTCTCTACAAAACCAAACAAGTTCTTTTCCAGATCAGCCCCAATTAAAAAAAAAAAAAAATCAGCTCCTCAGATATCACAAAAGGAAGCAGTTCTTGGGGGAGTGGGGAGGGGGAATGGAGATTACAGTACCCAAAGGTCGTCATATTAATTCTCATTCACAAACCATTCCTAACTGATGGTCTCTAGAGAGTCAAGCCAAATTGATCATTTTAAAAGTAAATAAATAGTGGCTGTATCAATTTACATTCCCACCAATGGTGCAAGAGGGTTCCCTTTTCTCCACACCCTCTCTAGCATTTATTGTTTGTAGATTTTTTTTGATACAGCCACTATGCAGAACAATATGGAGGTTCCTTAAAAAACTAAAACCAGAACTACCAGATGATCCAGCAGTTCCACTCCTGGGCATATACCCCGAGAAAACCATAATTCAAAGAGAGACATGTACCACAATGTTCATTGCAGCACTATTTACAATAGCCAGGATATGGAAGCAACCTAAGTGTCCATCAACAGATGAATGGATAAAGAAGATGTGGCACATATATACAATGGAATATTACTCAGCCGTAAAAAGAAACAAAACTGAGTTATTTGTAGTGAGGTGGATGGACCTAGAATCTGTCATATGGAGTGAAGCAAGTCAGAAGGAGACAAACAAATACCGTTTGCTAACACATATATATGGAATCTAAAAAGAAAGGTTCTGGAGAACCTAGGGGTAGGACAGGAATAAAGACGCAAACATAGAGAATGGACTTGAGGATACAGGGAGGGGGAAGGGTAAGCTGGGATTAAGTGAGAGAGTAGCACTGACATACATACACTATCAAATGTAAAATAGCTAGCTAGTGGGAAGCAGCTGCATAGCACAGGAAGATCAGCTCAGTGCTTTGTGACCACCTAGAGGGTTGGGATAGGGAGGGTGGGAGGGAGATGCAAAAGGGAGGGGATATGGGGATATATGTATACATATAGCTGATTCACTTTGTTATACAGCAGAAACTAACACAACATTGTAAAGCAATTATACTCCAATAAAGATGTTAAAATAAATAAATAGTAAATAAATAATGGAATGAATAAACTATTTCTTACAATATTACCCCAATTAATATATGTAGAAGGAATGTTGACAATAGAAAATCAGCATTTAGCAACAGAAATAATTATTTCAGGCAAAGATAATTAATGAGTGCTAAAATGAGTGGGCAAAAGTATGATGAAAAGCAGAATATTTACATAAAGTATCCTCTCTTAGATGCTAATTAATTTCAAAGGGAAGAACTGTAACTTGACAGCAGTGAAACCTGGCAGATGCCATTTTAACTAAGTGATCAAGGTTAGCATCACCAGTGACGGAACACGTCAACTATATTCCTCCTGATAGAATGTACTGAGCAGGGCACAATGTCACTTCTGTGACATTCTTGCCAAAAATTCATAGCCTGAATATAATCATGAGGAAACATCAGACAAACCTAAATGAGCAACATTTTACAAAATAACTGGCCAATACTCTTCAAAGAGTCAAAGAAAGGCAAAGAAAAACTACTGTTTCATTGTCATGAAAGACAAAGAAAAACTGAGGACCGGCCCAGATTAAAGACTTAACAAAGCATGAAAACTAAATGCAGTCTAAGATCTGGGATTGAATCCTGAGCAAAAAAAGTAGTAGGACATGACAAAATTTGAATAAGGTCTGCAGATTACTTAGTAGTATTCTGTCAAGTTAATTTCCTGTTTTGAATACGGTACTGTGAGGCTTCCCCAGTGGCACAGTGGTTGAGAGTCCGCTTGCTGAGTAGGGGACGCGGGTTCGTGCCCCGGTCCGCGAGGATCCCACATGCCGCGGAGCGGCTGGGCCTGTGAGCCATGGCCGCTGAGCCTGCGCGTCTGAAGCCTGTGCTCCGCAGCGGCAGAGGCCACAACAGTGAGAGGCCCACGTACCGCAAAAAAAGAAAAAAAGAAAATGGTACTGTGGTTACACAAGATGTTAACATTTGTAGAAGCTGGGTGAAGAGTATATGTAAATTCTTCTATTTTTTTCAACTTTCTCATAAGTATGAAAGTATTTCAAAATGAATAGTTGAAAAAATTAAAAATAAATTCTAAAAAACATGGTTGAGAAAAATTCACTTATTATAATATTGGTTTGTGGACAGAGTAAAAAATACATATTAATTAAAAGAAATATCTTCACTCTTGAATTTAAGACTAGACAAGAAAGCTTTTTCTTTGATTAGTCATGTGTAGAATTATTCAGGCATTTCTTAAAATCACACTCTAAACTCTCAGCATATACTTTATTACCAAAAGTTGAAGTTCAGTATAGCAACTGTATGTAAAAGTACTTAGATAATCTTGGTCTGTCCTTGTCACAGTATCAATAGACCTCTGCTGGGAACTGTTTTATTATGACAACCGAGCACTAAATTCACTAATCTTCAGGTCAGCAATTCCTGGGTGTATAGAAGAAGAAAGTTTTCCATTTGGCAGATGAAAAATCAAGACCCCCAAATCCCTCTCAAATCCCTCTTAGGAAGTAGAGCTTAGGAAAAGAGCCTAGTTCATTTCCAGTGGGGTTAGGGGTGACCCTGCATAACTCAGAAGCAACCTGTAGGGGAAAATAAAAAAAGGCAAGTGCAGTCATGGGAAGCAGAAGATTTTACATGTCATGTAGGAATATAAAATGTTATATTTAGTAGTTTCTTATATAGATATACAAAAAAATTGAATAACTATGGGAGGGGAGGTAGACCCATAATTACCACAGCCTCCACCAGATTATTTAGATAATTACCTAAAAGTTAACATATCTACTCCGTAAGATTTACTGGCCTTTTGTTCTTTTCATTTCGGAGAAATCAGCATTACTGGACCAGTTCTTGAGCACAAGTGCTGTCTGAAAATTTTCTGAGGCCAATATAATGTGAACAAAAAATTAATCAATAGTTGATCTAAAAAAGAAATGGAAAATTTTATTCGAGCCAAACTGAGGATTGTAACCAAGGAGACAGTCTTTCAGAAAGCTCTGAAGACTGTTCTGCCCATTAGAGATCAAAACACAGTTATGTAAGTTTTTGAGACAAAGGGTTATATGTCAAATGACTATTGACAATTTACGTAATCCAGATCTACACACACAAAGCAAGTAGTGGGTCATGCTAACTCTTTTTTTGTTTTTTGGTTTTTTTAAATTTATTTTTGGCTGCATTGGGTCTTCGCTGCTGCACACGGGCTTTCTCTAGTTGTGGTGAGCGGGAAGCTACTCTTCGTTGTGGTGCGTGGGCTTCTAATTGTGGTGGCTTCTGTTGTTGCGGGGCACAGGCTCTAGGCGCACAGGCTTCAGTAGTTGTGGCTCATGGGCTGTAGTGCGCAGGCTCAGTAGTTGTGGCGCATGGGCTTAGTTGCTCCGCGGCATGTGGATCTTCCCAGACCAGGGCTCGAACCTGTGTCCCCTGCATTGGCAGGCAGATTCTTAACCACTGTACCACCAGGGAAGTCCCATGCTTGTTACAAGATTAAGAAGGAATATTATTTCCTAAGGAGGGCTGGTTAATGCAGATCCACAATACACACTAAAGGGAAGGTAGGAGGCCCAAACGGGCAAAGAAAAATTTTTATGTTTAAATTTTTCTTGTCTTGACATAAAACATGAATTTTATTTAATCAACAAGAAGAAAAAAAATGTTAGGATTTTTCTCCCAATCTGCATGTGAGGTCCAGGTCTAGATGCCCTGGTTTTCTTGGCCCTCCTGACTTCAGGTTCCATGAATTCTGTGCCAATTGAACTTCTGTTCTCACCCTTGCCATCCCTCTCCTCTCTTCCCATCTTCATAGATGTTGGGTTTGGACAGAAAACAAGCTCTAGATATATTAATAACCTATGAGGTTTAGCTTTCTTTCCTTGTCCAAAAGGTTTAAAGATGGACGATTTTTTGCTTTGTCAAACCCTGTATTTTCTCTCAAATTGCTGGGTTGGAGGTAGGTTGAGAAGGTGGATCCTTACATGTCTCTGTTCTCACGTAAGACTACTATTATACAGGAAACCAAGCACAATGACTGAAAGCTAGAGTCTCTCATCTTGCACAAGGAAGTGCTTCCTCCATCAAATCTAGGGAAGCTTATTAAACCGGTTTCTTCTAATTTCATAGAGGACTATAGAGATAATAGAGGCCATGGATATAATGAAGACTTAACATAATTTTGTCTGTCTTGTAAGTATATTTCTCTCCATTTACGAAAACTGCGGAGGATAAGGACTATGTCATTGTCTTCATTCGTTATTTACTCCATTGACTCCATTAACTCCATTGACTCCATCACACTAAGCCAGGCACTGGACTAGATATTGAGAACAGCAGAATAAGACATAGTACCTGCCCTTAAAAGGTTCACAGTCTGGTAGAAATGAAAACAACAAATTATACTATTTGTTGTTTAAATTGTATTTTATATATATATATATATATATATATATATATATATATATATAATTTTACATATAAATATATTAAAACTATATTAAATTATATATACTATAGCACTGATTGTATGAAATGTTGCAGAAACCCAGAAAAAGGAACAGCTAATTCTACTGAAGAAAGAATTCAGGGAAGGTTTCACTGTGGAAGTGTTAGGTTTCTTGACCCTTGAAGGATCTGCCAAGTGAGAAGGGGAAGAAAAAAATAGGAAACATGTGGGTATGAAAAGGCATTAGGGAGGATGGAGGAGTAGGAGAAGTGTGGTCTCACAGTACGAAAGATGAAGCAGGAAAGGAGTGACCCAGGTGATTCTAAGGAAGAAGATGATGGTTGGATATGGTCAGCTGGCACATGGCAAAGGATAGAAAGCTAAAGTCTTCATTTCTCAGACTCCCTTGCAGCTAGAGTCTGGTTCTAATTCAATGCACTGGTTGTATATCAGAAGGACAGAAGTGATGAGGAAGCCATCTTTCTGCTGCTGGCTGGCTTTCACTCTGCTGGCAAAAGCAAGGTCATGGAGACACAGGGTTCTTCTACAGCTCCAGTGTTCAGCCTTGATTGTGGGAGTTAAGAGGCAGCTGCAGCAGTGCTGGCAATAACTTCTGATGCTGGCTTCCCGACAGGTTGATCACAGCTATCTGGTAATTTCTTGAACTCAGCGTGGCTATTGTGGACTCCTCACTCCTCCAAAGTAGAGATTCCCCTGAGTGGTTAGTTCTGCAGGGTCTGACAGGCCCAGGCTTGATCCTTCTTTTGCAAACTTTCCATGATTTTGGAAGCATCTAATTCCCCTAATTAAGTCTTTACAAACAGCAACATTAGTAGTACGATCTTGATTCACATACAGGGTACTCATGATTTCCTTATCTTTGCTCTATTAGTTAGGGTTCAGTGCAAAAAAAGAGAAACTAATCTCTGTATTTTCACAAGGACTTAATTAGGGGAAGGACAAAACAATTACCATTTCAGTTAAAAAGTCAAAGTGACTTTTAAAAATGTTCTTAGTCTAATATTAGCATATTAAAAATCATGTATTGTGCTTTTTTCAAAACAAAATATTTATGCTCATTTTTCAATAATACATATTCGTTGTCTTATTTATGCTGTTTCCTGAGTGGAAGTCTAAGGAATCACTCAATTTAAAACATTAACTGAAATTTTGAATAAAATTAGGTTTACTGTATTTTATTTTATATTAAACATATCTATATTAAATTTTTTTTTCTTTGTGATAACAGCATTAAGTCACTGACATTGTCAATTAACATATTTTAAAGTGCTTTTATAAAAATAATGCCCCCAAAGGCCTGGGCATTATTTGCTATACTTCCCTACAATTTTTTCTTTTCAATTTAGTCACACATATATACTTAACATACAAGATGGACCCAGAGAAAGTGTTATTTAAAACAAAAACCTAAATGTATCAGTTTCCAGTTTGGATAAGTCTGATCAATGGGAATACATTTCTATATACTATTCCATTCCACTTACTGGGATGGTAGATCCCAGGAAACTGACTTTTTCAAGTCCGCACCTAATCATCAGTCCTCAAGAGAGGGGAACCTGATCAGAGAACACTCTGTTTAGCAGAGCATGGTAATGAGTTTTTATATATTTATGCATCTCAAGGAATCCAGTACAGAGTAAAGACCTCAAATTCTCTATATAGCAAGAAAAATTCTGAGTTTCAGCCCCAGGGAGAAGGGACAGAGTCCAGGGATAAACAGAAGTTTTGCGTTGGCAAAAGAAAGGGAGAGGGGTAATGTGCCTCATTTGGGTGAGAAATAAGAGTCAAGTGACAGGAATGAGATTGCTAATTCATAAGGAAATCAGAGCAAGAAGTGGCCAGGAGAAACTCCCCACTACCACCATCAAAGATATAAATGGGGTGATGAGAAGAGTGCTTGAGCTATTTTTATATAAATATTAAATGGAGGGAGGACCCAGAAACGTGACATTTGGGTTATATGTGCAAACATTAGCCATCCTTAATGTTGCTGTACACTCTGGGGAGCAATGGTGCCTGGCAGGTGGTTAACAAGGGAGTGGAGGATGGTCGAGTGTAGAGAGGGTAGAGTTGGGGCGGAACGATTAGCAGGCTTTTGCAACATTTCAGGTAGGAAATGATAAAAACCTAATCAAAGCAATGGCAATAGGAATGATGAGGAAGGGAAGAATTCCAAACAAACATCTCAGTTGCAGAGTCAACAGGATTGCTTACTGATTGGCATGGTTGAGATACCTCCAAGGTTTCTAGCATGAGTGATTAAGTGAACAGTGATGCAGTTACCAGAGTTTAAAAATACAGTAAAAGAGACAGGTTTTGTGGGGGGGGAATGGTGATTTCTAGTTGGTCATTCAGTGGAGATATCCAGAAGACAACTCGAAATAAACATTAATGCAGTATTTTGGAATTAAGCTGTAAACATGAATAAGAATCCCCAGAATGCATGGAAAAAAGGGAAGAAGATGAGAATGGAAACATGGTGGCCAGGAACATTGAAGAGCTAGGTAAAGAGAGAGGAGCCAAAGAGAAATCAGAAGGAACAACCTGATATCATGAATGCCAAAGAAGGAGAACAAATTAAGTGCATGGTCAATATTGTCAAATCCTTAATAAGATGCTACAATTTGACATGAATTATTAATGGATGGTGGAGGTAGAAACCAAATTGTTGTAGTCTAAGGAGTGAATGTCAGTGAGACGTGGGGAGAGTAAATTAAACCTCTTCTGAAGAAAAAGGTGGTAGGGCAGTAGCTAGAGAGGTAGTTATTTTCCACGAAGGGCTTTCATTCCCCATCATAGTCCTAACCTAGCATTTTGCATCTAGTAGGCACTCAACATCTATTAAATACAATAATATTTTCATTTATAAACTAGCTTTCCTATGAGGAGAATCCAGTGTTCTCCAAATAAAACAGTACAAAACAGATCTACCCTCATTTTGGATGGGGAGGACTGAAGGAAATAAACACATTTCATATTCTGTGTTATGTTTTGGGTTAATTGGTAAGAATCATCCACTTTTCTCACCCCTCTCTGACTACACACACCCTGATTGTAGATTATAGAAGGAAAAGGAACCAAATGACTTGCTGATCCAGTCCCCAGACTGCAGAATTGCAGTCCAAAAATGAACTTTAGCTATGTTACTTTATAAAAGACTAGGCATCAAGATGCCACTATTTGCCTTAATTACATATTTAATTGCTATTAGGTTACATATATATGGGGAATGAAGAATTTTTTAAAGATATAATATATGCTCAGCATAACATTAAGTGAAAAAGGCATATTATGCAATATGATCTCAATTAGGGGGAAAGGGGGAAATATAATATATACAAAGTATGAATAAATACTAGAAGAAAATAAACTGTTAACAGATCTTTGGACGGTAGCGTTAGGGCTTTTTATTTCCTTCATCTTACTTTTCTGTAAATTCCCAATTTTCTATTATTTAAAATCTCCATCTAAAAACACTTACTAGTAATTTAAGCCCATTCTCTTTGATCTAAGTAGCTCTAAAATAACAATAGTTATAATAGTAATTCACCAGACTCCAAGTACCCTGCAGTCTTCTTAATTCCAACTTCTTAGAATCTCTCTCCTTACTCATCGTATTAGTTGCTTGTACTTCCCTGAGTTCTCTGACTCGGATTCTAAAGGTGCGTTTCGAGAAGCAACGTGGAAAATGGAATGGGGAATCCAAAGTTTGTTTCACATGAGCCCGACTACCCCCTACATTGTACGGGGAGATAATTTGGCTTAGGTCTCGTCTGTGCCATCTACCAACTGTGGAGCCTTAGATAAATCTGTGCATATCGCTGCACCTCAGCTGTCTCGGCTTTCCCATCTCTAGAATGGGATTAGGAGAATTTACACGTGGGGAATAGATAATGCAGGGCTCACTGGCAAGAAAAGAAGTGCCACACTTAGAGACGTCTAGAATTCAATAGGTCTCAGGAAATCTCTGTAAAAGTCGCCACCCCAAACCTACTGACTCCGAGGGGCATGGGGCCCTAGGAATCTGTATTTTAATAGCTTCCCAGGTGATTCAGATGCCCAGTCAGGTTTGAGAATCAAGGACTCTTTCCAGTCCTCCTGTTCTTTGATCCACTTCTCAACTTCCTTCTGGTCCCAGCGATTTCCAGTTCCTGCAACAAAAGGAGCCAAGGAAAGAGGGGAGAGAAAGCGCAGCCAAGACCCGCCGAGCCCGCCTAGTACCGGCCTTTCGCCAGCCTCCCCGCTCCGGCGCCAGCCGGTAGATTACATAACAGCCCCGCGGCGCGCTATCGCGATATTTCCGCCGCCCCCGCCTACCTCCACGTCAGAGGGAACCGGGCGGAGCGGCCAACATGGCGGAACGCAGGCGACACAAGAAGCGGATTCAGGTAGCAAAGGCGAGCCCTGGGATAGGGGACTCTCGGAAGTGGAAGACGCAAGGAAAGCTCCCGGGAAGGGCGGGCGAAATCGAGGTCGAGGTGGGGTGGGGTTCCCCCGCGAGGTCGGCGGTTGCGGGCTGAGTCGTTGTGAGGGGCCTGAGGAAGGGCGGTGTTGGCGACGGCGGAGACCGAGGCGGAGGTGCTGGGGCAGCGGCGGAAGGCGGGAGGCGCGGCCGCCAGCCCAGGGTGGCGGTGGCGGCGTTGGCGTTGCCGGCCTGGGCCTGTGCTGGGAGGTCCGCGTCCTCCGAGCGCAGACACCGACCCTCCCCGGGCTCCTCCCCTCCCTTCTCCACGCCATCCTTTCGCCTTAGCTGTCCCGAAATTAAGGCCGCGATAATTAGGGTAGAAGGAGGCGGAGGACTGACCTAAAGCTGCCTGTTCTTTGTGCGCAGATAGAAGGACCGTAGGAGGGGGCAGTGATCGGGGTTGGGTCAGCTGCCCCAGGGGCCCAGGCAGCGATCTGCGTATCCAGATGTTCGTTTGCGTGCAGCCTCCTTTCTCCTCACAGTTATTAACTTAAGCGTCCAACTGAAGCTTTCCGGCTTTCTTTCAGCGACACAGTGTAAATAAACAAAACTCCCTTGGTACTGCAAAGAGCGGGTCCCGCCCAGAAACCTTTCACATGCCAGTGTGTCATCCTCATAACCTACATAGCATCCCTCCCTCATTCCACATGCATGTCATCTGTGTATTTCTTCCTTGCAGTTTTCCCCCTGTTGTTCTTGCTCTTTGCCGAGAGGATTAAATATGGGGAACATCTTAGAATCAGGATGTCTTGTTGTCTCCTTATTAGCTCCTGTGCCTAGAAACCTTCATATGTCGTCATAAATTGATGGCGTGTTGTAAACTGTTGATATACTAATCACAAATTGTTACACTCGTCATTGTCTTTTTGTTCCTTACTATTTCATTGCTTAGATGAATGTTTCTAATGTTTTTTCCCCCATTTTTATCACTTAACTGACTTACACCACAGGTGATTTGAGCTATGCAAGTTAAAATTCTCCTGAAAACTTTGAAGTACTAGGGAAAAAAAGATGCCAGTGATCAGTAAATTTAGAATTTTAGAATTAGGCAGAAATAAGAAAGTAGTTTCAAAAAGAGTACAGAAGGGGACCAGAGACAGTTGCCCCCCAAGTTCAGACAGGTCATAAAACCAAGGCTTAAGGTTATTATGGAAGAAGTTTCTAATTATACTGTTTCTGGTCTTTCAAAATTTAGTGTTATTGATCAGGTATGGATACAAAATATACTTTTATTAGAATTTGTATTGAAGTTATCAAATTAGGACTTACTGGACTTATATTTACACACATGGTATATTTTATGGCCTTAAATAAACATTGTTTTTACAGTTTCAACTGTTCTTTAATATTGTTGTAAAGGTGATCCAAATTCACTTTGAATAGCTGCTCTATTTCAATTGTGATCTCATATTAAGCAGAAAGATAGATTTAAAAACCTGTATAGTGGGCTTCCCTGGTGGCGCAGTGCTTGAGAGTCCGCCTGCCGATGCAGGAGACGCGGGTTCGTGCCCTGTTTCGGGAAGATCCCACATGCCGCGGAGCGGCTGGGCCCGTGAGCCATGGCCACTGAGCCTGCGCGTCCGGAGCCTGTGCTCCGCAAATGGGAGAGGCCACAACAGTGAGAGGCCCGCATAACGCAAGAAAAAAAAAAAAAAAAAACCTGTATAGTAGTGGTAGTTACTGGGAGCTAAAACTTGTGCCTGTTTGTACCCCAGTGTCAATAATTATTGGCCATGTAACTTTGGTCAAGTTACTTTTTTCCTCTATGCCCAAATCCATAAGAAGGAATATTTACCTTAAAAAAATATCCTCATTGGGTTGTTGTGGAAAAAATAGGTGTGTGGGTGACTTGTTACTAAAGGTTATAAAAGCTATTAAAAGAGTGCTTAGCACATAACTCCTTTTTCCCCTTCCCCAAGGATGAAGCCTTTAGGATAATTTGTTTTGGTTTTTGTTAAGCACTCTGATATGCTGAAGAAAGATTAACAGTTATCTATTCAGTAAATAAACCTTTGAGTTGTGAATTCCATAAAGAATGGCTATTTACTTACTGTTGTTTAGTTGGGGATTAGATAAGTGTGTGAGGATCTGATTGTTAAAAATCAAGTTGGTATACTGCTAAGTGAAAATAAATAACATTTTTCACCTCTTCCAAGTTTTCTACATAGCTGTGCTATGTAAAATTTTGTGGAGATCTTGGGAGTGCTACCTGGAGTACTACTGTGTCGTGTCAACAAATTAATAAAAGTGTACAGTATCTTATAAAACTCCTTGTTTTTTTTCCCTCGAGAGGATCAGAAACTCTATAATATTGGCATTACTTTAGACAAAAAGATCAAACGTAATGACCAAATTCAGAGTTGAAGTTACAGAAAAAATTCTATTGTGAGACTCTGGGCAAAAAGATCTGTAATATTAACTCAGTTTCCTGTTGCTACTTGATGTTTCATGTTTAGAAAAGATTTTTATGTTTAGTAGATTTACTGACCTTGAATTGTAATTTGTATATTGGGGGAAATGATTGATACAAACAAGTTCAGGGTTTTAAAATGTAGTTAATTTGTATGCTTTTTCTTTTTTTTTGAATTTATTTATTTTTGGCTGCATTGGGTCTTCGTTGCTGCACACAGGCTTTCTGTAGCAGTGAGCGGGGGCTACTCTTCATTGTGGTGCGCGGGCTTCTCATTGTGGTGGCTTCTTGTTGCAGAGCATAGACTCTAGGTGTGCAGGCTTCAGTAGTTGTGGCTCACAGGCTCAGTAGTTGTGGCATGCAGGCTTAGTTGCTCCGCGGCATGTGGGATCTTCCCGGCCCAGGGCTCGAACCCATGTCCCCTGCATCGGCAGGCGGATTCTTAACCACTGCGCCACCAGGGAAGCCCTGTATGCTTTTTCTAATGTAGCCTAATTTTAGATTCTGGTATTCCATCAAAGTTGGAAGCAAGAAGACTATTTTGTCACATTTCCTTCTTGGACTCACTTTACTGGTCACTGAAAACCAAAAGTGAGCTGCGTGTTCACTGACGTTATATTGCAAAGTTTTCATGATTGAGATTCTCAAGTGAGAGTGATCTCAATTCAAATTAATAAAACATTTGAAAGTAAATAATTGTAAGTTTTCTAAGAAATGCAATTATATAAGTTTTTAAGAACATTAAAATCAGTGCTTATAGGTTAACAAAGTGCTGCTTACTAGAAGGGTTAATTGAGAATCCTAGTACCATGAAATCTTAGAGTTGAAAACGATTTTCAAGTAGTAGGGGTTTTTGGAATCTTTTTGCACAAATGTAGCTCTTAGTAAAAGCAGAGGTGTGGGCCCAAAGCCCTACCACCTCAGTACCCCACTACTTCACTACCGTTATCCCTCATCCTTAAGCTACTTTTAGGACCTAGATCTAAAAGTATTACTAGGTATAAAACATATTGATCTAAACCGTTAACATCATTTTACAGATACACTGAGGTTCAGTGAGGATATGTGGCTTGACCCAGGGTCACTCATCAAGATAGTAAAACCAGATTTAGACCAAGTCTTCTAATTCTAGTTGAATGCTCATTCCACCACACCATTGATAAAATAAAAAATAAAAATGAATTGTTTTGACATACTTTAATCTTGCAATCTTTATATTAAATTGTACAACAAAGACTTAACGAGACTTGTCCCTGCTAAAGAGACTTATCCCATTTAGTATTCTGCTTATGTGTATAGTATCTAGTTGAGTTTTGGGACATTGAAATGGCTTATTCATTCCTAGAAATTTTATAATACCTGCATCTCAGTTAACTTTGTTGCACCCATCTGTCTCTCTGTCAGTAAAACCCTGACATATCACGAACCAATAGGCTTAATTTCAGAAAAGGGAAAGTTTAGGATTATGCGCTCTGACTCTGGGACTTTCTGAAGAAAAGAGATGGAACCCAAGAAGCCAATCCTAAGTGAAAACTCCCCCCAGAGGCTTAATGAAGGGCTTACAGTGGCAGGGGGTGGGGGATTTTAGAAGGGCACTGCCAAAGTCAAGATACAGAGACTCTTGTAAAGCTCTATTAGTAACATACTGTGTGACTTTAAGCAAATGATTTATCTAAGATCTCCTCCAGCTTTCAGATTTTAACCTGTTAACCTATTTGCATTTTCCCTAATATTTTATACTGTTTGTATAAAGATACAAATTGACAGTTGGTGAACTAATCTTTTTCTTTTGCTCAATTCATTCAACAAGCTTATTTATTACCTAAGCTTATTTCTATTGAATATAGCAATTTAAAAAAATTCTAGTCGTTTTGGGGGTGGGAGGATGGGGAAAACAAATTCTAAGTCAAAAATTCTGTGAGATTGAAGTCCATGGCTTACTGACTCTTGATCTAATATTTTTTTTCTCAAAAAGATTATCTTAAGTACCAAAAATAATATATAGTTAAAAATGGTAACCCCAGTTTCATTGTAGTATTTGAGTGTTGAAGTATTCTAGAATAAAAATATTTGTTAAATAATTTAAAAAGAATGTTCTACCCAGACTTTCAATTTTTGTAATTTTGGATTAAGGGTTGCAACACCTGGCATCTTGGTGTTTGGGTTGGCAGTCCAGCCTCAAAACGTACTGGTTCTTTGCTTCCTCATTCTAAGACATTTGAGCTCATTCACTGAGCTACAAAGTTCTCTTCATTCAAGGCTTGATGAGCTGATTTCTCTTGATTAGTGGGTGATGCTATTTGCAAAAGGCCTTCACTTTTTGTCAGAGGGTTTCTAGAAAAGTTAGGGAAATATCCTGAAGATTTCTTCACATCAAAAGGGAACAAAGAGGGGAAGTACTTTAGTCTAATGCATAAACAGGAAGAGGATAAGACTGTTTTAGCCTGCAGCAGGGGAGCAGTGAGAATGAAGATTCCATGGCAGGCTCTCTATATTATTAGCTTCCCAAGGTCATATTCTCTTGGTGCTCTTCTGTAGCAGTCTTTCCGGCTTTAAAGCCCCAGCAGATGGCACAAATCCTATACGGTTAGAGACAGTCTACAGTATGTATAACTTATATGTGGCATAATGAATATTTCATAATATTTCACAGAGGATAATAGAAACTTTTTAAGGATTTGAACTTGAAGGAGGAGCAAGGAAGGAATCAGTTCTGTTGTACCAATATGTTGATAGAATTCACTACTTTTCTAGTCAGATGTTTAAGGGAAGTTAACTGATACTTTAAGAAAGTATCAATGAATAAGTAACTCTGTGTCTGGTTGGGAGAGATTATCCAAGTCCATGTTTTTTGGGTCTGTTCTCTTCATTCTTGCTTTGTAGTGCCTTTACCAAGGAGGGGAAGGGAATGCAAATAGAATACTTGAGTTTGTTTTTGCAGTTGTGGAAAGGAGTTTGGTGAACTTGAAGTTAATTGTTAAAATGAGGTTTTAAAATGTGGATTCATGTATTGTCAGATTCCCTATTATATGATAATAGAACGGACTTCTCAGTTTCTTGGGTATTCTAATAGATTTTACGTCTGATGCCTCTTATCAACAATCAGTAGATTAGTACCTGTATGCCTGTGTTCAGTAAATGGTTTGAGTGTTAGTATGAGTGTAGACTTGTCATGCCTAAAGTTGATGTGATTGTTTTTCCCCCAGAATCACCTTCCTCCCAAATTTCTGTTAATTGAAAAACTGTCCTTTCAGTTGATCAAATTAGAAATCTGACATCTTTTACTAAGCCATTTCATTCATCTTTTATCATTGAGTCCTATCTGTTCTACATTTGAAATGTTTCAAATGTCAGAATCCTTCCCATTCCTAGTCTAGTATCACATCACATCTTACTTGAATACTAAGTAGTTTTCCTGCCTTGTGCTTTTTTCCCCCAGTTCATTCTACATACAGGCTCCAAAATAGTGTCTAAGTCATTTTTTTTTTCTCATTTTGTCCTCCTTCTATTCAAAACCTAGTTTCTGTGACTTAAGGAGTAAATTTGAAATTTCTTAGACTGCCTTGAATACTGTTTAGCCCTATTATACATACTTAACCTCACAATTCTTCCTAACTTGTCTCTACTAGAGCCAGATTTTATGCTCATTTTTAGCCACAGTATGTTTATGCTATTCTTTCAGCTTATCCCAAATTTGTTCATCTTTGAAAATCCAGGTCCCTCTTCCAAGAGGTCTTTCATAGCTATTCTCATCCACATTGTTAATCTCACTCCTTTTGTACTCCTAAAATATTTTTTCTACCACTCATTTTGGAAAATAACAGTTGTTGTTTTGGAAGGTTGTAACAAAGTGTAGGTATCATGCCTTAACAAATTTTTGGTATTAACAGTAGCACCCAGAGTTATTATAGGGTAAACACTCAGTAAGTATGCATTTGAACAATTTATGTTTATTGAGACTTCTCCCCCACATACCATTTTTAATCAAGCATATCCCAGTAACAAGTTATCAGTTAATTGGATAAATCTTTAAATTGGCAACAGTTGTATCAACTGAGGGGAAAATTGAACATATATGGGTGTGACTGTAAAATAGAATTGGTTTCTATAAAGCCAATTATAGTATCTCATTATTTCCAACTATTTATATAGTATTACTTTTTTGGCTGTATGTGAATATATAGGATATTATTTACTAATATATGAGGTTCCTAGAAATGCAGTGCGTTACACAGACATAATTAAATGCTGTCGTTTAACATATACTAACATATATGTTAATAATTTTAGTGTGATTTCAAAAACCGAAATATAGAATTTTTACTTTTTAGTTTGTCAGAAACTATATTTTGTGACTAGGACCCAGATTAAATAATTATGAACATTGTAGATGTTACTGAACTTGGAGTGTTAAATTTTGAATTTACAGTTTTTTAAGATTTTATTTTTTTGTGATATGTGTTTTTATATATAAAACTAAAGGTCTTTTATTCACATAAATATTTGGTTTTTACTATAGTTTTCATTTGGATTGAATGGTTTGGGCTTTTTTTTTTCTTTTTTAAAATTTTTATTGTATATTGGAGTATAGTTGATATACAGTGTTGTGCAGGCTTTTAATTTTTATTGTCACAAATAGTAACCCACAAATGGGGTAGTACGAGAGTATAAGAATCATGCATTGTTAATTGGCTGTTGGAAGTAGAGAAGTTGGGAAGTGCAAAGAAGGAAATACAAGAAGTAGCTGCCAGGTGACCCAGCAACCGTGGCACAGATTTTCGCTTCATCTCACAAATTACTGCTCTTCAGGATAAAATTAAAGCTGAAACTTTGATTTGTTAGTTGTTCCTTATTTTCGACAAACATAACTGAATGCAACTTGAAATTTGTGGGAAAACTGACGTAAAGATAGATGATTTAGAGAGTTTATTTTTCCTGTTTTGTGTTATTAGAATGTCTTGCCTAAAACATAACTGTCTTCAGCATTAATTTTTCTCAGCAGACTAGATTCTTGGCAGATAATTCTTTACTATTATTTGGTACTTTATTCATCTTAAGAAATAGACTTTCCTGAAATCATTCACATTTAAATTGTATATTGCTAGAAATATTGCTTGAGTGCTCTATGTACTGTGCTTAAACATGTAATTAAAGACAGTACTTTTATTATGATAGCTTACAGCAATAAGACAACTAAAAGTACATATATAAAAGATATATGCAAACATAGACTGACCTAATTTTCTTCAGTATATGAGTGGGGAGAATAAGTATACAGGAACATAAGTTCAGAATGTAAGGAAATAAAAGCAAGATGGGGAATGATAAACAATGAAGCTGGTAGAAAGTTTGGAGGAGGGAATGGAAAAAAGAAAACAGGGAAGGGTTAAAGCAGCCTTTCCAAAACTCTTTGTGCCCTTCCATTAATCAGTTCTTAAATGAGATTGTAATTTATTTGTCTATTGCATTTTTTTTTTTTTTGCTGTACGCGGGCCTCTCACTGTTGTGGCCTCTCCCGTTGCGGAGCACAGGCTCCGGACGCACAGGCTCAGTGGCCATGGCTCACGAGCCTAGCCGCTCCACGGCATGTGGGATCTTCCCGGACCGGGGCACGAACCTGTGTACCCTGCATCGGCAGGCGGACTCTCAACCACTGCGCCACCAGGGAAGCCCTGCATTTTTATTTTTGCTTTACCCCGTTCAGAAAGAAAAGAAGACAAGCAAGGTGAGGAAAGATTCCCTGACAGTATCTAGAATCTGTAACCACAGGGGAAAGGGAAGAGAATACAAATCTTCAGCATCTCTGATAGTAGTTTGTATCTGGGACCACACTGGGACAGCTGTCTTTGGTTAATTTGAGAACTCCTCCTGCAATCTGTTGTCCATTGTTCAAGGTACATGGCTTTGGCTGTTATTTAACATTTACTTATGGCACCTGTTTCTACTTACTTTGACATTTGGGCACTCACTATTGATAACCTCTTAATGTTTTGAATTACTGCCTTACGGCTTTTAAAAAGAAACCAGGCAAGAGTGAAGGTGAACTGGTACAAAATGATTACCATACTGGAAAAACAACTCAAAATAAATGCCTTGTAGCTGAGGCCAAGAGGCAGAGAGGTTTGGGCCCTATCAGCTTGTATTTGAAAAACGTGATTTTAAAAATCTCCATTCCAGGGGCTTCCCTGGTGGCACAGTGGTTGAGAGTTCGCCTGCCAATGCAGGGGACACGAGTTCGTGCCCTGGTCCAGGAGGATCCCACATGCCGCGGAGCGGCTGGGCCCGTGAGCCATGGCCGCTGAGCCTGCGTGTCCGGAGCCTGTGCTCCATAACGGGAGAGCCACCACAGTGAGAGGCCCACGTACCGCAAAAAAAAAAAAAAAAAAAAAAATCTCCATTCTGTCTTCTGTATACATTACCAGGTCTGCTCCAGAAAAAGCTTGAAAGAAAGGCCTGTACTAAACTTAAAAAGATTTTCAGAAGAGATCTGTAAATTATTCTTCAGTATATCAATGTCATAAGTAAATGATTTCATTAAATTAATATTCTTACTTTGCAGGAAGTTGGTGAACCATCTAAAGAAGAGAAGGCTGTAGCCAAGTTTCTTCGATTTAACTGTCCAACAAAGTCCACCAATATGATGGGTCACCGGGTTGATTATTTTATTGGTAGGATTACATCAATAAAATTATGTTTGTGTACATATCTTATGAAGATACCTAATTTGGGGATAGGTAGATATTTTAAAAATGCTCTCCAAGCATGATTGGTGAAGCTAGGTGATGAGCATATGACAATTGATTATCCTGTTCTTTCCTTTCATGATTGAAAATGTCAATAAAAATAAAAGAAAGTGCTTTTTAATAACGTTTCTTGGAAATTTTTAAAATAGGATTTATTTTCAGTACTAACACTAACTTATTCAGATAGTACATGTACTTAACGATACTCTTTTTGTAAAACTCTGGCATAGAATTCAGTGTGAAACAAGTGTGTCAGAACCAACTTAGGAGTGTTTGTTTTTTTCATTATCTAAACAACTTCATAATGAGCTAATATTATCTGTAATATTGCCCCATAGCTTATAAATCAGTAGTTGTTGAGTTTGCCTGTCTGATCAATTAAGGTTGAATTACCTGTTATTGGGAAGAAATTTATTTATCGTCTTTTCAGTGTTATGATTAATGATTTTGATAGTCCTTAAAAGTTTATAAAAATAGACATGCTGTTTTTTTCACATCTCATATATTTAGCTTCTTCCAGTGACAGTAGATTGTTTCACAGAGCTTATTCCTCGGTGGGTTACAATAAAGCTTGGTGACAGAATTTCTGTTACTGTGGTAGAGGAAGATTTTTGGTTTGTTTATCCCATATTATGATTATTTGATAAGAGTGTTATTTACATTTATTTTGTATTTTTTAAAGAACATTTTCTCATTAATTTATCTTGCTTTAGTTAATATTTTTGAATGTCATTTATTTCACAGCATTACTTGAAGAAAGATGCTTAATCAGTATGTTTCACAAATTGAGGTTTTGAGGAACTATTTGTCATCATTATGTCAGACTTAAATTTTCTGTTGAACTTGGTTTTATTTTCGGATGCCAGAATGTTGAAATTTGCCTTATAGAATATTGTTTAGATAGACACAAATCCTGCTGTATACTAAATTTAAAATAATAAATTTCTTCTTTAGCTTCAAAAGCAGTGGATTGCCTTTTGGATTCAAAGTGGGCGAAGGCCAAGAAAGGAGAGGAAGCTTTATTTACAACAAGGGAGTCTGTGGTTGACTACTGCAACAGGTAGTTTTTATTTCTTAGTGAAGGATAATATAAATAGTAATTTAAAAATATTCTCCATGGTCCTGAAGCTCCTTCCCTATTTCATCATTAAGTATAGTGCTGTTACAGCATAGCTCAAGTATAGCTTTTACATGTAACCTGGATTTCTTCAGTACTTCTGGAAATGAATTTTTTGGTGTTAGGCTATCATATTTTTATAACTTTTATTTGTGTTCTGTTACATTTGTACATTTGCCAGGCTGACTGAACTGAAGGATCAGCAATAAAAATCATATACCAGTGCCTGTCGTGAACAAAAATGTTCTTTCTTTTCTAGAGCAAAAGTTGGGGAATCTTTTCCAAAACTTTGTCAGGGATTCCTAATAGACCTGTTGTCCCTGTTTTATTTTGTTTTTTCAGTGCCTACTGAGCCATTAGCCAGGTATCCTTCCCTATTTTGTTTGTGATTGCTAATATATTCCTTGTGAAATCAAGGCAGCTGAAACATCTGTCTTTTCTTCATTCCAAGATGAAGTATAGACAGTTCAGTAACATATCCATGTTTTTAATAATAAGTACTTCTCCTTTGGGAAAAACTTTTCATGGTAAATGGTGTACAAAAATCACTTTTCTGTGGAATTCCCTGGTGGTCCAGTGGTTAGGACTCCTCGCTTCCACTGCAGGGAGCACAGGTTCAGTCCTTGGTTAGGGAACTAAGATCCCACATGCTGCATGGTGCAGCCAAAAAAAAATCACTTTTCTCTTGGAAAGAAGTATGCTGGGGTGTTTTGTTTTGTTTTGTTTTGTTTTCAATTTTTCCCTTGGTTTATTTACTACTTAAACATATTTATTAAGATGTTAGTAAATCAGATTTTGTTTTTGTGACACTAAATTTTATAATTGGTGGGAATTTGACATTTTAGATTATTTTATATGCTTAGCAGGGAGATACACATAGCATTTACTAATGTATTGCTTAATGGCATTTAAAGTATCAGCCACATGAGACCCCTCTTAAAAACCACTATTTTACAACCTGGTTTCTAAAGCTGTAAAGTTGAAGAATTATTAACTATTTCTTAAAATTCTTAGCTGCCAGGGACTTGCCTGGCAGTCCAGTGGTTAAGACTCTGTGCTTGCACTGCCGCGGGCCCAAGTTTGATCCCTGGTTGGGGAACTAAGATCCCACAAGCCACACTGCACAGCCAAAAAAAAAATTCTTAGCTGCCAAAATCTAGAGTCACTAATGGACCTTTCAGAAACAATGGAAATTTCATTGTCGGGGCAGGGATTAGCTAACAGTGGTGTAGTCGGTATTTTCCTTTACAGCCATCTGTGTATTAGAACTCCAAAGTGCAAATTTCCCTGGCTGCCTCGAAACAGACTTATTTTTTATATATATAGTGTAAAAATTAAAAGATGCTATGAATGCAGAAACAGAGAAGTTAAATCACTTACCCAAGGTCACACAGCTAGTAGTGGCTGAGCCAGAATTCTAAATCCAACAATCTAACTTCATAGTCCATGCTCTTAACCACTGCACTATACTATCTCCTGCAAAATGATGATGCATTTAATGAAGCAAAAATTAAGATGAAGGATTAACCTGTCAATACTATCTGAATATTAAATCTGAGCCCAAATCTCTGAGGAGAGCAGCCAGTATTAATACACTTCACTTGGCCTTTTAGGAGACTTGATACTTCGTTATATGAAAAGCAAATAAAACCTGAGTACAGAGATTGTCCTAGCAAAATACACTCACTTTTTGTTGTATATGTTATTCACATTCATATCAAGCTTTTTGTGTCCTTCTTGCACTAAGAGAGAGAAGCATAACTACCTAAAGTTTTCAAAGCCACTTCTAATAATAACCATGGTGACCTCATGATGGCCAGCCCTCATGGGTTCCTGCCTGACTACAGGCAAAACCACAAAGGGACACTTGTCCTGTCTCATTTTCTGAAGTCTTGAGGGAGTCTAAGGAAAACAAAAGAAAACAGGAACCTGTAGGATGTGCCTCTTTATGGCCTATTTCAAGTACAGAGTCTTCAACCTTTTATCTAGCATCATCCTAACCCTCCTAGTGACTTTGCATCTCCAACCCCCCAGTCCAGTAGTGTCCTTCTCACTCTCATTCATATACCATACTCATTCTCTCTTCTGGTCTTTCTTTGATAATAACCTGCCATTTTCCTCAAACGGTTCTTCCTCTATCCTGCCTGCCTCTCAATATAAATATCTCTCAAATTCCATCTCTACCACCTAGTATTCCCCAGATCCTCTAGCCCACATTAAACTAATGTTCTACAGAATTTATAAAGGTAATAGCGTACAGTTTAGTCCTTAACTATTTAAATAGAATTGTTGCATGTGTGTTAGTTTTTCTAAATTTCTTGCATGCTAAATCTGAAGGCAATTGGAGAGGACTGTTTTATACTTTATTGTAACTCCACAGCAATTAGTACAATGTGGTCATTCACCATTGTCAGATAAGTGAAAGTCCTAAACATATGTCTGGCATTTAATAAACATTTATTAAACCTGGTAAAAAAAATTAAGAGGTGAAGAAAAATAATAAGCAATTTAATAACTTTTTACAAGCTGCTTTTAATCCATTCATTTATTCTAGAAATACTTATCAAGTATCTATTATAGGCCAGGCCTCAGGAATACAGAGATAATTGCGACTTGGTTCCTGCCTCCAAAGTACATATTTTCATCTGTTAGAGAGGATTTGTGACTAATTACAATACAGTGTGTTCTGTAAGAAAGACAGAAATGGGGAAACTTCAAGAATGGCCTCTCAGGGAAAATGTTTTAATCAAATTTTGAAACAGAAATAGGTGATTACCCAGCAAACAATAGGAGAGTGGACATTTGATCCTGGCAGAGGGCACAGAACATACTGAGATAGGAAAGTATGAGTAGTCTGTGAAAATGTCAGTTTATGTAGATGATATGTACTGTACAGTGTGTTTAAAGCTAAATAAATGGAGGCACTGATTTTATTACAGTAGTAAATGTCATCTCATTTTTTGAGGCATAGAGTGAATTGAAGTAGGCATTCTCTAAGGAACTATCAAGGAATAAGTGAATGATTCTACTTATTAATGAATGGAATGAGGGTATAATGTAACTATTTATAAAACCAAACGTGTTTGTGTTTTCCATAACTATCAATATTAAATGAAATTCAAGATTTTGCTACAGCAGTAGTAATGGCTAACATTGAGAACATGCATGCCAGGCACCACACTAAACAATCTACATGCTTCTCATTTATACCCCATTTTAGAAATACACTAAAATTAAGTAACTTACCCAATACTGCATAGCTCGTTATGTGGTAGAGGTGATATTTGAACCCATCTACCTGAATGTGAACTTCTCAAGACCAGTTTGATTTGTTAATAGTCTTCTTTTCTCTCAAGGGGTTGGGGCAGCTGTACAGGAGGAGTAACAGAAGCAGGTGTTCCTGCTGAATGTGAACTTCTCAAGACCAGTTTGATTTGTTAATAGTCTTCTTTTCTCTCAAGGGGTTGGGGCAGCTGTACAGGAGGAGTAACAGAAGCAGGTGGTCCTGCTGATTCTGTGCTCTTCTGTATCTGCTCGTCAAGGGAAGGATTTTTTTTTCTCCTAAAGTTCTATGGTTTATATTTTTTAATTGTTTATTTCTTTATTAAGAACATTTTTTTTCACTAAAATAAATTTGAGAAAATGTTGAAAATGATACAGAAGAAAATCCAAATTACCAATAATGTTGCCTCATGGATAATTATGTTACCATTTGAGACTATATACTCAAGTATCTGTGTGTGTGTGCACATGTACTCTTAATATATGGAGAGCTATAATATGAACTGTAGTATGAAATGCTGGTTTTCAGTTAACATACAATGAATAAGATGTATTTTTGTTTTCATATTAACACATTATTGACTGGGGTGGGGGTTTTGCAGAAACTAATGCTGTGGTGTTAATACATCTGCGGTCAGTAATGTGTGAAGTTGTAATGAATGATCCTGATAGAAAACCTGGAAATCATCTAAGTGCAAAAATAAAAAGATTAGAATATTTTCATTATAAATTTTTGTAAGAAGTTCTGAAGTAGTAAAAATTAAAGATCCCCCTTCATATTCAAATACCCACCACTACTCTTTAAGTCTCACTTTCTACTCATAAGTAGTTAATTATTAAGGGTCTCATTTCAGATTTTTGCTTGTTTATGTATATATGTATATGTGTAGCAGATATATTAATGATGGATTCTTTGGGGGCGTTTCAGACAGTGGCATAATTATATAAGCCGTATAGATCTTCTGAACAAGTAGAAGTCCAAATGAGGAGACCTAGAAGTTAGCTTTGTGGAGATGTTCATGGGGTGGACCTAACTGAGCAGCAGAAAGAAGCCCAGGGCTTCCCTGGTGGCGCAGTGGTTAAGAATCTGCCTGCCAATGCAGGGGACACAGGTTCAAGCCCTGGTCTGGGAAGATCCCACATTCCTTGGAGCAACTAAGCCTGGGCACCACAACTACTGAGCCTGCGCTCTAGATCCTGTGAGCCACAGCTACTGAAGCCTGTGCGCCTAGAGCCCGTGCTCCACAACAAGAGAAGCCACCGCAATGAGAAGCCCGTGCACCACAACGAAGAGGAGCCCCCCCGCTCGATGTAACTAGAGAAAGCCCACACACAGCAACGAAGATCCAAGGCAGCCAAAAATAAATAAATAAATAACTAAATTTATTTAAAAAAAAAAAAAAAGAAAGAAGCCCAGCCAAGCAGGTCAAAACACAGGTGGGCACAAGATAATGATCAGAAATAAGTGGTCTTTAGGCAAGAAGGAGGCATCTAGTTAGCAAGTGGTATGATGTGCTAGAGTAGGCACCAGTGAAGGTATTGAATAGAAAGGTGGATAGTTACCATTAACAGTCACAGATGGTGGCAGTGAGACCTAGCTTCTAGTTGTGTTTTGGTAGTTGTACTTTATCAAGGCAGGAGTAAAGAAATCAGGAACTCTGAAACTGGAACATAAAATTTGAAAAGATGGCTTTTAGATGACAAAGCTAAGGGTAAACCAGTTTCTTGAGTAGGGTTAGAAAAGATTGAGGCAGCCAAGGTTGACTTAATTTGGGGTCAGCTGAGCTTCTAAATTCATCAGATAAAGAAGTGAATAAAGCAAGGATCTTACTCTTAAGAAGTTTACAGTCTAGTGAAGGAGGCAAACAAGCATGTTATAAATCGTATATTAAACTAAAAGAATAAATGCTGTGGATAGGATAACAGGAAACAGGAGGAAGGATGGGGATAGATTTATAATTTTAAACAGGGTAGGCTTAGTAGAGAGGGTAACATTTGAGGGAAGGCTTGAAAGAAGTGAGGAAGTAGACCAAAAGGGCATGCTTATTTGGGGGAAGAGCATTCTAGATAAAGGGAATAGCCAGTGGAAATGCCCTGAAGTAGGAATATTAAAAAAAAAAAAAATAACCCCTGCTAAATAGAAGAAAGATCAGTTTATTGAGAGAAATTAGTGAAGCAAGGAACACATGGTGTTGTTTTGCTACATATATTGTACAGTTTTCAACTTGATACTGTTGTTTTCAGAGTCCAGAAATCTCACCTTAGCATATTTAATTATTCATTAGTTAATTGGAGATATTTCATTATAGTGACAGGCTGAATAGTGAAGTACATGGAGAGAAGAAAAATACATCAAGAAGGACAGCTGAAGACACCATTTGGATCAGTCAGATCATGGGCACATTTTTTTTTTTTTGTGGTACGCGGGCCTCTCACTGCTGTGGCCTCTCCCGTTGCGAAGCACAGGCTCCGGACGCGCAGGCTCAGTGGCCATGGCTCTCGGGCCCAGCCGCTCCGTGGCATGTGGGATCTTCCCGGACCGGGGCACGAACCCGTGTCCCCTGCATCAGCAGGCGGACTCTCAACCACTGTGCCACCAGGGAAGCCTGGGCACATTTTTAATCTGCAAACATTTCTTAAACTGTTATATTTATTTTCCCCATATATTTATATACCACTTATGTCTGCTCTTGAATTTGAGACTTAACTTTAAATAAAGCAGTCTTGATTACTCCTAATGAACCTAGAGAAAAACTTAAGGATAATTCCAAACCTATAATCTCATTAAATTATACAGGTAAAAATGAAAATTAGGTTGACAACTTTCATATAATCAAATTGGCTGCACAGGTTTTCAGTTAGACATTTTTGATTGTTCTTCAATGGGCTTACTAGTTGTAATTTCTTTTGTGAGTTGCCAGTGTATGTCTTCCTTTGCTCATTTTATTCAGGTCTTGATATTTTTGCTTTTTAGTCTGTATCTATGTAAGTTATAGGGAATGTAATGTCATATCTTTGTTTCCAAAGGCTTTTAAAGAAACAGTTTTTTCATCGGGCACTAAAAGTAATGAAAGTGAAGTATGAGAAAGACATAAAAAAAGAAAAAGAGAAAGGAAAAGCTGAAAGTGGAAAAGAAGAAGATAAAAAGAGCAAGAAAGAAAATCTAAAGGATGAAAAGACAAAAAAGGAAAAAGAAAAAAAGAAAGATGGTGAAAAGGAAGAATCCAAAAAGGTGATTTCAACTAAAATTAAGTAAAAATCAAAAAATTATTACTTGCACGTTAACACTACTGGTGTATCAGCACTTTAAAATATTGTGCAACAACCTCTTAAACCACATTAGGATTCTTACAAATACCATGGTTGAGAATTTTGATTTCTGTGTCTCATATAGTGAAACTTTGGCTGTATGGATGTTACATTGCTTTTTGCTTGTTTGCAAATGTGTTTTCTTCTATTCAACTTGTTTTTTAATAGGAGGAAACTCCTGGAACTCCCAAAAAGAAGGAAACTAAGAAAAAATTCAAGCTTGAGCCACATGATGATCAAGTTTTTCTGGATGGAAATGAGGTGAGAGTATCTAGCTTATAAGTAGAAATCCAATTTTCCATAGGAGTTTTTAGAATTATCTTTGATGCCTTCACTAAGAAAAGAAGTAATTCAGATAAATTTAACCATGTAGATACAAAATCTACTTTTTAAAAGTGAATGTCTCTGAATTTAGATTTATAAAAAATTTTTTAAATCAATCAGAATCGGGTTCAGCTGTCTATGATAGATAGGAAACATGAAAAAACAGTGGCTTAAAACAAAACAGATACTTGTTTCTCTCTCATTAATGAAATTGGAGGGTAAGCAGATATGGCAGCTCCATGGTGGATCTGAACTTTTCCGCCTGTGTGAGGCAGTTAGTAAAGATTACCTCATGGTGCAAAATGACTGCCAGCCTTATATCTGCATCCAGAGGAGTGAAGGAGAATGAGGGACATGCTTCCTTTTTAAGGATACTTTCCAGGAAGCTGCGATTTTGTTTCTGCATGTATTTCATTGGCCAGAACCTACTCATATGGTCATGCCTACCTGCAGTAAAGCCTTAGAAATATGCTTTTTATACTGGATGGTCATTTGCCCAGTAAAATATAAGATTCCCATTAGAATCAAAGGAAAAAATGTACAGTGGTTAAGGAGGGACGCCTACAGGTTTCTGCCTCTTATAGTTAGACACACGACTATAAGCGTCTAAAATTTTCAACATTACTTGATGCTTTACTCAAGGAGATCATTTTTATTTATTTAATTTAATGGCTTATTTGTATGGTTGTAGCCTTCCATGAAGACCACTTAATTTAGTCATTTAACCAGTACATTTACTTATATACTGGCCATTGAGTTGTTGTGAATTTCTTGCTATACCTAATACAAAAGTAGTATAAATAGAAAGCAGTGGTTCCTGGAGCTATGAGCTTGAAAATCTGGGAAGGCTTTTCACAAAACATGTGCACTAGGCTCATTCCAGGCGTACTTGCATGAGGATCTCTAGGGTGGAATCTGTAGTAAGTGAGTGTGTATGTGGGTATGTGTGTGTGTGTTTTGTATAATGTATCCCTGGGTGACTCTGATGTGAACCCCTGCTTAAGAACCAATGTAATAGAAGACCACAGGTCTTTCTTAATGTGAAAGCACAAATACCTTCAGTTAAACATCAGGCATTGGCTATATGCAAAGTCGTTTTTATAGGTGTTGGGAATAACATGATAAATAGGATAAAATTATCTTCTTGGAAGCTCTTATAGTCTAGCAAGCATACAAGCGTTTAAACATGGTATGGGCATACCTCATTTTATTGTACTTCTGTTTATTGTGCTTCAGAGATAAAGTGTTTTGTTTGTTTGTTTGTTTGTTTTCAGCAAATTGAAGGTTTACAGCAACCCTGCATTAAGTCTATCAACTCCATTTTTCCAACAGCATTTGATCACTTTGTGTCTGTCCCGTTTTGGTATTTTTCACAATATTTCAAACCCTCCTCCAGCAAAAAAATTAAGACTCACCAAAGGCTCAGGTGATGGTTAACATTTTTTAGCAATAAAGTATTTTTTACTTAGGGTATGTACATTGTTTTCTTAGACTTAATGCTATTGCACACTTAATAGACTGTAGTATAGTGTAAACATAACTTTTACATGCACTGGGAAACCCCCCAAAAAATGCATTATTGCGGTGATCTGGAGCTGAACTGGAAATACCTCTGAGGTACACTGTATATATTATATAGTACAGTATAATACAGTACATGCCTGTACTATATTACAGCATGATGAGTATTATGATGGGAGAATACCAATTAGGGATAGGTAATTTAATCAAGAGAGGATAAGAAGGGTCTGGAGATTCTGGACACTTGACCTGAGCCTTGAAGGATGACTGGTAGATTGCCAGGTACACTGCAAAGGAGTTATAGGTCTGTTAGACAAAGGAAGCTTTTTCCTGAGCAAAAGCATGGGTGCTTGCATTCCCAAAAAGGCTAAGATTTTATTCTGTAGAAAGAAGCAGGCTTTGAAACTTTTAAAGATGGGAAACGTCTTTAAAAACTTGTTTCTTTAGAATGCTAAATGGCAGAAGTGATGTCTGTGGATCCGATTTCCAGGATAAATGTGCAGCATTAAAAAAGAGGAATGTTAGAAAAAGAAGCAAATCAAAAAGCAGTAACCAAGAGCACTAGTCAAAATAGAACCAGGAAATGGAAGAGTATTGTTATTTATAGAAACTGAGAGATAAAACTAAGAGTTTTATGGATGATGAGCAGAGTTCTGATTATTCTAAATGAAGTAAATTTCTGTTTTATAAAGTAAGCTTTAAAGCAGTGGTTCCCAGCTTTGTGGCTACAGACCCTCCATGGGGAGCTGGCAATGAAATTATTGCAGGGAGTCATAGAATCTTTATGTTCACTGAGCAAGATCTTTAATAATGGTTCTTTGCTTCTCATCAGTTGGGTGGAATTGAGAGCTGCTGGATTTTTAATAGGGCCTGACTGGAATCTATCATAACTGTGCTCTTAGACTGGTTGGTTCTACTCTACTCATGCCAGTATACATCATTACATTAGGGGCAAAAAGGCTGTACAATTGCTGGTCTTTAGGTTGAATAAGTAATGGTTAAGTAGTGGTTTGCACACAGGAGTAAACTGTTAAAAGCATGCAAGTACATAGAAATGCAATTAACTGTGTTATGTAATTTATAGTTTTTAAAATAATTTTCTAACTGAATGGATACCAAAAGAAACACTGCTACTAAAGGAATAGTCTTTGGAATTTGTTTACCTTTTAGTAGTTTACCTTTTAGTAGAACTACTTTTAGTAGTTCTTATATGTTAAGAGGTTGGAAGTAACTGTTGTTCTAATGTAACCTTAGAACTTTAAACACTGAGGTTTCTTGATTCTTCTAGGTATTTGTGTGGATCTATGACCCAGTTCACTTTAAAACATTTGTCATGGGATTAATCCTTGGTAAGTACAATCTCTAAAATTTAGAAAGGAATATAAACAATGCAGAAGCCAGAAAGAAAATATTTAACATAATATAGTTATTTTTTTAAAGTACATTTTAAATAAAGCCAGAAGAAAAATGATAAACTGAGGAGAATATTTGCACTACATCTTTAAGAGATTAACAACCTGCTAGAAAAATGGTAAAAGTAACTCACAGGTAAAGAAATACAGTGACCGGACTTCCCTGGTGGCGCAGTGGTTAAGAATCCGCCTGCCAATGCAGGGAACATGGGTTCGAGCCCTGGTCCGGGAAGATCCCACATGCCACGGAGCAACTAAGCCTGTGTGCCACAACTGCTGAGCTTGTCCTCTGGAGCTTGTGAGCCACAATTACTGAGCTCATGCGCCTAGAGCCCGTGCTCCACAACAAGAGAAGCCACCGCAATGAGAAGCCCACGCACCACAACGAAGAATAGCCCCTGCTCACCACAGCTAGAGAAAGCCCGCATGCAGTAACGAAGACCCTACACAGCCAAAAATAAAATATAAATAAAATAAATTTATTTAAAAAAAGAAAGAAATACAGTGACCAATAATTGTGAGTGATACTTAATCACACTCATACTAAATGCAAATTAAAGTAACAGTGATTATCAAGAGAATTATAACGTTTACTAGTACCTACCCTTAGTGAAGGTCCAACACTTAAGAAAAACCAATACTCTCCAATAATTGATGATATGTCTGTTATTTTATTTTTTATGGAGGGCAGTTTGGCAATATCTTACAAATTTTAAATGTATACACACTGACTCAACTGTTCTACTTCTAGGGATTTATGTCATGGCTGTTCCTAATACAGTTGCACAAAGTATCTATTCAGAAATATACATTGACACTTTATTCTAATCCAAATCCCTCAGACTATATTTAGGAGGCCCATTAGCAAATATCTTTCAAGTTTTTTTTTTTAATTTTTGAATTTTATTTTATTTATTTTTTTATACAGCAGGTTATTAGTCATCAATTTTATACACATCAGTATATACATGTCAATCCCAGTTGCCCAATTCAGCACACCACCATTCCCACTCCCCCGCAGCTTTCCCCGCTTGGTGTCCATACATTTGTTCTCTACATCTGTGTCTCAATATCTGCCCTGCAAACCGGTTCATCTGTACCATTTTTCTAGGTTCCACGTACATGAGTTAATATACGATATTTGTTTTTCTCTTTCTGACTTACTCTGTATGACAGTCTCTAGATCCATCCACATCTCAAGAAATGACTCAATTTCGTTCCTTTTTATGGCTGAGTAATATTCCATTGTATACATGTACCACAACTTCTTTATCCATTCATCTGTCGATGGGCATTAGGTTGCTTCCATGACCTGGCTATTGTAAATAGTGCTGCAGTGAACATTGGGGTGCATGTGTCTTTTTGAATTATGGTTTTCTCTGGGTATATGCCCAGTAGTGGGATTGCTGGATCATATGGTAATTCTATTTTTAGTTTTTTAAGGAACCTCCATACTGTTCTCCGTAGTGGCTGTATCATTTTACATTCCCAGCCAACAGTGCAAGAGTGTTCCCTTTTCTCCACACCCTCTCCAGCATTTGTTGTTTGTAGATTTTCTGATGATGCCCATTCTAACTGGTGTGAGGTGATACCTCATTGTAGTTTTGACTTGCATTTCTCTAACAATTAGTGATGTTGAGCAGCTTTTCATGTGCTTCTTGGCCATCTGTATGTCTTCTTTGGAGAAATGTCTATTTAGGTCTTCTGCCCATTTTTGGATTGGGTTGTTTGTTTCTTTAATATTGAGCTGCATGAGCTGTTTATATAGTTTGGAAGTTAATCCTTTGTCCGTTGATTCGTTTGCAAATATTTTCTCCCATTCTGAGGGTTGTCTTTTCATCTTGCTTATGGTTTCCTTTGCTGTGCAAAAGCTTTGACGTTTCATTAGGTCCCATTTGTTTATTTTTGTTTTTATTTCCATTACTCTAGTAGGAGGTGGATCAAAAAAGATCTTGCTGTGATTTGTGTCCAAGAGTGTTCTTCTATGTTTTCCTCTAAGAGTTTTATAGTGTCCGGTCTTACATTTAGGTCTCGAATCCATTTTGAGTTTATTTTTGTGTATGGTGTTAGGGAGTGTTCTAATTTCATTCTTTTACATGTAGCTGTCCAGTTTTCCCAGCACCACTTATTGAAGAGACTGTCTTTTCTCCACTGTATATCCTTGCCTCCTTTGTCATAGATTAGTTGACCATAGGTGTATGGGTTTATCTCTGGGCTTTCTATCTTGTTCCATTGATCTATGTTTCTGCTTTTGTGCCTGTACCATATTGTGTTGATTACTGTAGCTTTGTAGTATAGTTTGAAGTCAGGGAGTCTGATTCCTTCAGCTCCGTTTTTTTCCCTCAAGGCTGCTTTGGCTATTCGGGGTCTTTTGTGTCTCCATACAAATTTTAAGATTTTTTGTTCTGGTTCCGTAAAAAATGCCATTGGTAATTTGATTGCATTGAATCTGTAGATTGCTTTGGGTAGTGTAGTCATTTTCACAATATTGATTCTTCCAATCCAAGAACATGGTATATCTCTCTATCTGTTGGTATCATCTTTAACTTCTTTCATCAGTGTCTTATAGTTTTCTGCATACAGGTCCTTTGTCTCCCTAGGTAGGTTTATTCTTAGGTATTTTATTCTTTTTGTTGCACTGGTAAATGGGAGTGTTTCCTTAATTTGTCTTTCAGATTTTTCATCATTAGTGTATAGGAATGCAAGAGATTTCTGTGCATTAATTTTATATCCTGCTACTTTACCAAATTCATTGATTAGCTCTAGTAGTTTTCTGGTGGCGTTTTTAGGATTCTCTGTATAGTATCATGTCATCTGTAAACATCTTTCAAGTTTTAAATGCCTTTACCCTTTGACCTAATAGTTACACTTCAAGGAATTTATCCTGTGCTGTAATCACAGTTGCACACATGTACATGTACATTGGTATTTGTTTCCCTCTTGTCTATAATAGGATAAAACTTGAAACAGATTAAGTCCCTCAATAGGAGGATGGTGAAATAAATTACAGTACAACTGTGTGCTGGAATATCGTGCAGCTTTTAAAGAATTAGATAAGACTAATTCTTATTAGTACTCACGAAAAGATATCTAGAATAGATTAAATGAACACTGTAAAAGAGTAAGAGTATTATAAGCTCATTTTTATAAAAAAAAAAATTCTGTGTAGCTAGTTTTAATTGTATATAGGCAGTCTCTGGGAATACAAATAAATCATAGTAATTAACCTCTGGGGAATGGACCAAGAATTGGATGAAGACTTCACATTATACCTTTTGGTTTTTTATTGTTGTTTCTTTTACTGTTTTGGGTTTTTGTTTGTTTGTTTTAGGGTTTTTTTGCTTCTTTTGTTGCCATAGGTATGTGTTATTCCTGTAAATTTAGTGTGGGGGGGTATAGGAGTAGAGGGAGGGAATGATTTAACAAGTAGAAAAAAATAGCAGTTAAACAAGTTTGATCAATATGATCATAGGATCCCATTCAAAATAATAAATCCAATTCTTAGCTTATAAATGAAATAGCTAGAATTTGAATTTGAATCCTGATCTCTTTTGCTATAAATACCTAAAAACCAGGTCTTTTTTTTGATTGTTCCATGTGGTCCCACTGTACTTAGAAAAAAACTGGAGATGCTTGTATACAGCTTCCCTAACTACCAAAAATGATCTGTATCAGAATTTCCTCGTGAGCTTTTCATTTGGTAGATGTCAAAGCTTCACCCCAGAACCAGTCTCCAAGGAGGGATCTTTGGAATCATTTTTGGTTAGTTCTGTTGTTTGGTTGCTGTTTCTTTAAGCTTCCCTATTTGATAGACAGATATCTTATAGTCAAAAATAAGGTTGACAGCAGCAGCAGTTGATCATTTAAGGAGCTACTGTCTCACGTTTTTAGACAATACTTTTTTCTAATTATATATAATTTATACTAGAAAAATCCTAATCTAATTTAAAAATAGTAGTTAAACTATGAAATGGTTGATAATCTACCATTTTTTACCTATAAAAATGGCAATTTTATATGTTTCAATATGGTTTTGTTTTATTTCTCCCCCTAGGAATATATTCACTGTTATGGCAACTAAGCCATTTAAAATTTTAATCTAAAGGTTATGTATGTAACTTTTTCATTTCTTGTTCCAGTGATTGCAGTGATAGCAGCCACCCTCTTCCCTCTTTGGCCAGCAGAAATGAGAGTAGGTGTTTATTACCTCAGTGTGGGTGCAGGCTGTTTTGTAGCCAGCATTCTTCTCCTTGCTGTTGGTAAGTATTGTTATTAATAAGACTGACCTCGGTAAGTGGTAGATATTGAGCAGTTTGGACTGTAATATGGAGCTTCAGTAAAGTTTAACAGCAAAATTAATGTAAGTGAATCAAGAAATATATGGGCCTACTTTTTGGGTCATATCGCAAAACTGACTCAGGCTTGAAGTAGTATATGTGCTTGATTAGATTTGGTCTGTTGTGATGAAAGGATTTAATATGTCTCAATCTGCAAATAGTTATGCTTTAAGATTTAACTACCACAAGGACTTCAGTATTTTTACAGTGGTTGATCATTTATTAGACATAATACTTTCAGTAAACACTTTTTTTTACCTAAGGCAAATGAAACTTTTTTAAACATTTACATTTTATACAGTAAATGATTGTAAGAAATTGATATGCCATTTTTAGTAAAAATCAGTTTGTACCATGTACCAAGATAAATTCTTGATGCATTAACAGGTTGTAAAATGCTTTTTAAAAATCAACAAGAAAATGTAAATAATGTTATTTTATGTTTCTGGATGATTGGGGTCTTTCATAGCTAAAATAACAATATAAAAATAACCCAATTCAAAAGAGGAAATCCAAAACAATTGATTAATAAATATATGAAAAATACTCATTACTAGTTATCAATGATAAAATTAGGATAATGTGGTATATTTTGCTTATATAATTAGGAACTTAAAAAAATTTTTTTGTTTTGTTTTGTTTGAAATGGAAATAGTGCCAAGGAGGGTTTGACTATAAGGAAGTATGCCTAGGGCTTCCCTGGTGGCGCAGTGGTTGAGAGTCTGCCTGCCGATGCAGGGGACATGGGTTCGTGCCCCGGTCCGGGAAGATCCCACATGCCGTGGAGCGGCTGGGCCCGTGAGCCATGGCTGCTGAGCCTGTGCATCCGGAGCCTGTGCATCTGGAGCCTGTGCTCCGCAACGGGAGAGGCCACAACAGTGAGAGGCCCACGTACCGCAAAAAAAAAAAAAAAAGGAAGTATGCCTAAATATAAATGGTGGTGGTAGTTTTGAATGATTTTAATGTTCTTCTTTACACTTGTCTGTATTTTTTACAGTGAACATGTTACTATGAGAAAAAACAAGTATTATTTTGCTTAAAATTCTAGTCTTTGAAGATTTTCCTGTATAGGGTAAACTGGTCTAATTTAGTTTTCCATTTGGGGAAAGAAATAGGAATTTTTTTATGCTTGTCTAAAGCTCTTTAGTGATTTTTTTTTTTAACCTTATATATAATTCTTTGAACCATCGAGAGCTTATGTTGGTATATGGTACTAAGTTCTGATTATTTTCCTCAAATGACAAATAAACTTTTCCACCAGGACGTATAGGAGTACTTCTTTATAGAAATGTTTTTAAATATCCACATTAATGATTTAATATCTGTTTTTAGAGGACATGATTTGGCCAAGATTATCTGAGGAGGGTGTGTGTTACTCTGAGATTCTAAGATATGTAATGTAATAGATTCTTATGTGTATAAAACATTACTGCTATAGCCCTAAGCAGTTTCCCTCTGCACATCCCTTCACCCTGGACATCAAAGTGTCCTGAGTTGGTGCCACCACCCATGGACCTAGGAATTCATTGAGTATTTTCATTCAGTTTGTCTTGTTTACGGGCCTCCATTTTTTCTGGGATCTCTGACTGTGTGTGAGGCCTTTTTCATCCACCTTTCAGTTTTTCCTTCCTCTAGCTTAGTCACCTTGAAAATAGCCCCTGAAGTTTCTGCATGTAACAGCACACTTGGAGGCCAAGAAATATCTAAGAGTGTGAAGCAGGTAATTCGTGGTAGTGTACTACCTGCATCAAGAATGAGAAGCCATAAACTTTTATCTGCCATTAGATAATACTAATCAAGTTGGTGTCTTCTGGTTCCCAAATCTCTGAAAATTTAGAAGCTCTTTGAAATTTTTCAGCAAAGGTTTAACTCCACTGAATAGAATTAACCCACTTGGTTATCTTTTATTTAAACCAGTATTTGCAATCATTTATGGTTATTATCTTGTTTTGCTTTTTAAAGTTTTGTTTCTTCAGTAATGTTTTCTATAATTTTTCATTTTAAAGACACTATGGATTTAAGTAGCATTGTGCATTAAATAGTCTTGTGAATCAAATCAGAAAATAAACCCAAAGTTTTGTTGCTTCTCTTAGAAAATGTTGTTTCTCTTGGAAAATTTCAAATATACTTTCAAATGGTTTTGATCTGTACCCCACTTATAAATTGGAGATTTTTAAAATATTATCTCATGAAGTATTACATATTGGTCAAAATTATATTTGGTGCTACTTTGAATACATATTCTTAGTATTGCCATTTAAAATAAGATCTTTGCCAATTTTCTAAATATGTCACTTTTAGTATAGAAGTGGTATGACAATACATATCACAGCGGTTTTCTCATGATTCCTCTCCTTTTGCCCCGATAATAATCTACTGCCACATAGAGAAAAACTGTAAAAAAATGTTAGAATTCTGCTACACCCAGTTTATATATGGCATATTAGAATTTAGATTTTATTTGCCATTTCGATATTGCTCTTTCTTGGATTTGAGGCAAGATTTCATATTATGAACTGTCTGTCTTAACAACCCTTCAAAGCCTATCATAACATCATAATTCTATTTGGAGGGAAAAATATGCAGCCTCCTTCAGAGATGTTCATTATTTATTTTTTTCAGTGGGGTTTATTCACTGATTATTCCATAATTTCAAAGCATATTTGCCTTTTCTGTTTGTACCACAAAAGATACTGATGTATACGCACACAGTCTTTCAGAATATTTATGTTCTTTTGTGAAAATAGAAATTACTGCTTTATAAAAGTCAGGGCAGCTATAACCATTTTATTTGTCCAAAGCAATATAATGGAAGAAACATAGATGAGCTTTTCTCAGGTCTTATTTGAAAACAATGATATAATTATCAGTAAAGAAAACACAAAGTAAAATAAAACCAAAAAAACCTGTCATAATTGATTAGTCCATAACATTCACATAATCATGACCTTGAAAAAAAAGAAAAAGAAAAACCAGGCAAATCACTCACTCAGCTCTTCAGTATGTTTGGTAAATTAAGAGAAAACTATATGAAATATTGGGGTTTGTGTTTGTGATAGCTCATTACTATAAGCTTTAAAATTCTCAATTTCTTCCATTATCTAAAACCGCAGTTTTGTCATATATTGCTCTAAAAGAGTAACTTCAAACGTATTTGTTGAAGCAATCTGGCTTTCATTAGCATTGTATGTTTCCTAATATTGGGAGAAGGTTGGTCCTTAAAATAAATAAATAAATAAATAAAACAGAAATTATAAATAAATAAAATAAATAAATAAAATAAATAAATAAATAAATTAAATAAATAAATAAATAAATAAATAAATAAATAAATAAATAAATAAATAAAACAGAAATTATATACTTATTTAAGAAACTCGTAACTTTCAGTAAAACATTATCTTACTGTTCAAAGGTATTTTTTCTTAGAAGACTTATCCTTTAGGCAGGGTAGGCACATACCTTGAACTCATGATACATTTAGGGGCCCACGGAAATTGTTTCATTTTCATTTCTTTTAAAATCAAAAGTAATAATATATACACACGTGTATCATAGTGAACCTGTGCAGGATTATATTTGTATTTGTACCAGTATGGTCGGAAAAGCAGAATTTTTAATATTTTTTAATGAAGGAATTGCCTTACAAAGGCAAAAGTGTCTGGGGTCTAGGGAAGTCATGGTGCAGCCCTGCTTTCTCCTTTTTAAGGCTGCTTAAGGTATCCTTCATCCTGCATTTATTTCCTTTTTCTTCTACCATGATCTCATGTGTACTTCAGGGTCCAAGTGGCAGCTGTGCTTATTGAACTATAACATAGCAAAGTGCATAAATCATAAGTATATCCATGAAACAGCACCTGAATTAAAAAATTATAAAAGCAATTTTTGAATGGCATTGTAGCGTTATGCCCTCAAGTTCAGAGAAGAATGCTCTGTGCCTAGAATACTGTTGATAGCTGCTGAACTAGGATTTAATTGTTTTTACTTAAGGTGCATGTAATATGCAAATAATAAAACTCTGAATGTTTTCCCACTTTTTCATTAACACATATTCCGTGCTTTCTCAGTCAATGCTTGAATTATTCAATTAGAGAAATTTTTCTTCCACAGCTCGTTGCATTCTATTTCTCATCATTTGGCTCATAACTGGAGGAAGGCACCATTTTTGGTTCTTGCCAAATCTGACTGCTGACGTGGGCTTCATTGACTCCTTCAGGCCTCTGTACACACATGAATATAAAGGACCAAAAGCAGACTTAAAGAAAGATGAGAAGTCTGAAACCAAAAAGCAGCAGAAGTCCGACAGTGAGGAAAAGTCAGACAGTGAGAAAAAGGAAGATGAGGAAGGAAAAGTAGGACCAGGAAATCATGGAACAGAAGGCTCAGGTGGAGAACGGCATTCAGACACAGACAGTGACAGGCGAGAAGATGACCGATCCCAACACAGTAGTGGAAATGGGAATGATTTTGAAATGATCACAAAAGAGGAACTGGAACAGCAAACAGATGGGGATTGTGAAGAGGAGGAAGAAGATGACAATGATGGAGAAACAACTAAATCTTCACATGAAAAATCGTAATCTAATTTGAGGACTAAATAAGTGCAAGAGGTTGGATTTTCTAGGTTGGCTGATCATCATAATGTACACGTGACATTTGTAGCATTCTTTAAATCCATTTACTGAAGTGGATTTGACATCCAAGCAGTTATATTCAGCCCCTCATTTCATGTAATACTATTATTGGTACAGTCTAAAGCCATTTGTAAGTTTTATCTATTTGATAATTTTACAGTAAATAGGTCTCATTTATTTTGATAGTTATCAAAGGTGCACTTTCCACAGTGACATTTACATTAATGACATTTTTTGATAGTTGTATGGCTTTTTACTGTTAGACTAATCAAAATAACTAAAAGGGATAAAAACAAACACCAACATTTCAGATTATGCATAGTTCTGTAGCCATTTCACAGTTTCTTTAAGGTGAAATGCTTAAATTATTGTTCTTGATAGTTTAGCTTTTGTTGATTATAAAATTATACCAGAAAATTTCCAAGATTCTGAGTTAGCAAGGTTCAAAAGCATTTTGTGGAAACAAGCCAACTAGTAATAATGCAGCAACACTTAGTTTAACTACAAATTCTCCTTTTCCAACTTAGGAAATCCAAACTGATTTGTACGACTGATTCAGAGTAAGGTGGTCATCTCCAACAGAGGAAGCAAGCAGCTTTGGCTGGAAGGTGATGGCTTTTCTTCCCATTTCCTTGTCATAAAGTAAAATGTATTCTGTACATAATTTACAAATAAACATTTTATTTTAATTGACTTCTTATTTAGACATTTTCTCAACACTTAAATTTGTAAAATTAAGACCATTTAAGCATATGTTTTTAGAGAAACGGAAGTTTCAATAACCCACAAAACATCTGTGATCTTTCTGCAGCAGCTTCAGTTTTGTGCCAACATTCCATGTATTTGAATATGAATTAAAACGATCCTTATTAAATAAGAGCAGACTTAAAGTAGCTGTTTGTACGCCTTAATGTACATTTTGATTTATCTTAAATCTCTACATTCAGAAATGGGGTGCTGTATTATCAGACCAGGAGTACTGCTATGAAAGATAATTTACTGTTCTAAAATATCAATTTAAAATAAAGAACATAAAAGCAAACATGAGAGAACCATTGGACTCTAATTGCTTTAAACTAGTTTTGCAGTTTGATTTCATGTCTTGCAAACCTTAGTTACAAAAAAATCTTTAGGAAAAATGTGTTTACTTATGAGCATAATCATTCCTTGGAGTTATACTCTTATAAAATGATAATGAATATTATTTTCCTTCAGTCACAGTGAGAGCATTTTGCTTTGTAGTTGAAATAGGTGGTGTGTATAGGTCTTCATTTTTCTTTAGGCAGTTTCCCACCTAAGTGTTAGACTAAAGATGTTAAATTTTTCTAATTGTGAAAAAGTACCCTTTCTGTATACTGACACACTTTGTTAAACATGGCTTTTTGCTTCTTTATAGTATTCCTTGTTAAGTGGACAGAAATGTGGCTGTTTGATGTTAATGCAACTCTATCAAGGCTGCAGTCAATCAGTTTAAGTTTCCTCCTAGCAAATGTTCACTGATTTAAGTGCCTGGGTGTTTTCCCCTCACATTTTCAGAGCTCTTCTGCTTTATTTCCCCAAAAGGGATGCATAATTATAACTTCTGAGCTTCTTAATCACCAGTAGCATTAATACCTATTTTGGGATATGATAATGGTACCAAAAGTGTCTTTCAGAAATAAAAATGATTTAACCTTTACTGTTGTGATAATGCCCAGGCACTCAATATTTATCCTTAAGCTCTTTATAATATATGTACTGTGTCTAACCTTTAAGACATTTGGAGCATGGCAGGAAAGTCAGCTTCTTATCGATATGTGTGGATTCTTAAAGAATGTTAGTGCAAATTTTTATAAATATTTGGTGGTCCCTGGGGGAAAATGTTATTCTTACTATGGTTAGAAAGCAAGTTAGAAATTTCAGCTCTTTTACTATTCAAGGTTGTATACTTTAAACAAAAAATCAAAAGACTGCCACTGTTAAATTTCTCAGAATAATAGATGGCTGTCTTTGTTGACTAACATTAAATATTCTTATGCCAGAGCATGGAAAATTGTTTACATTAGTCATTGGAATCGTGATTTAAAAAAACTTCAAGTTTGCTATGCTACTGTAAATAGAAGCATGAAGCTTTTGGATAATGTAGGATTTATTGTGGAGTGAGTATAAATTGACTTAACTAATAAGCAGGATTGAATTAACGAACTGAGTCCAGATAATAATAATAATGCATTTGTGATTGTAAAGTCAATGTATTAAATAGGTTGTTTCTCCTTTTCCCTCCCACTGATTTCTTTAATTTTCAAACTATATGGCCTTCTAGATGACTTTAATTGAAATAATTTGGATTTAGCCAAATACTTTCAAAAAGTAATAAATTTTAATATGTCACATTAAAATTATGCAGTGGTGATGGGTTTTAATGTTTTCCCCCCTTCTGGTTTTACATTATGAGTACCAATTAGCTGCTAACTATAGAAAAATCCTCTTGTATCTTTTGTAAATTGAATTTTCTTTTTTGAATCTTTATGAGGAATTGGAAAACAGTAAGTACAGTTGATCATCATTATTCGTGTAGTTAGGTTCTGTAAAGTCACCACCAACACGGAATTAACAAATACTGAATCATTGCTCCTAGGGGAAATACTGGGCTTATTGTGTGGGCTTCTGGCCACATTTTCACCAGCTAATCAATACATATATTTGTTTTAGGTGTCTTTCTGTTTTGTTGAGTTAACTAACATTGAACTCATGGTCAACAGCACCATAACTTCATGCCCGACCCAAGCTTATCTAACACACGTGCTTTCTCCATATGGTCTATTACAGCCTTCTAGTACTTAGGAACACTAGACAGCATTTCAGCACTACATTTGGGGACCATTTTAAACAGTAAAATCACCAGTAAAGAAGCACAAAAATGCAAAAAACAATGCACTAAATAGAGCAAAGGATGCTTGTTTAAGAGGGCTGAACCAAGGACACAGTATGTCAACTTGTCACCCTCAACTGGGAACATATGCATTGGGCAAGTCACATTTTTCACCTCTCTATGCATGATTGTGAAAGCACCACAAAAGTTTTAAACCACAGGCAAGTTTACAAATACAGAATCCACAAATAAGGAACAGTTGTACTTAACTGTATTATAAAGCTGTGACATATCTGTCTGATCTACAGAATAGGATTTATTGCTGAATCATGTTCCAGTATTTCCATAACATTTTAAATATCCATTCCGTCTGAAAGTAAATATTTAGTTCCTACTTGTATGTAGTAGTTTCCTTTTACCCTTTGTTTTAGCAGTATTTCAGTTCTTTGTCCATTTGTTCAGTAATACCAGACACAGCATGCCAGAATTTTAGGTGTAGCCATGAATTTTAAAAAGAGTTTTGCGGGGCTTTCCTGGTGGCGCAGTGGTTGAGAGTCCGCCTGCCAGTGCAGGGGACACGGGTTCGTGCCCCGGTCCGGGAGGGTCCCATGTGCCGCGGAACGGCTAGGCCCGTGAGCCATGGCTGCTGAGCCCGCGCATCCGGAGCCTGTGCTCCGCAACAGTGACAGGCCCACGTACCGCAAAAAAAAAAAAGTTTTGCCCTCTTGGACCATCAGATAGTGTGAAAAGTGCTATGGTAGGGATTTGCCAAATGTGCTGGATATCTCTACCTTTCCAGTTCCACTCTGCTCTCTGCCCTCAAGAGACTTATGAGTGGACCACAGCAGTGGGCTGCTTCACCTCCTGGCTTCTGGGTGGGTGTGGCTAAGGAGTGTCCTAGCTGGAGATCTGAGGATGGTCAGGGTAACCTTCTCTCTGCTCTCCCACTATGGGCTCCCTCAGTAGTCAAAGGTTACCACTTCCTCTAAACTTCACTCCTTTCCTTCAAGTTGCCACTTCCTGTTCTCTTCCCTTCTGGCCAAGGGGTGATGTCAGCTCTGCTGATACGAGCCTGAAGTTGTTGAAGCTATTGTGCCTCCTCTTGTGGCTCCCCTACACCCCACATCTTTGTTAGTATCTCCTCAAAGTATCTTAATTTAAGAACCATCTGCTTCCTATTGGGAACCAAGACCAGTAAACCAGAGAAATTCCTAGAGAACAATTCTGATGAAGAGTTTACCTCTTTGACGGGTCCTTGTCCCCAAACATTATTAGGAAGTATCTCACAGCCTTACAGAGCATGCCCTAAGAGTTTTGTTTTGTTTTTTAATTTTTGTTTTCTGGGGAGGTTTTTTTGAATTTTATTTATTTTTTATACAACAGGTTCTTATTAGTTATCTGTTTTATACATATTAGTGTCTATATGTCAATCCCAACCTCCCAGTTCATCCCACTGCCACCAACCCCGCCCCCACTTTCCCACCTTGGTGTCCATACATTTGATCTCTGGTTCATCTGTACCATTTTTCTAGATTCCACATATATGAGTTAATATACGATATTTGTTTTTCTCTTTCTGACTTACTTCACTCTGTATGACAGTCTCTAGGTCCATCCACGTCTCTACAAATGACCCAATTTTGTTCCTTTTTATGGCTGAGTAATATTCCATTGTATATATGTACCACATCTTCTTTACCCATTCGTCTGTCGATGGGCATTTAGGTTGTTTCCATGACCTGGCTATTGTAAATAGTGCTGCAATGAACATTGGGGTGCATGTGTCTTTTTGAATTATGGTTTTCTCTGGGTAAATGCCCAGTAGTGGGATTGCTGGGTCATATGGTAATTCTATTTTTAGTTTTTTAAGGAACCTCCATACTGTTCTCCATAGTGGCTGTATCAATTTACATTCCCACCAACAGTGCAAGAGGGTTCCCTTTTCTCCACACGCTCTCCAGCATTTGTTGTTTGTAGATTTTCTGCCCGAAGAGTTTTAATAACCAAAATCCTATTCTGGTAGATACCTATGCAGATAACCACACAAAGAAACAAATTTGTCTTCTTTAGCAAGCTCCTAAGCCAATGTTTGCAGCATTTAGTTGTAAGTTTTTGAGTAGGTCCAAATGATTTACTCCACTCTTCTAACCTAGCCCAGAGACCCTCTGAAACTAAAGTAAATCACACATAGATAGGTCTGTAGTTTTTGGATTGTCCAAAAGGCTCGTCATCTCTATTTCAGCATGGCATTAGAAAGAGTAGAGTGGGCTAAGGTTCTCTGGAGTCAAATCATCACACTTTGGTCTCATCTTGTTTTAAGTGAATACCTACATCACTTCAGCTTTTTGTGCCATGGATCCTTTCTCAGAATAATGTTTTTAAGTGCAGAAAATAAAATGCATAGCATTACAAAAATCAATTATGTTGAAGTGTAAGTTATCAAAATATGTACGTGTGTGATACAGTAATATATGTTCATTTAATAACCAGATCTACCAGAGAGTTTAATAACTGCTATGACATTGAAGTAGCATGAACAATGTATTGAGATCTCTGCAACTGTAATGTGATATGAAAAGACCTGATTTCTGTTAGTGACGAAGTCACGTTACTGCCTAAAACAACTCTGCATTGTTGTATGCATTTATAATCAAAGGAAATACTAAATTTCCGTTACAGTCTTTTGAAATAAAAGTAATTTTTTTCCCATCCAAGTTCACATATCCTCTGAATTCTATCAAATCCCTTAGAGGTCTGTGGACTCCAAGGTAAGACCCCTTTACCTAGCTAATCAGATACACCAATATCAAGTGAAACTATAACATTATATTCAAAGGCCAGTGATATTTAATTTAGCATAATTCAGTATTTAATGTGATTCGCAGCTCACGTCTTCTTCATTAACACATATTTAGCAAGTTCCATGGTGGGACAGCCTTCGGGACCAGCCAGATGCCGTGCTGTTGCCGTGATCATACCTGTGCACTGCTTCATGTGTAGCAAGATCGCCAGCAACAAGTGGGAGGGCTGCCTGGGGCTGCTGCAAGCTGAGTACACCCAGAAGGACTCCCTGCAGTGCTGCATGCTGCTGGCCCACGTGGACCTGACCGAGAAGCTGCTCAATTATGCACCCCTGCAGAAGTGGTGGTTCTGGAGCCCAGTCATGGTTTGCCTAAAATCTCTTCCTTTGGGGAACACTCCTTCCTCTTCTGTAGTCTCCTCATTCCGTTCTAGGGTGACTGGCCCCATGGAAGAGCACATGACCCAACCCAGACCAATCCAAGTCCTCTCTTCAGGATCTAGAGATCTAAGGACCAAGTGGGCCTGGAGACACCAATGGCTGTGTTTCCTTCAGGTGGACCAAGCCTACCTAGAAATAAAACCAACGTGAAAAAAGCAGAACCAGGAAAGACAAGACATAATGCCATCTTGGAACTCCTAGATCTAGCCCTGCCTGGATTTTTCAGTTACATGAGTGAACGGATTCCTTATTTTTGCTTAAGCTATTTTGTGAGACTTCTGTCCCTTGGAACTGAAAGATGACCAACTTACACAAGATAATAAGGATGAACAGTGACACTGAAGTACCTTTGGAGGGAATTAACTCAAAGTGGGGAAGTGCCACAATCAAATTTGCATCTTAGACTATACTAAACCACATGGAAATGGGCTCATGAGGGGCAAGTCTAGAGGGAAGGAGAAGATGTGGCTCTTGGACCGACCGTCAGATTCTCTGAATATTTCTAATAGTTCTTAAATTTATGTGTTCTAACCAAAACTTCCCTCTTGTTTCAAAATAGAGATTATTTTCATATTACAGAAAACTAAGAAAATACTTAAAAGCAAAAATAAGGAAACAGAAAACCCCAAATCTACCCTGCAGGGACAACCACTGTTAAAACTTAATGTTTATACTTCTGAACTCTTAGCTGTGTAACTGTGTGTTCACTGAGGTGGGAAAATGTATTAAATAAGTGCAAGTACCTTGCACTTAGAATATGCAAAAATTGCTGATCTGGAAAAAGAACATGTGCGAAACTACAGACTTAACATTTTTTCCAGAAGAACAAATCATTGACCAGCTTATGATTTTAAATTGTATTTCTGTTCATCAACTTCAAGCTTCAAATTGTGAACTTAACGTTAACCTGAGATTAAGTATATGCCAAATGCATGTTATAAAGATTTCACATTAGGATGTGTTTGATGATCAACATAAGAGGGATTTAAATGAGGAAGATTTAATGGTTAACTTACCCGTATCTTTACCTCTTACAATTATAGCAGTTTGTACTGCAAAGAAAAAGTAAAGATTACTAACAAACAAATTAGTCTACAACTGAAGAAAGTAGCAATGTGTATGTAGAAACTGGACTGCGTTTATTGAATATATAGTCTATACAATATCTGTCAGACTTCACGACTAGAAAGAGCTGTTAGATGCTACACAAGACATCACATCTCCATCCCTGCTCTCTAGTTGCATATACTCTGCAAGGTTTACAAGATTGAAACTCTTAATAACTTTGTTCTGTTTAATAGACCCCTCAGAGCTCTCCACTTCTCAAACTCCTATACATTTGCTTCTACCTCACCTTCCAGCCTGCCTCAATTCAGTGTCTTTCCTAAGGACAGATTGTGAATTTTATTTCTTAAAAACAGCATATGCAAGGACTCTGAAGATGTCTAGTGATTCCCTCAGGCTCCAACCAAAGTGACTTATTAAATAACAGTACTGGAAGGCAGCATGGAATGTTTGTTTTAAAGTTTCCATCAATGCCAAGGCACAATTATAAACAGTTTCCCTATAGCAAGGGGACCAATTCCTGGGAAATAAGCTCAAATTTTCAGCCCCATTGCCTACTCACATTCTTTTTTTTTTTTCTGGCCATGCCACATGGCTTGCAAGATCTTAGTTCCCCTACCAGGCAGTGAAAGTGCTGAGTCCTAACCACTGGACCGCCAGGGAATTCCCGCAACTCACAGTCTTTATTCCACCCTATACAGATTAAGAGGAGTGTGGTGACCAGTAGGGACAGAAGGAATGCCATTCAGACTCCCAATATAGACCACAGACTGCTTTTCCATGAGGCAATTACAGTTTTCTGCAGCTCTCAGGAAGTTGGTCATCTGAAGAATCTTGAAACTGTGAGACCTGATCCACCTTCCCTTCTTTTCTTCATTCGGCCAAGTGAGCCCCTACTATGTACCAAACAAGGGAGATACAACATGAGGAACCTGTAGTCCCTGCCCCCAAGCAGCTCACAGTCCAGGGAAGGAGCATGCAGCAAGCCTCTGCCCATACAAGAGCAAACATGGTGCAGAAGGAGATCCATCCTCTACCCTAAGAGCACAGTCTCTGCCACCTGAAAGTTTCCAGCCTTGTGGGGGAAGATAAGGCAAATACAGAGTCAAACCCTATGTGCCATGGAGACAAAATATTGGTGCTGTGGGGCTTAGATCATGAAGGAAAGACTGGGGAGGCAAAAAAGGAAGACGGTTGGGATAGCACTTCTGTGAAAAGCAAGGGTTTTACCACTGGAATCACTCATTCCCTGTGCTTCCTTTTTACCATCAACAGATGTTTTCCAGAATTGGGAATATTGCCCTCCAGGAGTTTACAAATCCAAGTGGAAAATAACCGCAAACTGTTGGAGTAGAAAGGAAAGGAACAAAAGAATAACTCCTTGGGCCTCTGTGATGGAGGCTTCCAGTACACAGCCTTAACATCTGGGACAATGTCAAACAAGCATCCCACTTCTTAAGTATCTTGTGTTTATCATAGTTAAACCTGCTTAAAATAAAATCCACCAGGATGCTCATTTTGTTTACCCTATGCTGCACTACAAAGAGGAAGCAACCCAAGACATTGTTCTGTGCTGCTGAGAACAATTCCATTTCCTTCCTGTTGGCTGATTTTATTTTTCTTGATACAACATGTAATTATGGGAATTCTTTTCAAACAGATTTGTACTATAAAATTCAGTCTCTTGGGCTTCCCTGGTGGCCCAGTAGTTGAGAGTCCTCCTGCCGATGCAGGGGACACGGGTTCGTGCCCCGGTCCGGGAAGATCCCACATGCCGCGGAGCGGCTGGGCCCGTGAGCCATGGCCGCTGAGCCTGTGCATCCGGAGCCTGTGCTCCGCAGCGGGAGAGGCCACAGCAGTGAGAGGCCCGCGTACTGCAAAAAAAAAAAAAAAAAAATCTCTGTCTTAACTTTGCATCTGCCCAGTTTCTTCTCTCACTCCACCCCCTCCCCTATAGATATCCTTCCAGAGTTTCTTTATGCATATGTAATAAAGTATGAATAAAAGTTCTTATTTTCTACCCTAAAGGCATGCACTGTATCCTCCCTCTGTATCTTACTTTTTGCCACTTAACAAACATGTTCTAATAAAACTTTGCATATCATTGGATAGTAGAGAGCTGCCTTATATTTTTAATTTTTATTTTATATAAGAGTATAGTTGATTTACAACGTTATTTTAGCTTCAGGTATACAGCAAAGTGATTCAGTTGTACATATACATGTATCTATTCTTTTTCAGATTCTTTTCCCATATAGGTTATTACAGAGTATTGAGCAGAGTTCCCTGTGCTATACAGTAGGTCCTGGTTGGTTATCTATTTTATATACAGTAGTATGTATATGTGACTCCCAATCTCCCAATTTATTCCTCCCCCAACCTTTCCCCTTTGGTAACCGTAAGTTTGTTTTCTGTGAGTCTGTTTCTGTTTTGTAAATAAGTTCGTTTGTATCAATTTTTTTTAGATTCCCTATATAAGTGATATCATATATTTGTCTTTGAATTACTTCAGTTAGTATGGTAATCTCCAGGTCCATCCATGTTGCTACAAATTGCATTATTTCATTCTTTTTAATGGCTAATATTCCATTGTATATATTTACCACATCTTTATCCATTCATCTGTCAGTGGACATTTAGGTTGTTTCCATGTCTTGGCTATTGTAAACAGTGCTGCAATGAACATTGGGGTGCATGTATCTTTAATAAATTTATTTATTTATTTATTTATTTATTTATTTATTTATTTATGGCTGTGGTGGGTCTTCATTGCTGCAGGTGGGCTTTCTCTAGCTGTGGTGAGTGGGGGCTACTCTGTTGCTGTGCGCAGGCTTCTCATTGCGGTGGCTTCTCGTTGCAGAACACGGGCTCTAGGCATACGGGCTTCAGTAGTTGCAGCACGTGGGCTCAGTAGTTGTGGCTTGTGGGTTCTAGAGCTCAGGCTCAGGAGTTGTGGCACACAGGCTTAGTTGCTCCACGGTATGTGGGATCTTCCCAGACCAGGGCTCGAACCCGTGCCCCCTGCACTGGGAGATGTATTCTTAACCACTGTGCCACCAGGGAAGTCCCATGCATGTATCTTTTTGAATTATGGTTTCCTCCGGATATATGCCCAGGAGTGGGATTGCTGCATCTTATGGTGAGAGAGTTGCCTTATTTTAAGAGTATTTTCCTAACGTGCTGGTGTCATAAATGCCTGAAAAGTTTATTATATGTGTCTTTTCATTCAGTCTGATTGAATCGCCCATCAACCATAATATTTGGGCAGTACATTATTTTAATTGAAGTATAGTTGATTTACAATGTTGTGTTAATTTCTGCCCTACAGCAAAGTGATTCAGTTATTTATATATATATATTTATATATAAACATTCTTTCTTATATTCTTTTCAATTATGCCTTATCACAGGATATTGAATATAGTTTCCTGTACTATACAGTAGGACCTTGTTGTTTATCCATTCTATATATAATAGTTTGCATCTGCTAACCCCAAATTCCCAGTCCATCCCTCCCCCATCCCCCCTTCCCCTTGGCAACCACAAGTCAGTTCTCTGTGTCTGTGAGTCTGTTTCTGTTTCGTAGATAAGTTCATTTGTGCATACTTTAGATTCCACATACATGTGATATCATATGGTATTTGTCTTTGTCTGATTTACTTCACTTAGTATGACAATCTCTAGGTCCATCCATGTTGCTGCAGAGGGCATCATTTCATTCTTTTTATGGCTGAGTAATGTTTCATTGTATAATATATAAGTGCCACATCTTTATCCATTCATCTTTCAATGGACATTTAGGTTGTTTCCATGTCTTGGCTATTGTGAATAGTACTGCTATGAACATAGGGGTTCGTGTATTTTTTTGGATTATAGTTTTGTCCAGGTATATGCACAGGAGTGGGACCACTGGATCATATTGGCAACTCTATTTTTAGTGTTTTTTTTTTTTTTTTTTTTTTTTTTTTTTTTTTTTTTTTTTGCGGTATGTGGGCCTCTCACTGTTGTGGCCTCTCCCGTCGCGGAGCA
>NW_006770909.1:5590763-5615991 GCF_000442215.2 Lipotes vexillifer
TACATTCTTTTATTTTTTTCCGTTATGGTTTATCATAGGATGCTAAATATATTTCTCTGTGTTATGCAGTAGGATCTTGTTGTTTATCCATCTCTAGCTGCATCCATGTTGCTGCAAACGGCATTATTTTGTTCTTTTTTATGTCTGAGTAGTATTCCATGGTATATATGTACCACATCTTCTTTATCCATTCATCTGTTGATGGACATTTAGGTTTTCTCCGTGTCTTAACTATTGTGAATAGTGCTGCAGTGAACATAGGGGTGCATATATCTGAGAAAAGAAGTCTTTAGTCAAAGATACTATGGGCTATTTACTTTGATATCTTTTGTGTACTTTGAGATAATTGAGAAAATAATGGACTGCTCCTTCCTTGAAGGTACTGGGCTCTAGATCATGCATCAGGCACCGGTAGAAGAAGACATATGCCTCCTTATCCTTAAAGATACTCTTGCCTATGGCTTAGACCAGTGTGCTACTCAAAATGTGGTCTGAGGAGTGGTGCTGGGCTGTGACAGTTTTATTACTAGACCACAAAAACAAAGAAAGCTTGTGCAAGAATGTAGTCAACATACTGCTTACTTCATCAAGAAAGTCTTGATCTGAAAAAAAGTCAGGTACTAAACAATGTGCTTAGTGATACAGTTGATTTATATTCTGTTGTGAACCTCATCTGATTGCAGACCAATAGCAGCAACAACAAAAAAGCCATAATATTATTTGAAAGTACACTGTGTTAAGTTAAAGATCTATGTTGTAAACTTCAGGGAATCCAGCAAAAAAAAATTTTTAATGCATGATTAATAAGTCTAGTGAAGATTAAATTAAAACATAATAAATACTCAATTGATCAAATTAAAAGGCAGGGAAAGAAGGGGAAATGAATTAAGAACAGATCAGACAAACAGAAAGCAAATAGAAAGATGGTAGGTTTAAGGCTAACACTAAGAGTAAGTGGTCTAAGTACCACCCCCAAGTAAAAGGCAGAGGTTGACAGATTGGATAAAAATAAAGGTATAGGGCTTCCCTGGTGGCGCAGTGCTTGAGAGTCCGCCTGCCGATGCAGGAGACGCGGGTTCGTGCCCCGTTTCGGGGGGATCCCGCGTGCCGCGGAGCGGCTGGGCCCGTGAGCCATGGCCGCTGAGCCTGCGCGTCCGGAGCCTGTGCTCCGCAAATGGGAGAGGCCACGACAGTGAGAGGCCCGCATAACGCAAGAAAAATAAATAAATAAATAAATAAAGGTATAGATAGGCTAAAAAGAAAAGGATGGGAAAAGATATACCATGTGAGTGAAAATCAAAAGAAAGCTGTAGTGGCTTTATTATAACAAAGTGGACAACAATATAGAGGAACATTACATGATGGTAAAGGCATTAATTCATCAAGAAAACGTAATCCCAAATGTGTATGCACCTAAGAACACTGTTTCAAAATACAAGAAGCAAAAACTATTAGAACTGATAGGAGAAATAGACTGTTCTACAAACACAATTAGAGACTTTAACACTATTGTCTCAGGACAAGTAGACAGAAAAATCAAAAAGGATATAAAACTGAATTACACTATCAACCTTTTTGACCTAATTTCCATTTATAGAACATGCTACCTAATCACATCAGAGTACATATTCTTTTCAAGTGCACATGAAACATTCATCAAGATACACCATATCCTAGGCCATAAAAAATGTTTTAAAGAATTGAAATTGTACAAAATTTTCTGATCACAACAGTTAAAATATAAATATAAAATAGAAGGTGTCTGATAAATCCCCAAATGTTTGGAAATTAAACAACATGCTTCTAAATAACCCATGGGCCTAAGAGGGTGTCAAATAGACAATCAGAAAATATTTTGAATCAAATGAAAATAAAGACAAAACATGGGAATTTGGGGCATATAGCCAAAGCAGTGCTTAGAGAGAAATTTATATCACTAAATGTTTACATTAGAAAAAGAGAAGGTTTTCAAATTAAGAACCTAAGCTTCTACCTTAAAAAACTAGAAACAAACAAATAAACTAAGTCCAAATCAAGCAGAAAGAAACCATAAATAGAAAAAAGTGATATCAATGAAAAGGACAGATCAAAATCAATGAAACCAAAGTTCTCTGAAAATATTTTAAAAGGGTGTACTTCTAGCCAAACTCATCAAGGAAAAGAAAAAAGACACAAATTACAAATATGAGAGCCTACAGACATTAAACAGATAGTAATTTTTTAATTGTTTTATATAATAAATTGGATAAATTAGATGAAATGGACAGATTCCTTGAAAGATGCAAAGCCCACTCAAAAAGAAATAGGGAGGAGTCAAGAAGGCGGTGTGGGAAGATGTGGAGTTAGCATCTCACCACACCTAGGGTACCTGCCGCCTGCTGGTGGGGAACTCTGACCACCAAGGATCAGTGGCCCTGAGGGAGGGGAGATCAGGAGAGGCAGGTGGCAGGGACTCCCCAGGAAGGGCGGGAAAGGAGTGGAGGGTGATCACCTGGCCTACTTGGGCCGGGGAGCCTGCTGAGCTCCCAAGCTGGTTCCCCCCACTTCAAAGCCCCATCCATGCTGTGTGGGTCCTTGGGGGCATAGGAGGGAGGCCAGGGGGATCAGAAGAGGCAGGTGGGAGGGGCCCTTGGGGAGGAGAGGGGAAGGAGTGGGAGAGGAGTGGAGGGTGATTGCCCCGCCCACTCAGCCCGGGGAGCCTGCTGAGCTCCCAGGTGAGGTGCCCTGCCCTCTGAGACCAGGGGTGAGGGGGCACACCTGGGCCCCTTCTGTTCCTTGAGCCTAAGCCCCAGCCCCCACAGCCCCCAGGGCCTTTTCCAGCCCTGTGGGTCCTGAGCACTGGCCCAGCCCACCGCCCAAACCTCGCCCTTGCTTAGGCCCTGCTCTCCACAGCCAAGGCCTTTCCCCCCACCCCATTTGTTTTTCCTTCCTCTTTTTTACTGCTGTGGCACCAATGTACCTTCCAGTTGTTGATTCACCTATATTTTTATGTTTATATTCTTTTTAACATATCTGTTAGTTTCCTAGTCTAATTTTATTTTTTATTTTGTTTTTTTGCCACCCCACGTGGCTTGTGGGATCTTGATTTGCAATCCCGGGGTCGCGTGGAAGCTCCTGCAGTGGGAGCTCTGAGTCTGAACAACTGGACTAACAGAGAACCTCAGACCCCAGGGAATATTCATCGGAGTGAGGTCTCACAGAGTTCCTCATCTCAGCACCAAGACCCAGCTCTACCCAATAGTCTACAAACTCCAGTGTTGGAAGCCTCAGGCCAAACAACCAGTAAAACAGGAACACATTCCCACTCATTAAAAAAAAAAAATGAGACAGCAAAAAATATGTCACAGATGAAGGAGCAAGGTAAAAACCTACAAGACCAAATAAATGAAGAGGAAATAGGCAATCTTCCTGAAAAAGAATTCAGAGTAATGATAGTAAAGATGATCCAGAATCTCAGAAATAGAATGGAGGCACAGACTGAGGAAATAAAAGAAATGTTTAACAAAGATCTAGAAGAACTAAAGAACAAACAAACAGAAGTGAACAACATAATAACTGAAATGAAAAATACGCTAGAAGGAATCAATAACAGAATAATGGAGGCAGAAGAACGAATAAGTGAGCTGGAAGACAAAATGGTGGAAATAACTGCCGAGAAGCAGAATAAAGAAAAAAGAATGAAAAGAAGACAATCTCAGGGACCTCTGGGACAACACTAAATGCACCAACATTCAAATTATAGGGGTCCCAGAAGAAGAAAAGAACAAGAAAGGGTCTGAGAAAATATTTGAAGAGATTATGGTGGCAAACTTCCCTAACATGGGAAAGGAAATTGTCACCCAAGTCCAGGAAGCACAGAGTCCCATACAGGATAAACCCTAGGAAAAACACACCAAGACACATATTAATCAAACTAACAAAAATTAAATTCAAAGAAAAAAATATTAAAAGCAGCAAGGGAAAAACAAAAAATAACATACAAAGGAATCCCCATAAGGTTATCAGCTGATTTTTCGGTGGAAATTCTGCAGGCCGGAAGGCAGTGGCAGTATATACTTAAAGTGATGAAAGAGAAAAACCTACAACCAAGATTACTCTACCCAGCAAGGATCTCATTCAGATTCAATGGAGAAGACAAAAGCTGTTCAGACAAACAAAAGCTAAGAAAATTCAGCACCACCAAACCAGCTTTAAAACAAATGCTAAAGAAACTTCTCTAGGCAGGAAACACAAGAGAAGAAAAACACCCACAAAAACAAACCCAAGACAATTAAGAAAATGGTAATAGGAACATACATATCGATAATAACCTTGAATGTAAATGGATTAAATGTCCCAACCAAAAGACACAGACTGGCTAAATGGATACAAAAACAAGACCCATATATATGCTGTCTACAAGAGACCCACTTCAGACCTAGGGACACATACAGACTGAAAGGGAAGGGATGGAAAAAGATATTCCATGCAAATGGAAATCAAAAGAAAGCTGGAGTAACAATACTCATATCAGATAAAATAGACTTTAAAATAAGGACTGTTTCAAGAGATAAGGAGGGACACTAATAATGATCATAGAATCAATCCAAGAAGAAGATATAACAATTATAAATGTTTATGCACCCAACATAGGAGCACCTCAATACATAAGGCAAATGCTAACAACCATGAAAGGCGAAATCGACAGTAACACAATAATAGTAGGGGACTTTAAAACACCCCTCTTACACCAATGGGCAGATCATCCAAACAGAAAATAAATAAGGAAACACAAGCTTTAAATGACACAATAGGTCAGATAGATCTAATTGATATTTATAGAACATTCCACCCAAAAGTGGCAGAATACACTTTCTTCTCAAGTGCACATGGAACATTCTCCAGGATAGATCACATCTTGAGTCACAAATCAAGCCTCTGAAAACTTAAGAAAATTGAAATAATATCAAGCATCTTTTCTGACCACAATGCTATGAGGTTGGAAATCAATTACAGGAAAAAAACCCTAAAAATGTATGGAGGCTAAACAGTGCACTACTAAATAACCAAGAGATCACTGAAGAAATCAAAAGAAAAATTTTAAAATGCATGGAAACAAATGACAATGAAAATACGATGACCCAAAACCTATGGGATGCAGCAAAAGCAGTTCTAAGAGGGAAGTTTATAACAATTCAATCTCACCTCAAGAAACAAGAAAAATCTCAAACAAACCATCTAACCCAAAACTTAAAACAACTAGAGAAAGAAGAACAAAACCCAAAGTCAGTAGAAGGAAAGAAATCATAAAGATCAGAGCAGAAATAAATGAAATAAAAACAAAGAAAACAAAAGCAAAGATCAATAAAACTAAAAGGTGGTTCTTTGAGAAGATAAACAAAATTGATAAACACTTAGCCAGACTCATCAAGAAAAAAAGGGAGATGATGCAAATCAATAAAATTAGAAATGAAAAAGGAGAAATCACAACTGACACTGCAGAAATACAAAGGATTATAAGAGACTAGTACAAACAACTATATGACAATAAAATGGACAACCACGAAGAAATGAACAAATCTTGGAAAGGTACAATTTTCTGAGACTGAACCAGAAAGAAGTAGGAAATATAAACAGACCTATCACAAGTAATGAAATTGACACCGTATTTTAAAATCTTCCAATAAACAAAAGTCCAGGACTAGATGGCTTCACAGGCGAATTCTATCGAACATTTAGAGAAGAGCTAACACCGATCCTTCTCAAACTCTTCCAAAAAACTGCAGAGGGAGAAACACTCCCAAATTTATTCTACATAGCCACCATCACCCTGATACCAAAACCAGAAAAAGATATCACAAAAAAATTTATAGACCAATATCACTGATGAACATAGATGCAAAAATCCTCAACAAAATACTAGCAAACAGGGCTTCCCTGGTGGCGCAGTGGTTCAGAGTCCGCCTGCCGATGCAGGGGACACGGGTTTGTGCCCCGTTCTGGGAAGATCCCACGTGCCGCAGAGCGGTTGGGCCCGTGAGCCATGGCCGCTGAGCCTGTGCATCCGGAGCCTGTGCTCCACAACAGGAGAGGCCACAACAGTGAGAGGCCCGCGTACCGCAAAAAAAAAAAAAAAAAAAAGAAATACTAGCAAAAAGAATCCAACAGCACATTAAAAGGATCATACACCATGATCTAGTGGGATTTATCCCAGGGATGCAAGCATTCTTCAGTATACACAAATCAATAAATGTGATACACCACATTAACAAATCAAGGAATAAAAACCATACGATCATCTCAATAGATGCAGAAAAAGCTTTTGACAAAATTCAACACGGATTTATGATAAAAACTATCCAGAAAATGGACATAGAGGGAACCTACCTCAACATAATAAAGGCCATATATGACAAACCCACAGCAAGCATCATACTCAATGGTGAAAAACTGAAAGCATTTCCACTAGGATCAGGAACAAGACAAGGATGTCCACTCTCACCATTCTTATTCAGCATAGTTTTGGAAGTTTAAGCCACAGCAATCAGAGAAGAAAAAGAAATGAAAGGAATACAAATTGGAAAAGAAGTAAAATTGTCACTATTTGCCAATGACATGATACTATACATAGAAAATCCTAAAGATGCCACCATAAAACTACTAGAACTAATCAATGAATTGGTAAAGTAGCAGGATACAAAATTAATGCACAGAAATCTCTGGCATGACTATACACCAACAACGAAAAATCAGAAAAAGAAATTAAGGAAACACTCCCATTTACCATTGCAACAAAAAGAATAAAATACCTAGGAATTAACCTGCATAAGGAGGCGAAAGACTTGTACTCAGAAAACGATAAAACACTGATGAAAGAAATCAAAGATGACATAAACAGATGGAGAAATATACCATGTTCTTGGATTGGAAGAATCAATATTGTGAAAAATGACTACACTACTCAAAGCAATCTACAGATTCAATGCAATCCCTATCAAACTACCAATGGCTTTCTTCACAGAATTAGGACAAAAAATCTTACAATTCATATGGAAACACAGAAGACCACAAATAGCCAAAGCAATCTTGAGAAAGAGAAACAGAGTTGGAGGAATCAGGCTCCCTGACTTCAAACTATACTGCAAAGCTACAGTAATCAAGACAGTATGGTACTGGCACAAAAACAGAAATATAGATTAATGTTACAGGATAGAATGCTGAGAGATAAATCCATGCACATATGGGCACCTAATTTATGACAAAGGAGGCAAGAACATACAATGGAGAAAAGACAGCCTCTTCAGTAAGTGGTGCTGGGAAAACTGGACAGCTACATGTGAAAGAATGAAATTAGAACATTACCTAACACCGTACACAGAAATAAACTCTAAATGTATTAAAGACTTAAATGTAAGACCAGACACTATAAAACTTTTAGAGGAAACCGTAGGAAAAACACTCTTTGACATAAACCACAGCAAGATCTTTTTTGACCCACCTCCTACAGTAACAGAAATAAAAACAAAGATAAACAAATGAGACTTAATTAAACTTAAAAGCTTTTGCACAGCAGAGGAAACCATAAACAAGACAAAAAGACAACCCTCAGAATGGGAGAAAATATTCGCAAATGAAACAACAGACAAAGGATTAATCTCCAAAATATATGAACAGCTCATGGAGTTCAATATCAAAAAAACAAACAATCCAGTTAAAAAATGAGCAGAAGACCTAAATAGACATTTCACCAAGGAAGACATACAGATGGCCAAGAGGCACATGAAAAGATGCTCAACATCACTAATTATTGGAGAAATGCAAATCAAAACTACAATGAGATATCATCTCTCATCAGTCAGAATGGCCATTATCAAAAAAGCTAGAAACAATAAATGCTGGAAAGGGTGTGGTGAAAAGGGAACCCTCCCACACTGTTGGTGGGAATGTAAATTGATACAACCACTATGGAAAACAGTATGGAGGTTCCTTAAAGAACTACAAATAGAACTACCATATGACCCAGCAATCCCACTCCTGGGCATATACCCTGAGAAAACCATAATTCAAAAAAAGTCATGTACCACAATGTTCATTGCAGCTCTATTTACAATAGCCAGGACATGGAAGCCACCTAAGTGTCCATCAACAGATGAATGGATAAAGAAGATGTGGTGCATATATACAATGGAATATTATTCAGCCATAAAAAGAAATGAAATTGAGTTATTTGTAGTGAGGTGGATGGACCTAGAGTCTGTCATACAGAGTGAAGTAAGTCAGAGAAAAACAAACACCGTATGCTAACACATATATATGGAATCTAACAACAACAACAAAATGGTATTGATGAACCTAGTTGCAGGGCAGGAATAAAGAGGTAGGCACAGAGAATGGACATGATGACATGGGGTGGGAGGGCAAAGCTGGGGCAAAGTGAGAGTAGCATTGACATATATACACTATCGAATGTTAAATCGTTGGCTGGTGGGAAGCAGCAGCATAGCACAGGGAGAGCTGCTTGGTGCTTTGCGATGACCTAGATGGGTGGGATAGTATGGGAGGGAGGCTCAAGAAGGAGGGGTATGGGGACATGTGTATGCATATGGCTGATTCACTTTGTTGTGCAACAGAAACTAAACGGTATTTTGAAACAATTATACTCCAACAAAGATCTATTAAAAAGAAGAAATAGATAACCTGAATACTGTTATATCCATTTTTAAAAACTAAATTTGTATTTTAAAACCTTCTCACAAAGAAAATTCCAGGTTCAGATGGTTTCACTGGTAAATTTGGAAATGTTATCTACATAATGATTCCATTTATGTGATATTCTCAAAATGCAAAACTACAGAAAGGGAGAATGGTTTAATGGTTACCAGGAGACAGGGATGGTGGTTGAATATAAAAGGGTAGCACAAGGGAGTTCTTTTGTGGTGATGAAACAGTTTTACATCTTTATTGTGGTGGAGGTTACGTGAATCTATGCATAAGATAAAATACATAGAACTATACACACAAACACAAATGAAGGTATGTTAAAAATGGTGAAAACGGGGCTTCCCAGGTGGCGCAGTGGTTGAGAGTCCGCCTGCCGATGCAGGGGACACGTGTTCGTTCCCCGGTCCGGGAAGATCCCACAAGGCACGGAGGGGCTGGGCCCGTGAGCCATGGCTGCTGAGCCTGCGCGTCCGGAGCCTGTGCTCCGCAATGCGAAAGGCCACAACAGTGAGAGGCCCAAAATGGTGAAAACGAAACCTTATCTGTATTTTAACAGATACAGATAATTGGTAAATTAACAGAATTGTACCAATGTAACTTTCTTGGATTTGATACTGCTCTACAGTCATACCACTGGGAGAAACTGGAAGAAGCGTACAAGGGACTCTATGTATGTTTTTGCAACTTCCCATGAGACTATACTTATTTTAAAATAATTTTTAAAAAAATGAACTGAGCACTAGCGAGCTGTGGAACAACCTCAACTTTTAAGATGCTAAGTGAGTAGATCTTAAAAGTTCTTATCACAAGAAAAAAAATGTGGCTATGTATGATGATGGACATTAACTAGACTTATTGTAGTGATCATTTCACAATATATACAAATATCAAATCATTATTTTGTACACCTGAAACTAATGTAATGATACGTGTCAAATATACCTTAATTAAAATAAAGAAACAATGCTAGTGAAAAGACAGTAGGGCAACATCTTTAAAATACTGCAATAAAACACTGTCAACTTAGAATTCTACTACCCCAGTGAAAATATTTTTTAAAAACTAAGACAAAATACACTTTTTCAAACATACAAAAAGTTGAAAGGATTCATTACCAATAAACCCACATTGCAAGAAATGTAAAACGAAGTTATTATTCACATGGGATGAAAAGATGCCAGGTGGAAGTATGGATCTGCACAAAGGAATGATGAGCTCCAAAAATGGCAGCAGTTCTTAACGTATGGTCCAGGGGAACTCCTGGTTGTCCCCTTCCAGGAAATCTGCAAAGTCAAATTATTTTCATAATAATGCTAAGTAAGAAGTTATTGCCTTTTCATGCCTGTTCTCTCACAGTGTATAGTGGAGTTTTCCAGTGTGATATGGCAACAGAATAAATGCAGAGGCAGATATAAGAACCAAGCTTTCTTCTATTAACCCAGACATTCAAGAGGTTTGTTTAAAATGTAAAATAGTCACTCCTCACAAATTTTTTGTTTTGAAAAATATATTTTTCATGATAACATTTTATGTTAACCTGTAATCTCTTTCATCGTTATTTTTAAATTAATTAATAACTATTTTTAAATTTTTGTTTTTTAAATTTCTAATGCAGTAAAATATTGATAGAAATAATCCACAAAAAAAGCTTTTTAGCATCCTTAATAATTGTGAAAAGAGTATTTAAGGACTCTAGAGACCAATAGGTATGAGAGCTGCTGTTCCAGTGCAGCTTAGCATTTAAAGGCCTTGGACAAACATGACTGAAAATAAAGAGGGTTTGATGACACACAGAATCATGTGGGTTTAAAAAAAAAAAAAGGATGAAGGAAGAGCTTTAGAAATAGAGGCAGACAGAACAGGACCAGAAAATCCAAGCTAGAGATTTACACAAAATGGAGGAGGGTCAAAAGCCCTGAGGACATTGTCTCTGGGGTGTAAATCATTTACCTGCTTGGTGTGGACCGGTTGCAGACAGCAAACAAAACAGCCAGGCACCTTCAGCAATTAGTTGTTTGAGACACATGTATGAGTGCAGATTGTGGCTGCATTTAATAACAATGCCATTTAAATTGCATCTGGCACATAGGGACACTGCCCAGGTCCCGGTGGCATCATTATTTACGGCTACCTTTCTGCCATCGTCAGTCCTTTTACTTATGAAGAAATTGCAAACTTGCAGAAAGAAGAATGAGGGACTTTGGATTCAGGGAGCCCTGGACTCAAAATCCTGTCTAATCCTGCCTTCATCTAGAAATTGCTGTGTGATCTTAACCATTTCAAGCTTGACCTGCTGAAAGTGTGTGCCTTGGAAACAAAGCAAAATTCCATGACTCTGGCCCTGGCTCTGACACGTGGCTTCTCTGGCTGCAGCTCACTGCTTGAGCCTTATCCTCCAGCTTTTCCAGTAAGTCTCAGAGCCACTCACACTTTAACAATCACTTCATCTTCTTTTATAAATGAGGGTTCCAACCTTCCATGACCTCCTTAACACTTGTTGCTGTCCCTCTGTTGTTACTGCTGTATAGCCATCCTAGCCTGGGTTGGTTTCCGTTGTTTGCAGCTAAAACGACTGTGGATAATCTCAAAATGATTTAAATCATAAATACTTCCTGGAAAGCCCTCACTACATAACACTTCATCTTCCAAGTTGAGGGACTACTTTTGACTTGTGTGAGGACAGAGCAGGAAGAAGTCAATACTGTATAACCCTGGAAGGCAAGTAGCATTGGCCCATGAGCCCATAGGGAACTCGCCACACTTTCAGAATGGATAGTTCCTAAAAATATTTAGGGCCAACTTCCATAGTTGCAACTCTTGCACAGGCTCTCTCTGGCTCCTGGAGTCCACATATGAATCAGGCCACAAGTTCCAGGGAGTTAAATACATCCCAGGAGCAGACTTCAACCAATGATTGCTGGGAGCAGGTAGATAAATATTCCAGCTCCCTCCTCCCTCAGGCAGGACAGTATTTTTAAAGATCTTATCTCTCATTTTTTTAATCAAGATATAAATTACACATCATAAAACTCATACTTCTTTTAAATATTTATTTATTTTTGCATGCGTTGGGTCTTTGTTGCCGAGCGCGGGCTTTTCTCTAGTTGTGGTGAGCGGGGGCTACTCTTTGTTGCGGTGCACAGGCTTCTCATTGTGGTGGCTTCTCTTGTTGCGGAGCTCGGGCTCTAGGCGCGTGGGTTTCAGTAGTTGTGGCACGCAGGCTCAGTAGTTGTGGCTCGCCGTCTTTGTTGCTCTGCAGCATGTGGGATCTTCAGGGACCAGGGCTCTAACCTGTGTCTCCTGCATTGGCAGGCAGATTCTTAACCACTGCGCCACGAGGGAAGTCCCAAAACTCATACTTTAAAGTGTACAATTTAGTAGTTTTTAGTATAATCATACAGTTGTGCAACCATTACTCCTATTTAATTCCAGAACATTTTCATCACTCCAAAAAGAAACTCAGTACCCGGTAGCACTCACTCCTCATCCCATCCTCTCTCCAGCCCCTAGCAATCACTAATCTACTTTGGGTCTCTATGGATTTGTCTTTTGGGGAATTTCATATAAATGGAATCATACAGTATGAAGCCTTTTGCGCCTGGCTTCTTTCCCTTAACGTTTTTTCAAGATTCATTCATGTTGAGCACATACTAGTATTTCATTCTTTTTATTGCTCAATAATATTCCATTTTATGAATATACCACATTTTGTTTATCCATTTATCAATTGGTGGACATTTGGGTTGTTTTCACTTTTGGCTATTATGAATAATGCTGCTATAAGCATTCGTGTTTTTGTGTGGACATATATTTTTGATTCTCTTGGGTAAATACCTAGGAGTGGAATGACTGGGTCATATGATAACTCTGTTTAACTTTTTGAGAAACTGGTAAACTGTTTTCCAAAGCAGCTGCACTAAAATTTTCACCAGCAATGTATGAGGATTCCAGTTTCTCTATATCCTAACACTTTTTATTGCCATATTTTTTTTTTAAGAATAAACTTCTTTTTAAAATAAATTTTATTTATTTATTTATTTATTTATTTATTTATGGCTGTGTTGGGTCTTCATTGCTGTGTGCAGGCTTTCTCTAGTTGCAGCGAGCGGGGACTACTCTTCATTGTGATGCACAGACTTCTCATTGCAGTGGCTTCTCTTGTTGCAGAGCACAAGCTCTAGGCGCACGGGCTTCAGTAGTTGTGGCACGCAGGCTCAGTAGTTGTGGCACACGGGTTTAGTTGCTCCGTGACATGTGGGATCTTCCCAGACCAGGGCTCGAACCCGTGTCCCCTGCATTGGCAGGCGGATTCTTTTTTTTTTAGTTTTTATTTATTTATTTATTTATGGCTGCATTGGGTCTTCGTTGCTGCATGCGGGCTTTCTCTAGTTGTGGTGAGCGGGGGCTACTCTTCGTTGCGATGCGCGGGCTTCTCATTGCGGTGGCTTCTCTTGTTGAAGAGCACGGGATCTAGGCACATGGGCTTCAGTAGTTGTGGTTTGCGGGGCCTAGAGCACAGAGCTCAGTAGTTGTGGCGCATGGGCTTAGTTACTCCGCGGCATGTGGGATCTTCCAAGACCAGGGATCGAACCTGTGTCCCCTGCATTGGCAGGCAGATTCTTATCCACTGCGCCACCAGGGAAGCCCTGGCAGGCGAATTCTTAACCACTGTGCCACCAGGGAAGTCCTTGCCATGTTTTTTATCATTAGCCATCCTAGTGAGTGTAAAGTGGTATCTCATTGCTGTTTTGATTTGCATTTCCTTAATGACTAATGATGTTGCTATGGACTGAATGTTTGTGTTCCCCAGAATCCATATATTGAAGCCTTAATATGATCGTATTTGGAGGTGGGGACTTTGGGAGGTAATTAGGTCATGAGGGTGGGGTCCCATGATGGGATTAATGTCCTTATTAGAAGAGGAAGAGAGCTAGCCCCCTCTCTCTCCTCCATATGACATACAAGAAGACAGTCATCTGTAAACCAGGAAGAGGGTCCTCTCCAAGAACCTGATCATGCCGGTACCCTGATCTTGGGCTTCTAGCCTCTAGACCTGTGAAAAATAAATGTCTGTTATTTAAGCCACCCAGTCTGTAGTATTCTGTCATAGCAGCTGGAACAGACTAAGACAGATGTTAAACATCTTTTCTTGTATTTTACTGGCCATTTCCATGTATTTTTTGGAGAAATATCTATCCTTGCCCATTTTTAAATTGGGTTGTCCTTTTATTGTTGAGTTGTATCTAGTAGAATAATTTTGAGTTCTACACTGTCTGCAGAGTTCTTTCTCCATTTGGTCACACTGGTAACTTATCTGATAACACATCCTTTATTGACACCTTCCCTTCTGTATTAGTCTGCTAGGACTGCCATAATAAAGTTCCACAGACTGGGTGGATTAAACAACAGAAATGTATTGTCTCACAGTCTGGAGGCTAGAAGTCCAAGATCAAAATGTCAGCAGTGTTGGTTCCTTCTGAAGGCTGTAAAAAAAAAAATCTGTTCCATCCCTTTAACCTATATTCTGGTGGTTTGCATGAAATCTTTGGTGTTCCTTGGCTTGTAGAAGCAACACCCCAGTCTCCGCTTTCATGTTCACATGGTGTTCTACCTGTGTGCATGTCTGTCCAAATTTCCCCTTTTGATAACGACATCAGTTATATTGGATTAGGGCCCACTCTACCTCATATGGCCTCATCCTAACTTAACTAATTACATATGCAATATCTTATTCCCAGATAAGGTCGCATTTTGAGGTAAGGGGGTGGGGGGTTAAGACTTCAACATACAAATTGCCCAATGAACTACATACACTCAAGTCCTTATCTCAGGGCCTGCTTCCAGGGGAGCCAAAGCCAAGACAGAAAACCAATCAGGGCCTTAGTAGGTTTAAAGGCAAATATCACTCCCAGGTCCAACAGCATGGAAACTTCCAATGACACTCTCCCTTTCAACAAGGACCAAGGGTTTGGACTGGAAATGTGAACTCATTGCCTACTTTTCCTAAAAACTTAATATAACTTGTTAACCCTGGGGGTGGCAGTCTTTTTCAGTCAAGCTTTTGTAGTTTATTTGGTGACATTTTCAACTCATAAAAATAATTCAAGTGATATAGGTAGATTAGAAGGAAAGGAATTGTGTATGGATGCTGCCTAAAATTCTGGGTAAAAATTGGGCACGTCGCTGTTCACTTCCCCTAAGGCCCACCACACATGCTTCTGATGAACTGGAGTTTTGGATTTCCCTAAACACACCAAGCTTTCATATATTCTTCTGCCTTTGCCTGGACTGTTTCCTCTGTCCCACCAATGACTCATAAGTTCTCACAGTTCGTTTAAGTTCCAGCTCAAATGTCACTTCTTATTTTAAGTCATTCCCAACTTAGTCTAACCAGAGTGAATTCCAGGACCTGTGTGGCAGCTATTAGTGCAGATCGGCTGAGGCTGGAGCTCCTGGCACCATCTTGCCAACATATGGAGCCTGAAAATGACGCCAGCATGGAGATGAGCAGACAAGAGAGATAGAGAGAAGCCAAGTCCTGGGGACATCACTGAATTCCTGGATCAAACTATGCCAGACCCTGCCAATCCTTTTGACATTTCAGTGTCATGTGCCAAAGTATTTCACCTTCTTGCTTAACTCAACTTGAGTTGGTTATTGATTTTTTTTTTTTAATGAATCCAGAGATTTAAGACTGAATTATCCATGAGATATGACTTCCAAGACATGGGCAGGACATGTGGGGACTCTCAGCCCTCTGCTTCACTTTAGCAGGGGTCCTAGAATGTCACAACACCTAACTCCTGTGTCAAGTCTCTTCCGGGTGGAACATTTTGTTAATTAAGTCACATAATTTGGAAGTCCCTTTTATGTTATAACCTCACAAACAATATTACCTACTGTTTTAACCAAGGAATTTGAGGAACCTAACATTTTCACAGTCTCTTGCACTTAGTGGATATTCAATTAAAATCTCTAGATATGATCTTTCTACTTCTTAGAATCTAGAATTGAAGAACTAGAGGAGATTTTTAAGGGACAGAGTCTGCTCCTCTCATTTTACACATGAAGAAACATTTGCACAGAGAGGTTAAATGGATTTCCCAAAGGTCGTGCTACTAGCTAATGGGGGAGCCAGAGGGATAGTACCCTAGAGGTTATGCAACTTCCACCCAAAGCATCTAGCACAGTCCTGAGCACATAGGAACTACCTAATTAATAAGGAAATGACTGATCATCCACAGGGCCTGCTGCTCAACTCAGGGGGAGGTCTGAGAGCACCAGCTATGAGACTTCTCCAAAATGACAGGATCAATGTCTGACGAGCTGCCTAGCTGCAGGATTCCTTAGCGTAGCTGGCCTGCATTAGCCGCCTTAGTGCGGTTTTGGATAGTAGCTCAGATCTCAAGTAAACTGGTTTCTTGTAAGCCAGAGAGATGATACCTCCAGGGTTGCTGCCAGCAAAAGCAAGTATCCTGGAGGTGACTTGGGTTGAACCAGTGTTGTCCCAAGCCGGTGTCTTTAATTGCTGCAGAAAATTCAAACAGCTGTGTCTCTCACTCTGCAATAGTAACGTCCTGTCTTTGGGGGAAAAAACACAGGGTCACCTCTAAGACTTTGGATATTCAGATGGAAGACAGCCTGGCTTACATGTACCACATTGAAGGATTTGTTTTCTGTTTTCTGTTTTGTTTTTTTTTTTTGCGGTACGCGGGCCTCTCAACTGTTGTGGCCTCTCCCGTTGTGGAGCACAGGCTCCGGACGCTCAGGCTCAGCGGCCATGGCTCACGGGCCCAGCCACTCCGCGGCATGTGGGATCTTCCCGGACTAGGGCACGAACCCGCGTCCCCTGCATCGGCAGGCGGACTCTCAACCACTGCGCCACCAGGGAAGCCCGGATTTGTTGTTTTTAAGTCACCCTCTCCTCCAAGCAATAGGAGATCACAACCCTCCTGATTAAACAGTCCTAGCTCACAAAACTACAGCATCCCCTTCAGTAACCAAAAGCTCAGAACCAGATAAGACTTCTGACATGACAAATAGCCCCACTACAAAAGCCTTTGTGCTTGGTCCTTCTGTGACCCTGACATGCTCCCTGCACCCCTCACCCGTGCTCAGGGACCACCCACGTTCTATACCCATCCCTTCCTTGCTATGCAGCTGTCACCCTTCCTGCCATAGTTCCTGTCCCTGTCGTCACCCTCCTGATGTCACGTTGCCTTGCCCTGGCTGCTCTTCTGCCTGGCTCCAGCTGTCACTGCTCCACCCCTTGGAGCCTCCTCCTCTCCGGTTCAGTAAAGTGTCACCAACAGACTCTGTTTCATAAGCCATCTCCTTCTTTTTACAGGAAGGGGACACCAGGCACCTGGTCGGTTGGACTGGAAGGTGAGGTGAGCGGCACTGGCAGGGACGCATCCAACACTCTACCAGTGTCCACCCAGGTATCATGTGCATGATGAATTCCTCGCTCATCAGGTACCCTCAGAAGGCTACCCAGTCACATGAGGATCTTCATCTCTGGTCCACCTTCAGCCCTACTAGCCAATCATCTATCCATCCATCCATCCATCCATCCATCCATCTGTCCATTGTTCAGTAAATATAAACCGCTGATAAATACAAATGAGACAGGCAATTCCAAGAACTGTGGGTACAGCGAGTACAAGACAGACAAGGCTCCCAGGCCCTTAGAAGCCTATTTTTCAGTGAGGTGAAATAGACAGTGAACAAGCATACAAACAATAATTTTAGAGAGCAATGTGTTCTTGAAGAAATTAAGATCGCACAGAGAGCAGGAGGAGGGCGAGGCCAGAACTTCAGATCAGGCTTCCGGAAGGTCCCTTGGAGGAAGTGACATTTAAATAGACACCTGATCAGGTCCAGTCACGCAAAGATCCTGGGAAATGGTTCCAGACAGGGGACCAGCGGTGCCAAGGCCTGCAGGCAGGAACTCTGCTCAGAATGCGGCACTGTGAGGGAGGTGAGCATGGTATGGGTGAGGCCAGGTGCAGACGAGTCTATGCGCTGGTGGCAAGCCCTCACCCTCACTCCAGCAGCTCTGTGGAGAGTGGACTGCCGTCAGGAGGCTGTAGCACAGGAGAGGAGGGTGGTGTGCATTAGGGGGCAGCGTGGGGACCGGAAACGGCGCAGATTCACAATATGTTTTTAATGTAGAGACAACAGGATTGCCTTAGGAACATATTCTAAACCGGTCACAGTTCTGGAGGTCGGAAGTCTGACATGGGCCATGGGGGCTAAAATCAAAGGGTCAGCAGGGCTGTTTTCTGGAGGTTCTGGGGGAGCATCTGTTTCCTTGCCTTTTCCAGCTTCCAGAGGCTGCCTGTCTCCTCCATCTTCAAAGCCAGTACTCACCTCACTCCAACTTCTGCTTCCGTTGTCACATCTCCTCTGACTCTCTTGCCTCTTCTTTCCTTTTAAGGACACTGGTGATTACATGGGGCCCACCCAGATAATCCAAGATAATCTCCCCACCTTGAGATCCTTAACCTTTCACATCTACACAGTCCCTCTTGCTGAATAAGGCAACGTATTCCCAGGTTTGGGGGATTGGAATGTGGACACCTTTGAGGGGGCCATGATTCTGCCTACCACACTCTCCATAGATTTTCTTTTTTTTTTTCTTGCTGCTTGGTTTATTGTCACCTTCATCCACTTCTAAAACTTCGGCATTCTTTCAGTTAGTTGTTCAGGCCTTCCTTCCTCCCTTCCTTTATTGGACAACCATTTTCTGTGCACTTACTATGTGCTAAACAGTCTGCCAGGTATTATGGGGAGAAAACTGTGTATCCAGACTCTACCCTCAGGGAGTTTACAGTCGGCTTTCCTGGAGAGCCTTATTACTGGTCCCATTAAAGCGAGCTGGCCATACTGAAAGGGCAATGCAGATGAGAGTTACTTCAAAAGGCGGTCACTGAATTGCCACCTCTGCTGAGTTTCTCTCATGGGGGTCATTAAAACACTAACTAAGACTCAGGAAGAAACATCAGTAAATTCACCAAACATGGAGAGAGCTAACGATGAAGAGTGGAGGCCGAGAGCTGAAGAACTGACTCTCACTGAGTGGGTCCTGGTGCTGCCCTGGCTGCTCCCACATTCACCCAAAGCCTCCTTGCCCACCAGCCATCTCCTCTGACCTCACTCCCCACCTCTCCCAGTGCAGCTTTCTGGAAAACATCTAAGCCCTTTCTCGGCAAATGTTCCCACAAACCAGTCTCAGGAAATGCTCGACAAAACAGTCAGCCCCCAAAGAGTTCTTATCTCTTAAAGGTACATACTGAATCATCTACAGATGAAATGACACCAAGTCAGGGATTTGCTTCTGAACAAGCATGTGGGAGGAAGTAGGTGGGTACAGATGAAACAGGTGTGGCTGTGAGTTAATCATTATTGAAGCTGGGTGCGGGGAACATAGGGGTTCATTAGAATCTTCTATTTTTTGGCCTGTTTAAAATTTTCCATAATAAAAAGAGTTAAGAGGAAAAAAGGCCCCACATTTTGCCTTATGTCACTGAAACAAACTTAACTTTTGCATATATTTTACTGCCTAAATAATTGCCTAGACTTAAAAAATAAATAAATGCAGGCATAGGAACATTTGACAAACATTTTGTACAGTCTCTGAAGTCACAGCAGGGAAGAGAAAGTATTAGATATCTTGCCTGCTGCTCATCTTGAAACAATAATGGTCCCGTCCCCCAGGGAAGAAACGCATAAAACTCTGGAACATTATTCCAGTAATTGGATTCAAAGGGCTAAAGATATCATCTGGGAAAAGATAGTTGAACTTGATTAAGAGATCACTGTGGATTCTTTATGATGGAGGTGATGAACTGGCTTGATCTATCTCAGAATTTTCATACACTAATTTCCAGACAGCATATTAGCATTGTAATCCCTTTGAATCATGAAACTGTACAAGTCTGAGAAAAACAACTGTGATGTGGATAGAACTGTCTTTGGAAGGTCTCCACCTGCCTTTTCAGCACTCCCATGAGGCAGTGTTATGTAGTGGAAAGACCGCAGGCTTTGGAGCCAAAAAAGTTGACTTGACTTCCATCTCACTCCTGCTGCGAATTTGGGCAAGTTATATAAGCTCGCCAGACCTCAGTTTCCTCATCTGTACAATGGGCCTAGTAATATCTGCTTTGCAGGGATGCTGTGAGGATTATGGGATCCATGTGTAAAATGCCTCTCTCATCACAGATACTCAGTTAATGGTAGCTTATTGTTTTTATAATTGCATATTCCTCTTTACCCCACTCCACACCTCCCAGTATAGTGCCTAACACGTGGAATGCAGCAAATATTTGTTGAATTACATTAAACCTTGAGGAGGTAGATGGAGTTAATGGGAGGAAATATTAAGACTCTACCAGAATCTTCCCTTTGCAGGCCACTCATCCTCAGGAGAACTTCTCTACCTAATTTCTCAAAGCAGAAAACAAGGACCCATTCATGATAGCTCCCACTCTCCCTCCCTCACATCTAATCAATTACCAAACTACATCTATTACAGTTCTCGATTATCACTAGAATCTATTCACTTCCCTCAAATCCTACTGCTACCACCTTAGTTCAAGACTGTCTTCTTTTTCACCTGGTCTATAGCAAAGTCAGGTCTCCTCACATCTGTTCTTTTCTTTTTTTTCTTTTTACATCTTTATTAGAGTATAATTGCTTTACAATGGTGTGTTAGTTTCTGCTTTATAACAAAGTGAGTCAGTTATACATATACATATGTTCCCATACCTCTTCCCTCTTGTGTCTCCCTCCCTCCTACCCTCCCTATCCCACCTCTCTAGGGGGTCACAACGCACTGAGCTGATCTCCCTGTGCTATGTGGCGGCTTCCCACTAGCTATCTATTTTATGTTTGGTAGTGTATATGTGTCCATGCCACTCTCTCACTTCGTCACAGCTTACCCTTCCCCCTCCCCATATCCTCAAGTCTATTCTCTAGTAGGTTTGTGTCTTTATTCCTGTCTTATCCCTAGGTTCTTCATGACATTTTATTTTGTTAAATTCCATATATATGTGTTAGCATACGGTATTTGTCTTTCTCTTTCTGACTTACTTCACTCTGTATGACAGACTCTAGGTCTATCCACCTCATTACAAATAGCTCAATTTCGTTTCTTTTTATGGCTGAGTAATATTCCATTGTATATATGTGCCACATCTTCCTTATGCATTCATCTGATGATGGACACTTAGGTTGTTTCCATCTCCTGGCTATTGTAAATAGAGATGCAATGAACATTTTGGTACATGACGCTTTTTGAATTATGGTTTTCTCAGGGTATATGGCCAGGAGTGGGACTGCTGGGTCATATGGTAGTCCTATTTGTAGTTTTTTAAGGAACCTCCATACTGTTCTCCATAGTGGCTGTACCAATTCACATTCCCACCAGCAGTGCAAGAGTGTTCCCGTTTCTCCACACCCTCTCCAGCATTTATTGTTTCTAGATTTTTTGATGATGGCCATTCTGACTGGTGTGAGATGATATCTCATTGTAGTTTTTGTTTTTTTTATGGGAAAAAGGAAAATATCAAAACCCTAAGAAAAATTTATTAGCATTGTTTTTTTTTTGTTTGTTTGTTTCTTTTTTAACATCTTTACTGGGGTATAATTGCTTTACAATGGTGTGTTAGTTTCTGCTTTCTGCATGAGCTGCCTGTAAATTTTAGAGATTAATCCTTTGTCAGTTGATTCATTTGCAAATATTTTCTCCCATTCTGAGGGCTGTCTTTTGGTCTTGTTTATGGTTTCCTTTGCTGTGCAAAAGCTTTGAAGTTTCATTAGGTCCCATTTGTTTATTTTTGTTTTTATCTCCATTACTCTAGGAGATGGGTCAAGAAGGATCTTGCTGTGATTTATGTCATAGAGTGTTCTGCCTATGTTTTCCTCTAAGAGTTTGATAGTTTCTGGCCTTACATTTAGGTCTTTAATCCATGTTAAATTCCACATATATGTGTTAGCATACGGTATCTGTCTTTCTCTTTCTGACTTACTTCACTCTATGACAGACTCTAGGTCTATCCACCTCATTACAAATAGCTCAATTTCGTTTCTTTTTATGGCTGAGCAATATTCCATTGTATATATGTGCCACATCTTCTTTATCCATTCATCCGATGATGGGCACTTAGGTTGTTTCCATCTCCTGGCTATTGTAAATAGAGCTGCAATGAACATTTTGGTACATGACTCTTTTTGAATTATGGTTTTCTCAGCGTATATGCCCAGGAGTGGGACTGCTGGGTCATATGGTAGTCCTATTAGTAGTTTTTCAAGGAACCTCCACACTGTTCTCTGTAGTGGCTGTACCAATTCACATTCCCACCAGCAGTGCAACAGGGTTCCCTTTTCTCCACACCCTCTCCAGCATTTATTGTTTCTAGATTTTTTGATGATGGCCATTCTGACTGATGTGAGATGATATCTCATTGTAGTTTTGATTTGCATTTCTCTAACGATTAATGATATTGAGCATTCTTTCATGTGTTTGTTGGCAGTCTGTATATCTTCTTTGGAGAAATGTGTATGTAGGTCTTCTGCCCATTTTTGGATTGGGTTCTTTGTTTTTTTGTTATGAGCTGCATAAACTGCTTATAAATTTTGGAGATAAATCCTTTGTCAGTTGCTTCATTTGCAAATATTTTCTCCCATTCTGAGGGTTGTCTTTTGGTCTTGTTTATGGTTTCCTTTGCTGTGCAAAAGTTTTGAAGTTTCATTAGGTACCATTTGTTTATTTTTGTTTTTATTTCCATTTCTCTGGGAGGTAAGTCAAAAAGGATCTTGCTGTGATTTATGTCATAGAGTGTTCTGCCTATGTTTTCCTCTAAGAGTTTGATAGTTTCTGGCCTTACATTTAGGTCTTTAATCCATTTTGAGCTTATTTTTGTGTATGGTGTTAGGGAGTGATCTAATCTCATACTTTTACATGTACCTGTCCAGTTTTCCCAGCACCACTTATTGAAGAGGCTGTCCTTTCTCCACTGTATATTCCTGCCACCTTTATCAAAGATAAGGTGACCATATGTGCATGGGTTTATCTCTGGGCTTTCTATCCTATTCCATTGATCTATCTTTCTGTTTTTGTGCCAGTACCATACTGTCTTGATTACTGTAGCTTTGTAGTATAGTCTGAAGTCAGGCAGCCTGATTCCTCCAGCTCCATTTTTTGTTCTCAAGATTGCTTTGGCTATTCGGGGTCTTTTGTGTTTCCATACAAATTGTGAAATTTTTTGTTCTAGTTCTGTGAAAAATGCCAGTGGTAGTTTGATAGGGATTGCATTGCATCTGTAGATTGCTTTGGGCAGTAGAGTCATTTTCACAATGTTGATTCTTCCAATCCAAGAACCTGGTATATCTCTCCATCTATTTGTATCATCTTTAATTTCTTTCATCAGTGTCTTATAATTTTCTGCATACAGGTCTTTTGTCTCCTTAGGTAGGTTTATTCCTAGATATTTTATTCTTTTTGTTGCAATGGTAAATGGGAGTGTTTTCTTGATTTCACTTTCAGATTTTTCATCCTTAGTATATAGGAATGCCAGAGATTTCTGTGCATTAATTTTGTATCCTGCTACTTTACCAAATTCATTGATTAGCTCTAGTAGTTTTCTGGTAGCATCTTTAGGATTCTCTATGTATAGTATCATGTCATCTGCAAACAGTGACAGACAGCTTTACTTCTTTTCCAATTTCGATTCCTTTTATTTCCTTTTCTTCTCTGATTGCTGTAGCTAAAACTTCCAAAACTATGTTGAATAGGAGTGGTGAGAGTGGGCAACCTTGTCTTGTTCCTGACCTTAGTGGATATGCTTTCAATTTTTCACCATTGAGGATGATGTTGGCTGTGGGTTTGTCATATATGCCTTTATTATGTTGAGGAAAGTTCCCTTTATGTCTACTTTCTGCAGGGTTTTTATCATAAATGGGTGTTGAATTGTGTCAGAATGTTTCTCTGCATCTATTGAGATGACCATATGGTTTTTCTCCTTCAACTTGTTAATATGGTGTATCACATTGAAAGATTTGCGTATATTGAAGAATGCTTGCATTCCTGGAATAAAACCCCACTTGATCATGGTGTATGATCCTTTTAATGTGCTGTTGGATTCTGTTTGCTAGTATTTTGTTGAGGATTTTTGCATCTATGTTCATCAGTGATATTGGCCTGTAGTTTTCTTTCTTTGTGACATCCTTGTCTGGTTTTGGTATCAAGGTGATGGTGGCCTCGTAGAATGAGTTTGGGAGTGTTCCTCCCTCTGCTATATTTTGGAAGAGTTTGAGAAGGATAGGTGTTAGCTCTTCTCTAAATGTTTGATAGAATTCGCCTGTGAAGCCATCTGGTCCTGGGCTTTTGTTTGTTGGAAGATTTTTAATCACAGTTTCAATTTCAGTGTTTGTGATTGGTCTGTTCATATTTTCTATTTCTTCCTGATTCAGTCTTGGCAGTTTGTGCATTTCTAAGAATTTGTCCATTTCTTCCAGATTGTCCATTTTATTGGCATAGAGTTGCTTGTAGTAATCCCTCATGATTTTTTGTATTTCTGCAGTGTCAGTTGTTACTTCTCCTTTTTCATTTCTGATTCTATTGATTTGAGTCTTCTCCCTTTTTTTCTTGATGAGTCTGGCTAATGGTTTATCTATTTTGTTTATCTTCTCAAAGAACCAGCTTTTAGTTTTATTGATCTTTGCTATTGTTTCCTTCATTTCTTTTTCATTTATTTCTGATCTGATTTTTATGATTTCTTTCCATCTGCTAACTTAGGGGTGTTTTTGTTCTTCTTTCTCTAATTGCTTGAGATGCAAGGTTAGATTGTTTATTAGAGATGTTTCCTGCTTCTTAAGGTGGGCTTGTATTGCTATAAACTTCCCTCTTAGAACTGCTTTTGCTGCATCCCATAGGGTTTGGGTCGTCGTGTCTCCATTGTCATTTGTTTCTAGGTATTTTTTTATTTCCGCTTTGATTTCTTCAGTGATCACCTCGTTATTAAGTAGTGTATTGTTTAGCCTCCATGTGTTTGTATTTTTTACAGATCTTTTCCTGTAATTGATATCTAGTCTCATAGCATTTTGGTCATAAAAGATACTTGATACAATTTCAGTTTTCTTAAATTTACCAAGGCTTGATTTGTGACCCAAGATATGATCTATCCTGGAGAATGTTCCATGAGCACTTGAGAAAAATGTGTATTCTGTTGTTTTTGGATGGAGTGTCCTATAAATATCAATTAGGTCCATCTTGTTTAATGTATCATTTAAAGCTTGTGTTTCCTTATTTATTTTCATTTTGGATGATCTGTCCATTGGTGAAAGTGGGGTGTTGAAGTCCCCTACTATGAATGTGTTACTGTCAATCTCTCCTTTTATGGCTGTTGTATTTGCCTTATGTATTGAGGTGCTCCTATGTTGGGTGCAGAAACATTTACAATTGTTATCTTCTTCTTGGATCGATCCCTTGATCATTATGTAGTGTCCTTCTTTGTCTCTTCTAATA
>NW_006770910.1:0-207 GCF_000442215.2 Lipotes vexillifer
CACCAGTGGGAGGGAGCCATGAAGGAGGAAAGGTTTCCACACACTAGAAGCCCCTTCGTGGGCGGTGACTGCGGGTGGCGGAGGGGGGAGCTTCGGGGTCATGGAGGAGAGCGCAGCCATAGGAATGCAGAAGGGAAAAAAGAAAGATTCCCGCACAGAGGATCGGTGCTGACCAGCACTCACCAGCCCGAGAGGCTTGTCTGCTCA
>NW_006770912.1:0-310 GCF_000442215.2 Lipotes vexillifer
CACCTCACTACAAATAACTCAATTTCATTTCTTTTTATGGATGAGTAATATCCCATTGTATATGTATGTCACATCTTCTTTAACCATTCAGCTGTCAATAGACACATAGGTTGCTTCCATGTCCTGGCTATTGTAAACAGTGCTGCAATGAATATTGTTGTACATGACTCTTTTTGAATTATGGTTTTGCCAGGGTATATGCACAGCACTGGGATTGCTGGATCATAGGGTAGTTCTATTTTTAGGGTTTTAAGGAACCTCCATACTATTCTCCATAGTGGCTGTATCAATTTACATTTCCACCAACAGT
>NW_006770913.1:0-825 GCF_000442215.2 Lipotes vexillifer
ACCCTTACCTGAAGCCTTACCCTAACCCATTCCCTAAACCTAACTTGTACGTTAAAACTAACCAGTGCCCTAACACATACGTTAACCCTAAACCATCGCCATACCCTAACCTGTACCCTAAAACGTCTCCACTCCCTAACCCTAACCCTAAACATTATGCTTACCTTTAGCCTTACCCTAAACCGTGCCCTAATCCTAACCATTACGCTCACACTGACACGTGCCCTAACACGTATGCTAACCCTAAACCATTGGCTTACACTAACCTGTACCCTAAACGTCCCCGTTCCCTAAGCCTAACCCTAATCATAACACTAACCCTTACTGTTAGCCTTTCCCTAAACCGTGCCCTAATCCTAACCCATACGCTAACACTAAACCATGCCCTAACACGAACGCTAACCCTAAACTGTTGTCAAACCGTAACCGGTACCCTAAACCGTCCCCATTCCCTAACCCTAACCCTAACCGTTACACTTAGCCATTCCCTAAACCGTGCCCTAATCCTAACCCATACGCTCACACTCACACTTAAACGTGCCCTAACACGTACGCTAACTGTAAACCAGTGTGGCACCCTAACCTGTACCCTAAACCATACCTAACCTGTACCCTAAACCGTCCCCATTAACTAAGACTAACCGTAACCCTTACCCTTAACCTAACCCTAAACCGTGCCCTAATCCTAACCCGTACACTCACACTAACCCGTGTCCTAACATGTACACTGACCCTAAACCATTGTCATACCCTAACCTGGTTAATAAACCGTACCCTTTCCCTAACCCTAACCCTAACCCTAATCGTAACCCTAACCCTTACCGT
>NW_006770914.1:0-253 GCF_000442215.2 Lipotes vexillifer
TCCATTCATCTGTCAGTGGGCATTTAGGTTGCTTCCATGTCCTGGCTATTGTAAATAGTGCTGTAATGAACATTGGCGTGCATGTGCCTTTTTGAATTATGGTTTTCTCTGGGTATATGTTCAGTAGTGGGATTGCTAGGTCATATGGTAATTCTATTTTTAGTTTTTAAGGAATGTCCATACTGTTCTTCATAGTGGCTGTATCAATTTACATTCCCACCAACAGTGCAAAAGGGTTCCCTTTTCTCCACAC
>NW_006770915.1:0-5903 GCF_000442215.2 Lipotes vexillifer
ATATATATATATATATATATATATATATATATATATATATACATAAAAAGCATCCAGCCAGCTTGTTTATGACTTAAAAACTTCGTTACCTTATTAAAATACCTGTGTATTCTATTTAATTAGAGTGAGGACACTTAAAAAAGACTTTGTTCTCTCATTACTTCTGTCAGCTCAGTTGAATTTTTCTTTTTACAGCTGTTAGGCATACCTGTTTACCTCTCCACCTTCTAAAATGAATTCCTTGTGCCCTGGACCGTGTCCCCACCTGTTTCTTCTTCCTGAATTAATTCTCCCTTGTGACTAAAATTAGCTTATACATACATTTTAGGACTTTGCATTAAAAAAAAAAATTCCCCCAAGAGCTCATATCTTTCTTTGCCCTATTCTCCCCCTTCCCTTGTTAGCCAGACTTCCTTAGTAAGACTAGACTTACTATCCCCCTTTCAGTTCAGTCATTGAGTCTTTGCTCCTCAGTCCATCCTAACCTGACTTTCATGCCACTGAAACTCCTCTAACAAGGGTCATGAACGGCTAGGTGATTGCTGAGTGTTAAGAGCATCTCATCTGAGCCCTCCCTTCTTGAAGTGTCATGCTTCCTCCCTCATTCTCCTTTCACTGCTCCTCAGCCTTCTGTGCAGACTTCTCTTCTCCCTTGTGTCCCTTAAAAATTGGTGTTTCCCAGGATTCTGTCCTGGGCCCACTTACCTTCTCATTCTGCATGTCCTCCCTGGATGATTCCTCCACATCCTTCTGCTACCACTCTGTGCGTACAGTACCCAGATTTATCTCTCTAGTCCTGGCCCACGTCTCTAGACTAGAAATGCGCATATGGTCTCACAGGTACTTCAAACACAGCACTTCCAAAGTAGACTTACTAAGTCCCAAATCTGCATCTTTTGTTTTCTTCATTTTGGTTATTAACAGCACAGTTTATCCAGTCATCTGAGCCAGAAACGTGAGACCCATCTTAGATTCATTCTTTTTGACCCTCTTAATCAGTTCTAAACTCTCTCATTTCTTCTCCTTCCTCTGTTTATCCTGTGCCTAGTGGCCATTACTGTTGCCACTGCTTTGTTCAGATTTTGATTAAGTTCTGCCTGAACTAATGTAGGAGCCTCATCAGTGGCCTCTACCATTGCTCTTCACAGACCCACCCTCCACACTGCATGGTGATCTTGACAAAACATAAATCAGTAATTTCACTCCTGCATAGTCAGTTGTTCACTGGCTTCTCTTTGCAATATAAAATGACAGAGCTTGTGCTATTCCTTAAATTATTGGTATGTAATCTTTGCTTTTCTGGCTTCCTTTCTTACATATCCATATGCTTCCTTCATCAACACAAGTGTATTTGCAGCCAATTAAGCCGACTGTGCTCTTTTCCCCGTTGGGGCCAGGTGTGCAGTGGTTGCAACCAATGGCCTCCTTGGTAGTGTATGCAGCCTGTTGGCTGTATGGGTTGCCCTAAGGGATCTTGGAGACAGCCCTTTCCAGTGGACATTCACGTCTGGCATGCTGTCCCCAATCTAGGCTCCAGGTAGATACGCGTGGTGCCTTTGGAAAGCCCCAGGGCACAGTGGCCAGGGTCCACTTTGGCCACATTGGCCAAGTGATGTCCATCCGCACCAAGTTGCAGAACAAGGAGTATGTGATTGAGGCCCTATGCAGGGCCAAGTTCAAGTTCACTGGCTGCCAGAAGATTCACGTCTCCAAGAATTGGGGATTTACTAAGTTTAATGTGGGTGAATTTGAAAGCATGGTGGCAGAAAACCGGCCCATCCTGGATGGCTGTGGGGTCAAATAGATCCCTAATCGTGGCCCCTGGACAGATGGCGGGCCCTGTGTTCCTGAGCGCCATTGTCCCCTCCTTACGCCCACCAGTAAATCCTACTTTCCTGTCACATACACACACAAAGACAAGTGTAGTTCTCAAATATAATACCCTTTCTTGTCTCTGTACTTGTTTCCCTTTCCTGGAATATCCTTTTTATATCTCCCCAGCCCTTCTCCCTTCAAATGGACCATTTCTTATTCTGCAAGCACTTAGATGCCTCTTCCTCTAGGAAACTTGTCCTGTCCTCTGGAAGCAGTGTTAGCCATTCTCTGCAAAGCTTGTGGTAGTGCCATATTCGTGGATCCTATTACAGTATATATCAGCTTGCTGTACTTATTTAACTTTTTGTTTCCCTGCACTAGACTGAGAGTCCCTGGAGGGCAGCGACTATGTTCTTCTTCTGTTCATCTTTGTGTCCTCAGCCCTTAGTGCAGTGCATGGCACATACTACTTAATAACTATGGATTGAATGAATACTCATGCATGTGTTTATTAATTTTGTATTAGAAAAAGAAACTTTAGAAATTAGTATTTCATACCTTTTGAAAATTAATAAATTTAGAGACAGTATTCTCTATTTATGATAAGAACAGAACTAATCCTGAGCTCTTTCTTAATAAATAAAGGTGGAAGGGGTCAAATAAAACAAAAAAAGAAGACTGTACCACAAAAGGTTACGATAGCCAAAATTCCCAGAGCAAAGAAGAAATATGTAACAAGAGTGTGTGGCCTTGCAACTTTTGGTGAGTCCAAGCTTAAGTATGTTTAAAATGTGTGAACTACATTCATTCATTTCATTCTCTCTTTTTAATCTAGTATCATGAAAATTTTACAGTTCTGTTTTTTGCTAAGAAGATACAAAATGAGATTTTGCATTTCTGACTATAGGTTCAAAATCAAATTTTGAAGCAACTTAAGAATCTTTTGCACAGGGGACTGGTTTAACTTTTTCCTTTCCAGAATTTCTGTTTGGGCACGTCTTATGTAGAATGAGGAGGGCTGGATAGGTTTCCCTGTGAAGTCTACCAGCATTGCTCCTTGTTCCCTGCAGTCTCGGTAGCCAAGTGGTTGCAAAATGACCTATCCCTTCTGGGATGACGGTAGAGGGTGAGGGAAGGTGGTTAGTGGCAGAATGTCCTGCTTCAGAGCCCCTTCAGTTCCTGGAAGACTTGAATGAATAGTGAAACCACAGTGATTAGGTTCCTTCATTTGACAACATGGAATGAAAAGCAGTCACTACACCACATCATAAATATTAGGCTTGTTTCTCTGCTGTAAATTTTTCTTCTGTAAAAAGGGATAACCAGAAGAACTTCATATACTTGGAAGTGTAGATGTAATGTTGGAATTAATGTGTTCCTGGATTTATTTTGGTCTTACTATATGAGTTAGGAATAGTGTGGATGATCTTATTTTTATGTACTGAGGCTTTATTTGACCTTAAAAATATAAGTTGAATTGTTAAGATGACTGCCTATGGGTAGTTTGTAATTATTGTTCTGAAAGGAACATGAAATCCATTAACACAATCTGTTTTATGAACTTAAAATGCAGATTAAATTTCAAGATGGAAAAGTATCTTTGACATATGATACCAATTATAGTCTTGCTATTTCTTTTTTTAAAATAACAGAAATCGATCTTAAAGAAGCACAAAGGTTTTTTGCTCAGAAATTCTCCTGTGGTGCCTCAGTAACAGGGGAGGATGAAATCATCATTCAGGGAGACTTTACAGATGACATAATTGATGTCATTCAGGAAAAATGGCCAGAAGTGAGTATTTGGAACATGTGCATCTATAGAAATAAGTTATTAAAGTAAGTTCCTTCTATGTTAGTTGATAACCACAACTCATGAAATGTAATTATTTTTATTTTACAGGTGGATGATGATAGCATTGAAGATCTTGGAGAAGTGAAGAAGTGATTTTGAAAATTTGTCTGTATTTAAAGATCTGAACTGATTGTTGATATGGCCAAAGGGAGAGAGGCCTTTTAAAATATATATATATATATTTATCCTACAGTAAAACTGTAGCCTACCCTCACCCTTGGCATTTTCACTGTTCCGTACAGGGCTGCTTGGTTTTTTGTTGTTGTTGCCAAAGTCTGATAAACAGGAGAGACTGTCATGCTTATGCATGAAACAGAATTTAGTCAAATAAAAAATTTTGGTCATTTGGTACTGACTTTTCTCTTTCTTTTTAACTTTTTATTTTTGGAAAAATTAGACTTTCTGTGGAAAGCTTTTCTGTTGATCATTTTAAAATAATCATGATTTTATCAAATCATGATTTTTTTTTTTTTGGTTGTTAAGCTGAGTGATACTTTGAAGAATTTGAATTTGGCTTCATCACCAGTAATAACTGTCTCCTTGCTTCGTTGGTGTGATAGTTTTGAGATGCTTGAGCATCTCATGGATCTGTGGTTGAATTTGCTTCATTGTCACCAATCAAGTTCACTTTGTGGGCCTATTAACATTGTTGGTAATAGTTGATCAAGCTGTTCTGGAGATTATTTGGTCAAGTTTAGCCTTAAAACCATCTGCACTGTTTGACCCACTTCTTGACATTATCCTAAAGATACAATGTCTTGCTTAAAACTATGGATGAAGGTGTTCATCAAAGTGCTACTCATAAAAAAATTGCAAATGATAAAGATGAACAATTGGGAAATGGTTAAAGAAATGATGGTTTGTCATATGGTAGAATATTTGCATATATTTTAAGATATTTTCTAAGAATACTTGGAAAGGTGTTTGATAATGTTAAGTAGGAGGTCAGACCCCCAAATCCATTTTATACATTATTTTCATCATTGTTTTGAGTGGATAGGCATCCAGAGAGGCTGAGTTCTTTTTCTGGCTATAAATTTATGTAAAATTATCATAACCATTTGAAAATAATATACACCATTGCTCAGTATAGTCTGGAAAATAGCAGTTAAAATGTGTTTTTCTTACAAGAGAAATAGTGACAGTGAATCTTAATGAGTACATTAAATGAATTTAAAATCTGTTTTTATAAAGGTCTTATGTCAGGTGCTACAAACTAAAGACTCATGGTATTTTAAATTGCTATAGACACCTTTAAGAACGTTAGAACCCATTGTTTATTGCCATGCAAATTGCAATCTTAAATGAATTAGTGCGTTTTTAAATAATTGAAATCTTAGACTGTATAATAAAGATGTAAATTAAGAAAATGAAATTCTGCATTAACTGTGAATTTAGCTAAATAAAATTATCTGATGAAGCAAATTTATCCATCAAAACCATTTGGTACGTGGTTATGTGTGTATTCTCTTGGTGCTGGAAGATGTCTTTGTGCTTGTATCAACACGTGTGACTTCATGTAAAGATTCTTAATGTTCACAGTTCTTGGCAAATGCAATTTCAGTCCATATATAGCCAGCAGTGGATGGTACTGCAGGAAAATGCAGGATTAAAATCGTCCTTGTGTATAATATGTGTGAATCTTTTTCTTTGACCTGAAATTTAAAATGCAAGAGTTTAATCTCTGATTAAAATGTGTAGTTTAGGGGGTGTTCCCTGGTGGTCCAGTGGTTAGGGCTTGGCGCTTTCATTGCCGTGGCCCGGGTTCAATCCTTTGTCGGGGAACTAAGATCCCACAAGCTGCGTGACGTGGCCAAAAAATATATAATATATATACATATATATATATTCAAGGATTGAGTTTAATTCATACATTCTGTGTATGTATTATGTAAATGCTTTTATAATGTATTTTTAGCAGAAGAATACTAACCTTTAAACAGCCTTATAATATGTAAGAGATTTGCAGAGATAAAGCTGGCAACTTCAAATACAAATAAAGTTTTTTTTTTAATTTTAACAATAGATTTTATTTAACACAGTATACCCCAAATACTATTATTTCAACATGACAACGTTTTGATATGTAGTATTTTATTCATTTAAGAAAGTAGATGCTGGGGGCTTCCCTGGTGGCGCAGTGGTTGAGAGTCCGCCTGCCGTTGCAGGGGATATGGGTTCGTGCCCTGGTCCGGGAAGATCCCACATGCCGCGGAGCGGCTGGGTCCGTGAGCCA
>NW_006770916.1:0-240 GCF_000442215.2 Lipotes vexillifer
CTTGCTTTCTTAATTATGATTTAATTTTTTTTCTGGCCTACTTTTTCAAGAGGGTTATGTGAGGAGTATTGCTATATTTTGTGAAACCTTGAGCATTTTTGAATGTCCTCCAACTACCTCAGCACAAAATTGCTGCTTGCTACTCTGAAAGTCTTAGTAGGTTCACACTACGAAAACGTGTGCTTGCTTCTCAGATGAGGTTTAATTGATCTTGTCCTCAGTCTCACCTTTTCTTGCAGA
>NW_006770917.1:0-241 GCF_000442215.2 Lipotes vexillifer
CTCTAGTTTTTTGCTTTGTGGTTATTTTGTAAATTATATAAAACATCTAATAGATAAAATGGTCCATTTTCACCCAGAATTGCCAAAGCAATCCTAAGGAAAAAGAACAAAGCTGGAGGCATAAACTGCCCAGGCCTCAGACTATACTACAAAGCTACATTAATCGAAACGGCACGGCACCGGCACAGAAACAGACATATAGATCAATGGAACAGAATAGAGAGCCCAGAAATAAGCCCAC
>NW_006770918.1:0-278 GCF_000442215.2 Lipotes vexillifer
TTGAGACAGAATGAGACAACATATGCAATAAAGGAAATCTATATTTCTATTAAGTATAATTGTCTAATTCTTATATCATAAAATCTGCATGTGTTTGTTTCAAAAATAAAAATAGAGAATAGTATAAATATACAATATTTTATATAATAGAATATAGATATAGAGTAGTATGGGAAAAAAACCCTGAAGTCATTCAAAATAACCCATTACCCAAAGAAAAGTACTTTCAGATCCATTCATCTCTGCTTTTTATCTCCCTATATTGTGTGTATGTTCAT
>NW_006770919.1:0-238 GCF_000442215.2 Lipotes vexillifer
TTGGAGATAAATCATTTCATTTATATGGGCCTTAGTTTTCACAACTATAATAGTTGGAAGCTTCACTAGATGATATGTATGTAGTCTTCCAATTCTAAAATGGTCCACTAATTTGGATTCCTACAATAATTGCCCTTGCAATACATGCATGCTGCCACCAAGTAGCACTAGAGAATACTAGTTCCTTTTTTATCCCTAGTGGGGAGTGCATTTTGACATCAGACTTATCCATCAATAG
>NW_006770921.1:0-253 GCF_000442215.2 Lipotes vexillifer
ATTCTATTTTTAGTTTTTTAAGGAACGTCCATACTGTTCTCCATAGTGGCTGTATCAATTTACTTTTCCACCAACAGTGCAAGAGGGTTCCCTTTCCTCCACACCCTCTCCAGCACTTGTTGTTTGTAGATTTTCTGATGATGGCTATTCTGACTGGTGTGAGGTGATACCTCATTGTAATTTTGATTTACATTTCTCTAATAATTAGTCATGTTGAGCAGCTTTTCATGTGCTTCTTGGCCATCTGTATGTC
>NW_006770922.1:0-404 GCF_000442215.2 Lipotes vexillifer
TGCAGGGGACACGGGTTAGGGCGCTGGTCCAGGAAGATCCCACATGCCGCAGAACAACTAAGCCCGTGTGCCACAATTACTGAGCCTGCGCCCTAGAGCCCGTGAGCCACAACTACTGAGCCCACGTGCCACAAGTACTGAAGCCCACGTGCCTAGAGCTGGTGATCCGCAACAAGAGAAGCCACCGCAATGAGAAGCCCACACACCGCAATGGAGAGTACCCCATGCTTGCCACAACTGGAGAAAGCCCGTGCACAGCAACAAAGACCCAATGCAGCTAGAAATAAATTAATTAAATTTAAAAAAATTAAAAAGATGCTGAGACAGGTGGGTCTCAGGGTTCAGACACACTGGTCTCCACTGGCAACACATCTCAGGTCCCGGGTGAGGAGGCGGAAGAGGTT
>NW_006770923.1:0-216 GCF_000442215.2 Lipotes vexillifer
GGCCCGCCGTGAGTTCTCCCTGAGAAATTGTCCCTGGATCCCGGGAACCTGGCAGTGGCGGGCCGCACAGGCTCCCCGGAAGAGGGGTGTGGGTAGTGACCTGTGCTCTCACACAGGCCCCTTGGTGGCGGCGGCAGCAGCCTTAGCGTCTTCCGCCCGTCTCTGGGGTCCGAGCTTTCAGCCGCGGCTCGCAGCCGTCTCTGGAGTCCGCGCTTT
>NW_006770924.1:0-4054 GCF_000442215.2 Lipotes vexillifer
CAGTGGAATATTACTCAGCCATAAAAAGAAACAAAATTGAGTTTTTTGTAGTGAGGTGGATGGTCCTAGAGACTGTTATACGGAGTGAAGTTAAGTCAGAAAGAGAAAAACAAATACCATATTCTAACATATATATGTGGCATCTAAAAAAAATGGTTCTGAAGAACCTAGGGGCAGGACAGGAATAAAGATGCAGACGTAGAGAATAAATCAGAAAGAGAAAGGCAAATACCGTTATGCTAACACATATATATGGAATTTAAGAAAAAAAAATGTCATGAAGAATCTGGGGGTAAGACAGGAATAAAGACACAGACCTACTAGAGAATGGATGGAGGATATGGGGAGGGGGAAGGGTAAGCTGTGACAAAGCGAGAGAGAGGCATGGACATATATGCAGTCACATAGAACAGCGAGATCAGCTCGGTGCTTTGGTGCTTTTTGACCACCTAGAGGGTGGGATAGGGAGGGTGGGAGGGAGATGTAAGAGGGAGGAGATATGGGGATATATGTATATGTATAGCTGATTCACTTTGTTATAAAGCAGAAAGTAACACACCATTGTTAAGCATTTATACTCCAATAAAGATGAGTGACCATCTAGAGGGGTGGGATAGGGAGGGTGGGAGGGAGGGAGACGCAAGAGGGAAGAGATTGGGAACATATGTATATGTATAACTGATTCACTTTGTTATAAAGCAGAAAGTAACACACCATTGTTAAGCAATTATACTCCAATAAAGATGAAAAAAAAAAAAGGGAAACAACAAAAATTCAGTAATGCCTATGTGATCCTTGAGCCCTGTACAAATGGAAAATCAGGTTCGTTCTATAATGAATTAAGTGGAGAAAGAAACCATTTCTTATCTGGAGTCACTCCCATCTCAATGTTTCACATGTGGCTTGGCTTTTATGGGGATGCTAATCTTTCAGAGTTTCAAATGCTACTTACTGTAAACTAACTACAAATTTTATTCCTCTTGCTTTTGTTTTCAGATTAATAATGATTGCAATTTAATTGGAAGGTACCTCCATAATTTATTCTGAACAAAATTTGAGACTTTTGGTTGACTTCATGCTGTTCAACTAAACCAGGCTTACCTGAGTTTTCCCTTTAAAGCAAAGCAGGCATAATTTACACGGTCTATCTTTTCAATAGAAAACCATGTTAGCGTTTATCCCCATAACATTCATTTCCAGTCCCTAGAAACAATTTCTAGAGAGAGCAAATTTTCACGCATACAGCAGCTAACATATAAATATGCATCATGGAAAATTTTCCACACACAGAGAAAACATCATGATTTGGTTTGGAAAACAAGTCATTTTAAAGTTGTGGAAAATAGGATCTGTTCCTGCCTTTAAGGCAAGATCTGCCCCTGATATAGTCATTCTAGTTATTCTGCACCTGTAACCGGCTTTCCTGGAATTACCTTGAGATATGCATTGTGTGTGATCAGTTGAAAGTTCATATATTGTAACCTGAATAAGAAAAAAAACTCTTCTTCTAGAATTTCTTCATAAAGGACAACCATTCTTAATAGAAAACAGCTTTTGTTTCCCAAATCACATTTGAACTGTTTAATTATTGAGTTTCTAAAAATCAAGGCAATTTTTATAGCAATAAACACATTGGAAAACATTGCAGCCTATGATTATCTATTGTGAGATAGAATCTCTTTTTTTCATCATCAAATATTTTTTAAAATTATAGGGAAAGTAATCATAACAGTTGAAATTTTTACCCATGTAAAAGAAACACATCTTGTCTTATTGAGTCCCTTCTAAAAACAACTCTAGTACTTTCTGCCAGTTACTAGTCAATGTTCTGTATTGTGTGTCTAAAATCATATACACTTTAGAAACCAGCTGCTTTGGCACATGCTCCCAGTTGCCTCTCTGACACCCTCTATCTCCCCTTCAGGATCTAGTTTGATGTATCCTCACAGATCAACCTGCCTGTCCCAATAGCTCCTTCCATGGCCGACCAAGAATCTGCATCCCTCTATACACCAGTTGCTCTAAATATTATTAAAATCAACCCAAATTCCATATTTCCAGAGTCTCTTGCAAGGTCTTAAAGAAATCTTTCTGGCATTTGCTCTGTCCCTACCTGTCCTGCAGGGCTGGAGGTAACAGCTGCAAGAAGGCAGTGAGAGCGGTGTGGTTGCCTTCTGGGAGATCCTGGTGCAGCACAGAGCTGGGGGAGGGCACAGTGTGGGCAGCTGGAGGAAGAGGAGGAGGAATAATTTGTGTGCCACTGCAAACATGAAATGGTGCCAAAAAAAACACCATTCTTTTTCCCAAGAAGTTCAAAGTGATTTGCAAACATTAACTCATAAGACCAAGTAGTCATGGAGCAATTACTATTTTATTATGCCCTTAAGGTAACCACTGCAAGCAAGGTCATGAGGAAAGGGAGTCTATTCATTGTTTCATTAGACCACAGATATTTAATGAGTACCTACTGTGTGCAGAGCACTGGCGGTAGAGAAACAAGCAGGACAGCCAACATCTGTGCTCCTCCAGGCTCTTATGCTAGTCTATGGCCTCTTGTTTGCACAATGAGGGCACTAGGCACCTAGCTACACTTCTTATCACACTTATTTACACTTTATTTTTGCCCAAATTGTTTAATGGAATGTGCTCCATCCTTCAGAATGCCTATAATGTGCTAAGTGCTGAGCAAACACACAAAAGAAAAATTTCTTAACTTAAATGTAAATCTCATTATCATGATAGGGATCGGGGAATATCAGTTCAAAGTGCTTTCTTTTAAGATGCCATAAACAAAGCTTTATTGTGAGCAACGTGTCTCTTGCAATGTTTGTGGAATTACTATAGGCAGACAAGAAAGTTTAATATCAGTAATATCATTCCAAACAGCTTATATAAATAATTTGACTTTTAAAAATGATTAATCAGATGAGCGAGCATATTTGGTGGAGAGCCTTTATCCATGGTTCTTTTTCTGATCTCTTTTTTATTTTATGTGACAAAACGGCAGGTCAGACATAGAAAGTGACTTATGACATTTGTAAATACTTCTCCTTAGGCAATGGACTATTTTAAGGTATATGGTTATCTAAGACTAACTGGACGACAGAGGCTGCTTTTTAAAAATGTGTGACTTTCTGATGATTCAAAAGGGATTTAAGCTGTTGTGTTTTAAAGATCCAATATAAGGATTCTAGTCTGTTCTGAGACTCACTCTCTAACCCAACTGAGAGGTTGTTGCAGTCCTCATTCAGCAACTTCCACGTATTTTGAAAGGCAGAGGGAATTATAACACTACTTAAAACCCAACCCTCCCTCATAAACACTTCCCTGACTAAACAGAATATCACAGAGGTATAATATTAATTCGTCACTCAAGTGTATTAGTTTACACACATACCCAGTGAAATTCAAACTCTATATCTTATTAGTTTAATAGCCTCTGCATCAGGCCCCAAACTACCAGTCCAGCCTCAGCCTCATCTCCCCATTATTTGCACGGATTTTCATAATTTTCACTATATCTTACTTACCTGGAACACTCTCTCTTGAAGGCTGCTCCTTACCCACTCTAACACATGCATATATTCACTCTGCCCACCTGAAAAACTGTTCAATTTTAAGATCCAGTGATATCGTCTAGTTATTTCTTCCCCATTTTCCACACCACTAGCTTATCACATATTTATTTATATAAGTATGTAACTAAAGCCTGCATATCTCATGAATATCTCATATAGAGAGATATTTCTGCATATGTTCAGCAACTAGTACTAAATCGTTGTTGAAGTACAATTTCCTACAAAACATCAAAATAGCACTTACTGAGGCTGGCAAGGTGATCAATTAAATTTGGGTTTACTCTTCAAGTGAAAGCATGAATGGGATGTTTAAAAACCCTTTATCATGCAGAGCTGCTAATAAAGAGAATAACATCAATTAAATAAAAAATCTATTATTTTTTTATTAAAAAGCTACTACAAGCCTTCCCTGGCGGCACAGTGGTTGAGAGTCCGCCTGCCGATGCAGGGGACACGGGTTCGTGCCCCAGTCCGGG
>NW_006770924.1:4235-16433 GCF_000442215.2 Lipotes vexillifer
AAAGGGCCCCCGCAGGGAGCGGCCCACGTACAAAAAAAAAAAAAAAAAAAAAAAAGCTACTACAGTAATATCAGCACCATTGTCATTCAGCTTTTTACCCTTTAAATGAGCCAGGACCATACTCTACTCCAATTATAATCATAACACTGAAGAGAAAATGACATACTTAAGGAATTTCTACAGGGGATGAGAAATAGCTAACCATTGACAGCAGTGACAATACTAGCTGAAGCTACTTATTTCTGGTTTCAAATCAAACAGAAGAATGGAAGAGAAGGATAGGGAAGGGCCCAAGAAAAAAAAGGAAAGGAGAAAAGGGAGGGATTATATTTCTGTAAAAGATTATTCTTCAAATTCATTTTTGCCGGGCCTCCCTGGTGGCGCAGTGGTTGGGAGTCCGCCTGCCGATGCAGGGGATACGGGTTCTTGCCCCGGTCCGGGAAGATCCCACATGCCGCGGAGCGGCTGGGCCCGTGAGCCATGGCCGTTGAGCTTGCGCGTCCGGCAACGGGAGAGGCCACGACAGTGAGAGGCCCACGTATCACAAAAAAAAAAAAAAAAAAAAAAAAATTCATTTTTGCCATTTTTCTCTTTATGAAAGTGAGAAAAACAGATGTTCTTTTAGGTTGTACAGAACATAGTGATAGGCAGTTGAAGATAAATACTACTTAGTAAAAGAGTTCTGTCTCTAGAGCTTTTTATAAAAATTATTTGCAGGGCATCCTGCTTTCTTTTTATTCTCTGGATTTGAAATATCGATGATCTGTTTTCTAGTTTTACCCAAATACATTTCAGGAAGTCAATAACTGAACAATGTTGGTTTGTACGTTTGTGTGAACTCTTGTGTGTTCTGTTTTATGTAAACTTAGTTGATAAAGCAGTGGCAGGGTTTGAGAGGATTGACTAATTTTGAAATAAGTTCTGTGGGTAAAATGTTATTAAACAGCGTTGCAGGCTACAGAGAAATCGTTCATGGAAGGAAGAATCAACCGAGGAAGCAAACTTCATTGTTGTCCTATTTTAAGAAATTGACACAGTCACCACAACCTTCAGCCACCACCCTGATCAGTCAGCAGCCATCAACATCAAGGCAAGACCCTCCACCAGCAGAAAGATTGTGACTCGCTGAAGGCTCAGACAATGGTTAGCATTTTTTAGCAATAAAGTAGTTTATAATTTAGGTATGTACATTTTTTTGGACATAATGCTATTGCATAGTTAATAGACTACAGTATAAACATAACTTTTTTATGCACTGGGAAACCAAAAAGTCTGTGTGACTCAACTTATCGTGATATTTGCTTTATTGCAGTGGTCTGGAACCAACCCTGCAATATCACTGAGGTGTGCCTCTACTTTGTGTGTGTGTGTGTGTGTGTGTGTACTCTTGTGTGAACCTGTGCATAGCACGTATATTTAAGACCTCATACTTTCAGTGGGCACAGTGAAGTGCTTTCTCATTCCTTGTTAGCTCATCTGATCCTCACAGCAGCGTTTTAAGGTGGATATGTACCTTACAGAAGAAGAAATTGAGTCTCAGATAGATTTAGTAACTTGCAGAATTAATATATAAATCCAGGCAGTCTGACGGTTCTCCCAAAGTTCTTCCTGTCATATACCATGTGAATACTTTAAAAATTATTAGAGATGTAGCTTTGATTCTTTACATTTCTTTAAAAATGCCAACGTTGCACCCCTGTTTACTGAGCAAGATGTATACATATGATACACAAAGATTTATTTTTTTTCCTGGATACCTGGAAGTCTTCTAAGAAAGCCACATGTCATCCAGGGGATGCACTCCTTGATTAATTAGACCTCATCAACATGCAAGCAAATATTTATTTTCAGATAAAACCCCAAACTTTCAACCTTCATTAATTCTTTAGCAGGCAATGCAAATTCATTTTTCCTGCCAAGTCCAGCAGAGGGCAGGATGCTCCCACCAACAGCCAGCTAGCTGGCGCCAACAGCCAAACCAGAGCAACTGCTTGGTAGAGAGTGTTCTACCTTTAGAGCAATCGTCATTTTCTCACCTGGATCTGTTAAAGGGTGTAGGCTTGAGGTGCGAATAGCGGCTGTGGGATGTGGCCTCGGAAATGTCAGGAAAAGTTTTGCTTTGGAGGTTGCCCATGTTTTGTTTGGGACTTGAAATTAAGATACCTGGAAACCAGCCAATTCCAATTATCTTCCTGAAATATCTTTCTGAAGAGGCTACACTAGGGAATTAATTTTAAATGTGGCATGATAATTTCTGTTTCTGGTTTTAGGCTGTCTGACATCACAGCTGGGCTATTACACTCACATGTCCTGTCTCAGGTCGCCCACCTCAGCCCACCCTGCCCCTACCGGCTTTCTCTGTCTTTCAAAACTTCTCGTGACTTCCCACTGCTTGCCCTCCTCTGCCTGTCATTACTGCACAGTCCCCAATGATAGAGGCTAATGACCTCCTGCTTGCTAATTCAAATCTTCTCTCTCTCCCCAGGCCCAACTCAGGGGGTCACCTCCTCTAAGAAGTTTCTGGAGATCCCAGTCCCAACGATCATCATCAAGAAATTTTCACCAAATGAAATACTAGGTGAAGGTTTTATACCAGGTCTTGGATCTAAAAATATATTGCCCGTTCCTCCTCGCGCAGGTAGTAGCACGGTCAATGCAAAATGGAAGGGAGCAAGGATAAAAACCACAGCTCATAGCAGGGATAAACCAGGGCTTCTGAAGGTGGTAGAAAAATTGTAATAATCTGCTAAAGTTTTCAAACTATGGACTGGAAGTTTGTTATTGGTACCTCAAAGGTTTCCAGAGTTGGGTGGTGGCTGGGGAAGGGATGTTGTTTGGGCAGGCTTTCCATCACTCTCCCACACACTCCTCTCTCCACATGTCCCCTGGTGGAGCAATTCCTTTTTTCCTTGTATTATTTATGTACACCTCTGGACACTACATACAGATTTCCTTTAAAGAAAAGCGGCCTTAGAAAATAAGCAAATAAACAATCCCTTCGTCAATAATCACAACAACAGCAAAACAAATGTTTAAAAGTTTGAAAATCATTGCTTAAAAATCCAAAGACCTGGGCTTCCCGGGTGGTGCAGTGGTTGAGAGTCCGCCTGCCAATGCAGGGGACACGGGTTCGTGCCCCGGTCTGGGAAGATCCCACATGCCGCAGAGCAGCTGGGCCCGTGAGCCATGGCTGCTGAGCCTGCGCGTCTGGAGCCTGTGCTCCGCAACGGGAGAGGCCACAACAGTGAGAGGCCTGCATACAGCAAAAAAAAAAAAAAAAAAAAAAAAAATCCAAAGACCTTTCTTTACTCTTGAAGTAACCAAGCCTGGAGAGGGGGAAAGACTGAGGTGGGTTTCTGGCTGGAGGGTGAGAGAAGTAAGACCTGAATCCTTATATTTAGTCTCTAAAGCCCAAGATGGGGACTTCCCTGGCTGTCCAGTGGTTAAAACTCCGTGTTTCCAGTACAGGGGGTGTATGTTCGATCTCTGGTCAGGGAACTAAGATCCCGCATTTTAAATAAATAAATAAATTATAAAGCCCAAGATGCTCTCCACTAAAAGATGGGGCTTGCATTGAGCCTGAAGGAAGAGGAAGCATTAAATAAAGGAATGAAGCCCTCAGCCACCAGTGGATAGAGCATTCCAACCAGTGCAGCTATTCAGAGCGAAGTGAAGGACAAAATGTGTTTGCACGTGCTTGACCAGCAAAGGAAGATTAAGGTTATATTTTTCAGCACACTTCTTGAACACTGACTATGTGTAAGGCAATGTGTGGGACAGAGCGGTGAATGAGATAGAGGTGGCACCTCTCTGTGTGCATGGAGCTTACATTCTAATAGGGGAGACAGACAGTATTGTAACTTGATAAATGCTGCACTGGAGAAGCACAGGGTGCTACAAGGGCATTCTTAAACTCTATGTCCAGCACCACTTCCTGGATTATTCATTTGACCCCATCTCTTTAATTATGCAAGAAATCACCTATATTCTAACAGCATAACATCCTACCTGGCTCTCCAGAGAGCTTCCCCACCCCCAAGACAGGCTCTGATCTACGATCCCACCCAGTCTCCTCCAATCTGGGACTGTTCCTCAGCCTTATATTTTCTTTGTCTTTCATGACCTTGACACTTTTGAAGAATACTGGTCAGTACAGAACAGTTCATAAAATGTTCTTCAATTTGGATCTGATGTTTCCTCATAATTACATGAAAGTTATGTGGTTTGGGAAAAACACCAAGAAATGATGTTGTGCACTTTTCAGTACCTCCTATCAGGAAATCCATGATGTCAACGTATCACATTATTGGTGATGTTAACTTTGGTCACTTACATTGGTGTCTGCCAAGTTTCTCCATTGTAGAGATACTACTTTATCTTTGTAATTAGTATCTTGTAGAGAGATAGTCTGAGATTATGCAAATATCTTGTTTCTAATTACATTTCTGCCTACTGATTTTAGCATCCATTGAGTCTTCCTTATGACAACTATTACTGGGCATTTGCGAAATGGTGATTTTACATTTCCACCATTCCTTCTACATTTACTGATTGGAATTTTACTGTAATGAAGAGCAGTCTTTTCTGCTGTATTTATTTATGTAGTCAATCATCTGTATTAATCAACAGACGCACAGATATTTATTTCATTCAGTGTGTTATAGTCCAATGTTGTCATTATTTATTTTGTTACCCAAATTATCCCAGCTTTGGCAACTGAGCTACTTTAGGTTGGTGTCCAAGCTTTTCAATATGCTCCCATCATTTATTGAACACTTACTTTCTGGTACCACAAGATGATCAAGGATTACCTTATGCTTTCTGCACCCAACCCTGGACTCAGTCATTTTATTGAAAAATGGCACTTAAAAACCAAGTTCTGGGTACTAGGTATACTCATTACTGCTGAGGTGTCATTGCTTCTAGGTTTTCTAAGTGAACAGAGCAAGGAAATACATACATGTGTACACATACAATTACATGTACATCTGTATCTATTTTTATATCTCCCTTTCTCTCTCTCTCTCCCCCGATATATATTATATATACATTATTATAGTCTCCCTTTTTCTCTCTCTCTCCCCCTATATATATTATATATACATAATTATTATAGAAAATTATTATAAATAAATATATCTCTATTATATAATATATTATGTGTGTGTGTATATATATATATATATATATATATATATATATATATATAACTAGTAGTGAAACATACCTACAATGCTAATACCTGAAGTTCACTCTAGTCTTCTCCCTTTCCTCAGTTGTAACCCCTTTCTCTGACAGTGATAATTCGGCTCTCATTCTACAAAATTTATTTACTTATTTACTCACTTTCAGAATACACATAGTTCCAGAATTACTAATATATATACCTCTGTGAAAAACAAATTTACTAAAAAGAGTACAGTATTTGTGTGCAGCACTTTTGACTTTGGCCTTGTAGAATATATTCAAAATACTGTTTTTCAATATTACTTAGGTTTTTTATTTTCTTTTTTATCCCATTTGTTATGGTTATGGTATTCATTTCTAGTACATTTATTAGTAATCATTTGTATTCTGCTTGGATTCTCACACATCCTGGTTAATATTAATTATCTCTTTGTTAATATGTGAACCACTACTTGGTTCTCAAAGTCAGAACTGTACAAGAAGGTGTGTTTACAGAAGTATCCCCACTCATCCCTTCTACCCATTCCCTCTCCCACATTCTTCCTGCTCCATTCCCAGTCACCTCTGTAGGTAACCAATCACATTAAAGTTTTTTGTTGTTGTTGTTGTTTTTTGCGGTCCGCGGGCCTCTCACTGCTGTGGCCTCTCCCGCTGCGGAGCACAGGCTCCGGACGCGCAGGCTCAGCGGCCATGGCCCATGGGCCCAGCCGCTCCGCGGCATGTGGCATCCTCCCAGACCGGGGCACAAACCCGCGTCCCGTGCATCGGCAGGCGGACTCTCAACCACTGCGCCATCAGGGAAGCCCTAAAGTTTTTAATTTATCCTTGCCATATTCCTTTTTGCACAAATGAGCAGATACATGTATAATTTCTTCTGTCTCCTTCATGTTTACTTGAAGGGTATCATACTATATTTTGGCACTTTGCTTTTTTTCATATGACAGCATATCCTGGATATCACTACATGTTGGTTCGAAGTGGTATTCCTCATTCTTTTTTTTATAACTGCATAATGCTCTCTATTGTGTGGATGTATCATAGTACATTTAGATGGTTTCCCATATTTTGCCTTTACACACAATGCTCAAATGAATAATATTGTGCATTGTATTGCTAGAGATAGGTCTCCAAAATAAATTCCTAGAAACAGAACTGAGTCAAAAAGTAAAAGCATATGTACCTTTGTTAAAGATTGCTAAATTTTCCTGGGGGGTTTTAATACCTATTAATGTCCAAGCCCTACCCCCAGAGGTTCTTGTATAATTGAAGAGTGCAGTCAAGCAACAGTATCATTTTTTAATACTTTCTACCACTTTATCAAGGCATAATTTACACTATAAATCCACATACTCTAAGTGCACAATTAAATAATTTTTAAAGTAAATTTATAGATTTGTTCAAACATCACCACTGTTGGTATCTTTTCAAAGCTTCCTAATGATTCTAATGACAATCAAGAATTTAAGACCACTAAACAGGCCCACTACTGTTGGTGTTTTTGCTACCACAGAGTGTCGCTATTAAAGACCCATCTGTTCCTTGGAGGCACCAGGCTTTTCCTACACTACAGTGTCCCTGCTGGTTTAGATCCAATGAAACCTGTTTCGCATTGAACAAACTGCAGCTCAAAATCCGTTTTCCTTCTTCAAAGTGGAATCAAAATCCCTAAGCTACAAAGGCTGCATTTGAGGGAGTTTCCAGCAAAAGTTACACACTTGTCCAAACCAGTTCTCCACTAGACTCATATGCTGAAACCATGTCATTAAACTAGACTTCATTTGTGACTTCTTTAAGGATATTCTCTTTTTCATGTCAATTGGTTCCTTCTATCTCGGCAACTAGCTGAGATAACAAAGAAGCCAACATAAATTTTAAATGTCTCCCATATGAGATACTCCTTTGAACGTCTCCCTTAAGAAGCACTCATACTGTTCCTTATATAAAGGGTGTAGCTACAGACTCAGTCTGGGAGATGTTGAAATGGTTTCCTTAGGTAGGTGATATTTGAACAGAGCTTTAACTGAAGACTGCTAATTAACCTGGTGAAACACAGGGAGGTGAAGGAGGACACACCCCAGGCAGAGCAAGATGCATATATATGCAAAGACCCCGCAGGAGGATAGAACAGGAAGGCTAGTGTGACTGGTGCACAGAGAGATGATGGGGGACTATGTTGCTAGATAAGACTAGACAAATAGACCTGAAGCCAGATCATCTGGGCTCATTAGAAGCCTGAAAGAATTTGCTCCTAATCTTAAAAGCAGTGGAGTCCCACTGAAAAAAATATACGTGCTGGATTAGAGGAAGATAGGGGGGAATTGCATGACATGACAATATTTACTAAGAAAAGTTCACTGATTGCAGCAAAGAAAACAGACTGGCAAAAGTAGCTAATGGAACCTCATTTAGAAAACTAATGCTTTGAAACAGGGAGAAATGATTTTTTAAAAAACCCAGTGGGTGACTGGAGTGGTGCTAATATTGAGAAAAGCAATAGACTGACAGGATTTAATGACTGGTTGACTCTGGGGGCTGAGAGAAAAGCATTGAGGATGACTCAGGCTAACAGACTATACCACCCACTTCTCCTTATTGCAATCATCTATGGTCCTCATCATTCTTTTTAAACTTTTAGCTCCTAGTTCTCTGTCGTTTTCTCCATCCTGTGATAATTCTTGATTATTTCAATATATGTGCAGAAAATCCTTCCATTTTCCTGGTTGCTTAGTTCCTTGATTTCCTCTCCTTCAATCATTTTGTATTCTGTTACCTTAGCCACAGATTTCCATAGACATATACCTGACCTTTCACCACTATTAACTGAAATCCCTCTATAGTCTCATTAGCAAAAACTCCTCCTAGTACTACAACTCCAATAGTTTTTTTACCCTACGTGGTCCCGTATTCCATTGATTCTACCATGGTTGCACTGTCCTCATCCTATCGTATACTCACTTTCATTACTAAAAAGATTAAATTCCAGAATCAATTGTTGCAATTACTCTCTTTCATATACTCTCAACTCACTCAGATGTCTCTCAATCTGTAGAACCTCTTGGCCAAGCCACCATTATGATAATTAAATGATGCCCTTTGAAGTTGTGTAAAAATAAGGCATATGCCAGGTATCTTCTGTTTTTCCCTTAAGATCTAATCTCTTTCCTTCTCCTCTCCACTCGATCCCCTGGGAAGCTGACCTGTAAGTACTATATCTACAGTGTTCTCATGCCCTCTGCTTTCAAATGTACAACCAATGGAAAGTCCTAGCAGGAAATAGAAGGGACAGAGGATAATAGTGTTCTGATTATTTATTTCACTGGTTCCATCCCTGCAATTCACCAAAGTTTGTCCATGTCCCTAACTGAAGTCAGTTCACTGGCCTGTTGTAGGGAATTCACTCTTCTGAATTTTGGAAATCTCTGCTTTCACCCAGGCCTTCCATCTAGAGATGTTAGTAGCTCCACTGCTAGTAGACCTGTGTTCCAGCATATCCCTGTAGTTCGACTGCACCCCACTCACAACTTTTGTTTTACATTTACTATTAAAATATAAGTGAGACACAGTGAAATGTACATGAGCCAATCAACTTTGACAAATGTATACACCTAAAAATCCCACATTCGAATTAAAACATAGAACATTTCCATCACATCAGAACATTTTCTCATGACCCTTTCCAGTCGGTACACTCTCTGCCACAGCAAACACTGTTCTGATTTCTGTCACCATATATTTTGAACTTCTGTAAATTAAATTTTTAGTTTTTATTCTTGCTTTTTGCTCTCAGCATCACATCTATGAGATTCATCACATAGTTTTATCTGTGGTATGTCTCCTTTTACTGTGAATGTTATTCCATTGTATAAATATACTATTAATGATCTCTTCTTCTAGTCATAGACATTTAAGTGGTTTCTAGTTATTGGTTTTTATACATAAAGATATTATGAGTACTCTTCTACAATATTTTTGTGGGCATATTTTTTCATTTTTCTTAGATAATTAAAGAGGAGTGGAAGTGATGAGTCATAAGGAAAACCTATGTTTACCTTTATAAGAAATTGCCAAACAGTTTTTCAAAGTGATTGAATAATTTTATATCCATAAGTAATGCAGGATGGCTCCAGTTGCTCCATGTTTTCACAACATTTGGGGTTTTCTCTTGTCTTTATGTTTTCAGGCATTTTACTCAGTGTGTGGTAGTCTCTCATTGTGGTTTTAACTTGCATTCTAATACTGAGCGCCTGCTCATGTGCTTTTTGACCATTTTTCAGTCTTCTTTTGGGAGGTCCCAGTCTTTGTCCCAGTGGGGAAGGGAGCATTTATCTTTTTATAATTGAATTATAAGAGTTATTTTTATATTCTCAAGGTAAGACTTTTTCATATACATATATTTTGAAAAATGTTCTTTCATTTGTGCCTTGCTTAATCCACATTTTCTGTAGATCAGATAATAATATTGTATCAATGTTAATTTCCTATTTTGATCATTATACTACTGTGGTTATCTAAGAGAATGCCCTTGTATTTAGGAGATACATACTGAAGCAGGTAGAGGTAAAGAAGCATCATGTCTGCTATATATATATGGATGAAAGAGAGACAGAAAATGTTATAGCAAATACAGTAAAATGTTAACACGGAGAATCTGAGTGAAGGGTAATAAGGAAGTGTTTATACTAGCAACTTTTCTGAAAGCCTGAAATTATTTCAACATAAAATTTAAGAAAGAATTTATGATATGAAAGAAATCATAGGAAGAAAGTCTTTTGGTAAGAAGGAAGGTGTTATGGACTGAATGTTTTTTGGCCATGCCACATGACTTGCAAGGTCTTAGTTCCCTGACCAAGAATCAAACCTAGGGCCATGACAGTGAAAGCAATGAGTCCTAACCACTGGACCACCAGGGAATTCCTGGACTGAATCTTTTTATGTTCCCAAAATTCATATGTTGAAGCCCTAACACCCAATGTGATGGTCTTAGGAGGTGGAGCCTTTGCTTTGGGAAGGTTTAGATAAGGTCATGAGAGTAGAGCTCCAATGATGGGATCAGCACCATTATAAGAAGAGGAGGGGAAACCAGAGCTCCCTTCTCTGCCATGTGAGGATACAGCAAGAAGGCAGCCACCTACAAACAAGGAAGAGTGATCCCACCAGGCACTGAATCTGCCAGCACCTTGATATTAGACTCCCCAGCATCCAGAACTGTGAAAAATACATATTTGTTTTTTAAGAAGCTACTCACTCTATGGTATTGTGTTATAGGAGTCTAAACTAAGACAGAAAGATTCATCAGACATGTACTGGTGGGAAGTCAAGTCAGATAAGGACTGAAGTACATTGAAAAGGTATGTAGAAGCTAAATGGTAGCAGTTTTCAATGCCACCCTAAAGATAATTGATTATATTCCTGAGGGATACATTAACAATTATTGAACATTGGGACAATATGTGTGATGCACTATTTTAGGAAGATTAATCTGGCAAAGGCAACAATTAATAAATAATCGCAACAACCCAGCAAATGAAGATTTGGACTTGGGTGGTAATGAGAATGAAAAAGAAGGAACAGATATGAAAAACATTATGATGCAGTAGCTCTGGATGGGCCTTAGAAATCTATAATTTTCAAAACTCCTCAGGGAAGTCTGATACACAGCCAGCCTTTGAGACTAGAAGAGGTACCAGCAGCATATAGTGGCATTAATGGAGCAAGAGCCCTGGACAGAGGAATCCATGATCAAAGGGAACAAGATTGATGCTAAAGAAAGTGGAAGGTTACCATAATAAAATTGTGGGTTTAATTATTGTAAGACAGAGCACTTGAACAAAATGAAACCTCAAAGTAATAAATCCAAAGGGAATGTAATGAAGTGGACAACTTTACACTGACTAGAAATGAAGCTAGAGATTTGGATGGGGGCTGTTCAATACTGTTTAGGACAAATTTTTTTATATCTTTATTAAATTATAATGAATTACAAGTTTTATTTTATGTATATTGGGGAGAGTATGAATTGATAAAAAATATGTATGATATAATACAAGCTCTATCTACGCTTATTCTCTTTCTTCATCTCCCTCATTGGCCTGAACTATAAAAACCTCTCTTGCATATTTCCTAAAGAATGAACCAAACGCCTGTTCCAAAGAACTTCTAGTTATACACTTTGTTCTCTGTAATGTCTACCTCAGGAGCCTCTACAGCATCGTATACAGTAGTGCTTTGTGCTCAGTGTCAAACAAAATGGAGTGAAGTCACCTTTCCAGAGTCATAGGAACGACATAAATCTCCCTTTCTCCTGCCCCCCCATAGGATTCAAATAATCACTAATAATGAACATATTTTTAAGAAAATAAGGTTTGGCTAATCCAGACAGTAAATACACAAGCAAACAATGGAATAAAATGAGAGCTATATCAAATACTTCAAGGCAGTCAATAAATGGTAGCCTCCTCCCTCAACCAACTCCATCCACTATGTGAGGAGGGTGAAAGGTAGTAAAGAAATTGTAATTTTAAAATAAAGTTCATTTGTGTTCTTACTGCCAACCTCAATTCTCTCCTCAGGCAACAGATTTATTTCTCTTGGGCCCTGTTGGCAACAAATTCATTTCTATTGGGCCCTGTTGGGATATAAAGTGTTTTACAAAAGGAGTGCAGAGAGGTTACAAAGTAACTTTCAGGAATATTTTTTGCTTATTGTGGGAGGAAAGAGAGAGAGTAGGCCAAGAACTCTGGGAACAAAAACTGTCTCTCCCACTAATTCTACCAAGTAGAGACTCATAGTAGTTAATGAGCTGTTCTTTTAAAGTGCAAAGGTCTTATAGGGTTAAGCCTCACTTGCACCTGAATGTCATTAAATAAATAATCTATTTTAGCTAAAATTCAAGGCAGAAAAGTTTGTGGTAGGGGAAGGAGATATGAAGAAACTTTCTGAGGATTAGGGGAAGTGGCAGACTTCTGATAGCTAGAGCCCCAGAGGGCAGTGAGTATCTGAAACTAGGGAAAG
>NW_006770924.1:16719-39098 GCF_000442215.2 Lipotes vexillifer
GGAAAGAGATGGCAGTGTTTCCAAAGAGAAAGGGACAATGGCCAGGTTCAGTGTTGACATTTTGATCAAAGGTCAAAGAGCAGTGGATGTATGACACTCATATTCCCACAGGACTTTCAGATGACTACAGTAAGATAGTCAGACTAATAATAATAGTTTCTCTTATTTTCATATAAAAATTATAATTCTTACAACAATTTTACAAGACAGATATTATATCATCGTTTCCTGATTGAGGAAACTTGCCCACAGGGAAGTTATATAGCATGTTTGCGGTCACACAAAAACTCATAAATGTAAGAACAGAATTTGACTATAAATTTTTTGACAGCAAAATGTATCCTGTCTTCAAGGAAGGCCTCTACATTTAGCAGGCTACAAATCTCATCTTCCTTCTGCTGGGCTCAATCTTCTCAGTCTAGAGCTCAATCTAGTTCAACTCAATGTCTTTCTGGTCAACCTATGCCCTTTTACAGAAGGGTTTCAAAGAGTGGAAGGAACTCAAACTGTGGATTTAGGCACCCTGGGATCCACAACTTTGCTCTTCCATTTATGTGCTATGTGGCTGTCAGCGTATTTCCTTGTCTGTAAAAATTGATGATCATACCTAGTTTACAGTATTCTTGGTGGTTATTTGAGTTATCTATTGCTGCATAACAAACCACCTCACAATTTAGTGGCTTAAAAATGATTTTTATTCTGTTAATAATTCTGTGATATGATCAGAGTCTGGTAGGGATAGCTCATCTCTGCTCTACTTAGTATCAGCTGGGGCAGCTTGAAGGCTAGGGCTAGAATCATGAAAAGGCTTAGTTACTCACAAGTCTGGCAATTGATTCTGGCTGTGGTCTGATCTCTTAGCTGGTGCAGTCAGTCAGAACATCTACATCTCCCGGTAGCTTGGACTTCCTCACAACGTGGGGTTCCAAAGATAAGCATTCCAAGAGAAAGAGCTGTTAGGTGGAAGCTCTATTTCTTTTTGTGCACTAGCCTCAGAAGCCACACAGCATCACTTTTTATAGCAATCTATTCTTTGAGGTAGCCACTAAGGTCTGCCAGGTTTTAGGGAATGGGATATATAGTCCATTAATGGGGGAGTGGCAATGTTCTGGAAGATCACTTGGGGCCAAAAATAGAGTAGAGGCTGCTCTTGAAAACTAAAATACGTCATGATTAACTTTCAGGCCATACCAATTCACATCTCTTCCACAAGCAAAATATACTCACTTTCTTCCCCAAGACCTCTCTCCCAAGCTCATCAAGCTTAGACTTGAGGTTTAGGATCTTGTCATCTAAATTTGATCAAGTTTTTTGGGTGTGGTTCCTTGGGGTAAGCACCTTGAGTGCCATTCCTCTTGATCTGCAGATCTGTGAACTAAAGACATGATTCATCAACTCCACGTACACCTGAGATACAATAATGTGTTAGACAGAGGAAAACCATTAAATGTACTCATAGTCAAAAAAGGTAAAATAGATGAAACACAGTAGTCACTGGTTCATAACAATTCTGAAATACATCCAGGTACATGTTACCAGTTCCCTGATTAGTGCTCAGTCCTACTACCAGGAATTCTCCATGACTCTTTGCTCTGCTTTTTGGGCTCTTTCCAAACACTGACTCATCTTTCTATTCCCTAAAATATAGGTTACCTTTGCAGTTGAGTGGTTTTTTAATCTGCTTCCTGTCCATAGATTTTGAGGGGTCCAAATATATCTTCTCATGTTGTACTATCTCTATCATTTTCAGTACAAGGAGATAAAATTCCTTTAAACACTCTGTGGGTTTCTTATGAATCAATTTATAATCCACCCCATTAGAGAATAGAAATATGTCCAAATCTCACTGGGATAAGCCTTTTTCTGACTTGAGCTCTCTTTATGGCCACCTCCTTTAAGATTCTTAGAAAGCTTATTGTTTTTATAGAATAAATCTGTGAAGCACCTACCAAGATCCCTAGAGGGCCTTTTGTCTGTTTGAAATGGTCTATAAGGCACTATCTAAAACCTTTATGAGGCTTTAACAAAAGGTTTTATATTTAGACCACATTTTCCTGACAGCACCCTGGATTTGATCTCTGCTCAGAAGCCACATCTTAATTTTAGCATCATTTGCCATCTGGAGAGGCTGGGAATGAGAAACAGTTTTCTTTTCCAACCCAGCAAGTCCCAGAGACTTTATATATAACAGTTCTTTCTTTAGCTCATCTTTCTTCCTTGCATTTTACTGCAGGCAGCTAGAAGCAGACAAGAGGCAAAGTACATTCAACCCTCTTTCAGCAATTCTTCTTAGCTAGAAAATAGGTATATTTCTTATTTTCCACCTTATTGCAGGAGACATTGTTGCTAAACTTTCTTTCACTACATAACAAGAGTATCTTTTCCTCCAGCTTCCAGCATTTTCCTCTTCCTTTAAGTCTTTACTGAAAGCCTTTTTAAGATCCATGAGGCTTCCTTTACTCATTTCCTTGACCCCTTTAAGACTGCACTAACACTGTCTTAAAGATGCTTCTCATTTCCGCCTGAGTCCTAGTCCTAAAGCTATTTCCACATATATTTGCTTTAGTTTTGGCTGTATGTTACTTCCTGACACCCAAATGTGTTCCAACTGTTTACTCCTGCCTGTAAAACCACCCTAAAACTCAATGACCTAAAAGAATGACATTTATTTTGCTCAGGAATCTGCAATTAGAGGAAAACTCTGTGGGGATTGCTCATCTCTGCTCAACTCAGCCTTAGCAGGGGCAGCTTAAAGGCTGATGACTGAATTCACATTTTATCTCTGCTCCATGATGTTTGGGACATCAGCTGGTAGACTAAAATCTTGCAAATGATTTGTAGGCTGGGGCCTGGAATAACCTTAAGGCTTGTTAACTCACATGCCTGCTGGTTGATATTGACTGTTGGCTTAAATCTTTACTGGGGCTGTTAGCCAGAACACCTACATGTAATCTTTCCATGTGTCCTGAGCTTCATTACAACAAGGTGGCTGGATTGCAAGAGTGAACATTTTTAGAGAAATAGTGAGCCAATAAGAAGATGTATTACCATGTATGACACAGATGGATGTCATGGATGTCACTTCTGCTGCATTCTTTTCATTGAGACAGTCACACAGGCCCCATAAGTTCAAGTGGAAGAGAAATAGCTTCCATAGAAGGGACAGTAGCAATGTTCTGGAAGGGTACGTGAGACCAAAAAAATATTATTGCCATTTTCGGAAAATACCGTCTGCCTCAAAGGAGATAAATGAAATAATTTACATTAAAAAAGTAAATGTTCAACACATATCAATTCTCTGTCTCAAGCAAAACATACATTTCTCTTCTACCTTCATGCAGAATACTGCCTTAACATGGGACATATTCATGGTCTTTAAAGACACCTTGGATTGAATGCACAATCTTGTGAGTGTTTGTGTGTGTAAAAACTTTTATATGGGGAGAACACATCACATTCTTAAAATATCATTGACCAGAAACAAATACAATTAAGAACTATTGCTATGATCTGTATTATAGAGTACAATATTTTAAAATTGCATTTTTGGAAAAGGGACCTATTTCCTGTAATGCTGAAGTCAGTTTTACAGGTGTTTCATTCACAGAAATTAACAGAAGGAAAGAGGAGCATTGGTACAAAAAAGTTAAATTTCCTATCATTTTTTTAATCTAAATGATACGTATTATATAGTCTTAAGCAAACACATATTATCTCTTTATGTGTTAAATAAGCTCTCTCAACTGAAACCAGAGTCAATTTGCAGGAATTCAGCATTACTGTTTCTTTAGAGTGGGCATCAAAGAACATACATTATGATAGTACTGAAAGTCACTGGGGACTGTGTCAACCTGCCCCTAGAGTTGTTTGTTCTCAAATTTCGATAACAAGCTCTGGTTTCATGAATCTAGCCTCAAAAGACATTAAGTTAGATTCACATGGGTCATGATTCAAATGTGACCAAGCCATGTGAAGGAGGAAGTAATGAAGCAAAATTCTTTTCCCCTTCTAAACCAGTCCTCACCACTATAATTCCTATTATCTACTGCTTCTTGAGTAACTAGAGTGGGAAATGGAAAAATACACATAATCAGAAAGGAAAAGAAGAAAAAGTGGTAGTAAGAAAGAGGAATGTAAGTGTTATGTTAGGAAGGATGTCAGGCACTTGCCACTCCAACCCCCCATTCCAGAGAAGAAAAACTTGTAACTGTCAGAAGTAAGATGGAAGTGTCAAAAGTATATATAATTACCTACATTCATTTAGAATAATAATCAACGGTTTTGTTCTAGCGTTCTGTAAAAACTGCAAATTTCATAGAGATCTAAAACTAAAGATCCAAGTAACATAGGCATGCTAGAAAATATTATTTCCAAGCTATTTCTACAATGAAATTGAACATTACAGAGACAATTTTGGAAATGCTTGCCTGCTTACAAGTAGTCTGTACCTCAAAGTTATTATTTGTCACCTCCCACCATCTGTCTATACTAACTCCTCAATATGAACAAATGATTGTGAAGCCTTTGTGATCTTTCTATCTCTCTCTCATTCCCTGTTCCTGCCCTCTTTAGTATAAACACGGCTTAATGAATTGTACCTGTCCAAAATTTTATTGTAGTTACTCTACTTGATTCAGTTTCAAAAGACCTAGTCCACAGAATAGACAAGCTTATTGATAAGTAATTTGAAAAACACATTTAATACACCAAAAACTTAAAAAATAAAAGTAGATACTTCTGCTTCCATCCATGACAGACCATCTGGTGCTATAATTGCCTCCCTGCCATAAAGAGTTAAAAATCTGAAATGAATGAAATATATGCACAACATATATGTGAAATAGATATGCAAATATACAAATATACTTGTGTAATATACAGTTGACCCTTGAACAACACTGGTTTGAACTGTGTGGCTTCATTAGATGAGGATTTTTTTCACTAGTAAATATTACAGGACTACACCATCTGTGGTTGTTGGAATCCCTGAATGCCAAACAGCAGATAGGGAGGAACTGCATATATGAAGGACTGATTATAAGTTATATGTGGATTTTCAACTGCATGAAAAGTTGGCACCCCTGACCCTAACATTGCTCAAGGGTCAACTATACATGGAGTATTATATATTTTATATTATATATAATATATTTACATATATATATATCAGACATCCAACAATAGGAAGCACAGGATTATAATTGCTAAAATGAGGGAAATACATGAAACAGGCAGCCCCACCATTGCCCAGGATATTTTCCTAGAGGCACTTCCCGGAGGATTGTGAGGAGAGAGGAGGAACCAAGCTCATTAAGTTGAGGAGATGGAGTTTGGAGTTTGAGAAGGCTAAGATAACTCATACTGGCCGAACAGGAGGAAGCTTCACAGAGAAATAGCTTCAAATGTCTGCAATGAGGTACCCTTGAGTCTTTTGCCAAATATAGTACAGTGCATGCTTAGGTGAATCTTAATGAGAAAAGGCAAAGAACAATTATCAAGAAGTTGTAAACTGAACAATTCCCAGAGCTCACACAGGACTGGGAAATGTTTGAGTACTGACCAGGCAGTGTATAGAGAGCTTACTGAAACCTGGGGCATTCAGTTGAAACCCCAGGAGGGTCACACCTTTGTAATAGTGTTAAACTAGCCCTAGAGTTAGGCTACTTTAACAAAAGTAGCTAGATTAACAAAACAATCTTGAAAACAAGATTTGAAAGGATAAAACTATTCTCCAAGCCGCTTAAATGCCTTCTAAATCAAACTTCAACTCTCCTAAGAGGATGACAGTAAAATCCAGACACTCACTAAATGTAGCCTTTACAATGTTCAGCTTCTAGTAAAATATTACTAGACATGCAAAGAGGAAGAAAAATATAATCTACAAACAAGAGAAAAAGCACTTAAAAGAAATAGACCCAAAGGAAGACAAAGATTTTAAAACAGCTACTATAAATATGCTCAAGGACACATAAAAGTACACATGAAAATAGTGAGAAAAGAAAAGGTGTATAAAAAATCCAAACAATACTTCTAGAGCTGAAACAAGCATAATATCAGAAATGAAAATTTCACTAGAAAGGCATATAAGCAGATTGGAAAATGCAAAAGAAAGAGATAATAAACTTTAAGTCATAAGCAATAGAAATGAATCAAACTGAAGCACAAAAAAGAAGCAGCAGAAAAAAGATGATTAGAACCTCAGCTACCAATGGAACAATATGAGGTTGTCTAATATAAACATACTTGAAGCCTCCTATTTGAAGAAAAAAACAAAAAAAGATCATAATACAGAAGAAGACAAGAATTACCACTGACCTTTTTAACAGAAATAATGCAAACTAGAAGATAACACAACAACATCTTTAAAGTGCTGACAAACAAAACAAAGCAATTTAGATTTCTATGTCCAGTGAAAATATTCTTCAAAAATGAAAGGTATTTTCAGATTAACAAAAGCTGAGAGAACTTGGTGCTATATAAGTAATGTTAAAGGAAAATCTTCTGACTGAAGAAAATAACCTCAGATTAAAACTCAAATCTACACAAAGAAATTAAGAGCATCAGATATAGTAAATATGATGAGAAAATAGTGCTCATTTAAGGATTTTTAATTTATTTAAAACAAAACCGACCATTTAAAGTGAAAATTAAGTCAATATATTGTGAAATTATAACGTACAGAGAAGTAAATTGTACAACAGTAAAAACACAAAGGAGGAAGAAAATGGAAATATATTTTGTAAAATTCTTACATTATATGTAAACTGATATGACAGTATTTGAAGGTAGATTAGGATAAATTAATTAAAGTTGCATATTGTAAAACCTACAGTGATCCCTTAAAAAAAAGAGATGTCGCTAAGTTATAGAGGAAATAACTTAGAACAGTAAAAGTAGTGAACTAGTTCAAAAGAAAATAAGAAGAAAAAAAGTAAAATAAAAGAACAGATGAGAAAACTACAAAAAAATAGTAAGGTAATAAATTAAAATTAAATATATTGATAATTATATTAAATATAAATGGTCTACACACTCCAATTTTGTAAAGTCAGAGGTTATCAGACTGGCTAAAAAATGTAAGACCCAACTATATGCTGTCTACAAGAAATCCACTTTAAATACAATCTACAGGAAAGCTGCACTGGCTATATTAATATCATACAAAGCATATTTCAGAATAAGAATATTATGAGGTTTCAAAAGAGATATCTCATAATAATAAAGGGATTCATTAACAAGAAGACATAAAATCTAAATGTGAATGCACCTAAAACCAGCTTCAAAATACATAAACAAAAACTGACTGAGTGAAAGCAGAAACCAACAAATCCACAATTATATTTGGAGTATTCAACATCTTTCTTTCAGTAACTGATAGAAAATAGAAATCAGATAGTTTAAAAAGACTTGAAAACTCTACCAAGTAATGTGTCTTTATTTACTATTATAGAACGCTATACACAAAACTACAGAATTCATATTGTTTTCAAGTGCACACAGAGTACTCACCAAGATAAACCATATTCCAGACCATAAAACAATACATTGAATAATAAGTTATAAAGGATAGAAACCATTTGGAGTATGGACAACTCAGGACAAAACTATCAGTAAACTAGATTTGGGCTCAGAAGACTGATTCCACTAGCAAGGACAACATGTCATCTGCAAAGGGCGAATACTGCCAACTTCTGGAAAGATGTTCTTTTTTCCAAGAATCTGTTGGTCAAAGTATATAGAACTTGCTTATTCCTATTTGATAAGTAGAAAGAAGGAGAATGAGATTTTGCCCCCTATTTTTTATGACTTAGAGCCATCATACTTATGTTTTAGAACAATTGCTAATATTATCTGAAAAGGAGGAAATAAAGAGTAGAAATGAGCTAAAACAGTAGTGGTATAAAGATGAAGAGGAGGAATAGTCATAGTAAGGAACTAGAAACAACAGGACTTGGTTACTGGGTGGAACAAGAGAATCATAGTCAAGAGCACAGGTTTGTGATGAAGAAAATGAGTTCATTTTGACAAAATATCTGTATCTAGTCTATATAAAGAACATTCACAACTCAACAATAAGAAAACAAACAACCGATTTTTAAATGGGCAAACTATTTTAACATACCTCCCAATATAGGAGTCAATACTCACAGGAAATGAAGGTAGATATCATTAGCCATCACAAAATTGCAATTTAAAATAACAAAGAGGGCTTCCCTGGTGGTGCAGTGGTTAAGAATCCGCCTGCCAATGCAGGGGTTACAGGTTCAAGCCCTGGCCGGGGAAGATCCCACATGCTGCAGAACAACTAAGCCCACGTGCCACAACTACTGAAGCCCGTGCGCCTAGAGCCCGTGCTCTGCAACAAGGGAAGCCACTGCAATGAGAAGCCCGCGCACCGCAACGAAGAGTGCAGTGATATGTGAATACAACAGAATTGTACCCAGCAATACAAAAGAACAAGCTGCAGATACATCTAACAACATGAATGATTCTCAAATACATTATGCTAAGCAGAGGAAGTCAGATACAAAAAGGACATTTTGACATCTGAGTCAAGTAACTGTAGCACATCAGAGTGGATACATCAGGAAGCAACTAAAAATTAGGACTGGATCTTAGAAGAGAAGTCTGGAACAAACATGTAGGTTTGTTAAAGAAAAAGAGCAGATGAGATCACCAAAAGGGAATTTTTAGGCTGAAAAGAACCAAAGCCAGAATCCTGGGTAAATATTAGCATTTTAGGGATACACAGAGAAAAGAAACCTTGTGGAGAACACTGAAAAAGAGAAAAAGAGGTAGTAGGAGGAGAATCAGAAGAAAATGATATTTCAGAAAATAAGGAAAAATAATTCTGGGAGAGGACATTCTGTGTCAAAGATCCTAGAAGGACTAAGAAAGAAAAGAGTAAAGTGTTTTCTGCACTAGGCTATATACGGTCATTCCTGAGCAAAGAGAAGGATATTTTAGAGGAGCAATAAGAAAAGAGGTCTATTACAGCGGACTGAGGAATGGATGAGAGGGAAGATAGGGACAGAGAATATATCCTACAGAAGTTTGTTTCAGAAAGGAAAGAAGAAATAAAGAAATAGCTATGTCTATGTATTTCTATGAATTTCTGTGAATGTAATCTTCCTGATTATAAATTTGGGCTATTTAATAAGTACTCTTCAGCAAATGGCTTCTCAGTAAGAGGTTCATGATATCACCCATGCATTTCTGATAAAGGAAAAGCTGACTTAGAGAAAAGCACGTTTTATAAACTAGTTCACATATTATATAAAAGCAAAGATCCAGATTGCGGTATAGAATTGAAAGTCTTGTTTTTGCTCTGTGAAGAAAACTAGGCTGTATTTCCTTGTTTCTGGTTCACTTGTATCTCGTGATTGTGTCACCTTGTGTTTCTCCATTTGAAAATAAAAGGCAAACTCAGCAGTTCCTTTTTTCCTAAACTGCTTCAGTAACCAGCAGTTGCCACATAAAAAGCTTTAGCTGGAAGATTGTAAAAATAGTCTAATGCTTCCTAGCAGGTAACTACTTTTGAACAAATTCTCCTTTCAGGGATGTAGTGAGGTCAAATCAAATGGCCTAGGAAGGACAGGTTGTGAGAGAAGCGAGAGCTGGTTGAGATTCAAATGGCAAAAGTGCATTGTGCTTGGAATGTTTTGTGTAAATGTTAAAGAGCGCCCACATTTAACCACCTGCTTCTTGTTTAGAAGAGTTCAAATGAACAATTTCAAGCACAATTGAGTAACACTCAAAAGAAAATCAAGTGTAATTTCCTAAGTTGCTGAAGCAAGTGTTCTTCTATGAAATCACCATTAGTATTTCTAAACCGAATTTGATTATATTTGAAATTTACTGCACACAGTTCAGTGGCACCTGGAAATTTCTTCATGCATAGATAAAATTACAAGAAAGACTATTTAAGATGATTGTTTGTGTGTGTGTGTGTGTGTGTGTGTGTGTGTTTTAAAATACGCTGGGTCATATTGGTGATAAAACTGAATTACTAAAGATGAAATCTTTAATTATCTTTAATAATTTTTCATTTAATTTTTCTCTTCCTTGTGAATAAAATTTCTTTTCTTTTAAGGCACAGTAAAAAGTAGGGGGAAAGTACCATATAAGGACACCTTCATGACACCAACCGTACAGCTTATCTTGAAATTCTTCACCTGTCTGCTCTCTCTAAATATTGACCAATTAGGGAAGAAAGGTAATGGTAGGATTTTCAGGTTACTTTGATAAATCTCCTAAGAAGATAACTCTTTTACTGCCTTTATTAAATACCAACGTCCCATTATCTTTGCTGCTTTAAACCTTCAGTCTCCCTCAAAGGCAGAATCAAGTTTAAATGTTGAACCTCATCAGACCCTCTATTCTAGTTCCATGGTTACTCACTGCCATGAGCATTCCTGACTTTCAGATACTTTTTCCTACCAAGGACTTCTCTGTTTATTCCACTTATACAGATCTTTCCCATCTTACAGTAACAACTCAGCAATTTTCTTGCCTCTTACAGCTTAACTCATACTTCATTTCTTTGTCTTTGTTATCATTTTATATCTGTACCCACACTCAGCCTTAATAATTTTCTTCCTTATGACATCTCTGTATTACTAGCTTCTAAGGCTAGATAGCAATTCATGTACATGCTTTGTCTTCCTTAATAGATTGTCTTAAGTGCAGGAGCTTACTGGTTTCTTAGCACCACCTACAATGACTCTTATGATACTATGCAGCAGCAATATTTGATACAGATTTGTTGACTAATATATGAGAGGAAAATAATTTTAACTTTTAATTATAGAAGTGATTGTAATTACAACATTGTTAGATATAGCATTAAAAAAAACTATAGAAAAATGTTTCTCATTAAATAATTTTAAAGAAACTATTCAAATTAAAGTTTTCATAACCCTCCTTAACTGAACATACATTTATTTCCTCTAAAAGTCATAAATCTCTTCTAGAATGTCCCATAAAACAGCCTTGATTTAGTAATTCCCTGATCTCCAGGAATCCATCCTAAGGGAAGGAAGGTAACTCTTCAATTGTTAAGTTCACTCATTAGGTAAATCATTTCATCAGCATGAATGTTCAACTTTGGCACACATTAGTGCTAAAATATCAAATGCTAAAAAGTTATTACAAAATTAGAGCTGAGGATAAAATACTAACACTAGTGCTGCTGAAACTAAACCACTTGTTTTATTTATCGCATAGCTTTCACAATCTAGGTTGATGTAAAATAAATATATTTTGCCTTTCTCCTCAACTCCAAGAAGCTATTGATGAAGCCAGATGAGAACCTGATTTAATGATTGTTGAGCAAGAATACTTGGCTTGTAAATCTGCCTAGTACCCACTTAATGCAAGATAATGAGGACACATCAACAAAACTGCCCCCCAAATGGAAAAAAAAAATGAAGAAGCAAAAGAACTTCAGAACCCACACCAAAAATAAAACCCACGCAGGGTTCTGCTTCTCTTATGCTAAGTCCTAGAAAAATCTTTGTAGGGTTGGAAATACAAACCAAACAACCTAATTTTCTCATAATGTCAGTCTGGAACAGCCACTATGAATCTGACTAAACTATTCTTGATTGGGTTTTAGTACAGACATTTCTGGGGGAAGGGGGAGTTAATGCATTCCATAAAGTATTACTCACTGTGCAAAACAATATATTAGTCTCAATGTTTTAAAACTACATCTTCAAAAAAAACCCGATGGCGGAAGAGTAAGACGCAGAGATCACCGTCCTCCCCACAGATACACCAGAAGTACATCTACACGTGGAACAACTCCTACAGAACACCTACTGAACGCTGGCAGAAGACCTCAGACCTCCCAAAAGGCAAGAAACCCCCCACGTACCTGGGTAGGGCAAAAGAATAAACAGAGACAAAAGGATAGGGACGGGTCCTGCACCAGTGGGAGGGAGCTGTGAAGGAGGGAAGGTTTCCACACGCTAGGAAGCCCCTTCGCGGGCGGAGACTGGGTGGCGGAGCTTCGGAGCCGCGGAGGAAGCACAGCCACAGGGGTGCGGAGGGCAAAGCGGAGAGATTCCCGCACAGAGGATCAGGGCCGACCGGCACTCACCAGGCCGAGAGGCTTGTGTGCTCACCCGCCGGGGCAGGCGGGGCTGGGAGTTGAGGCTCCGGCTTCAGTCTGAGCACAGGGAGAGGACTGGGGTTGGCGGCGTGAACACAGCCTGAAGGGGTTAGTGCACCACGGATGGCTGGGAGGGAGTCCGGGGAAAAGTCTGGACCTGCCAAAGAGGCAAGAGACTTTTTCTTCCCTCTTTGTTTCCTGGTGCGCGAGGAGAGGGGATTAAGAGCGCTGCCTAAAGGAGCTCGAGAGACGGGCGCGAGCCGCGGCTAAAAGCGCGGACCCCAGAGACAGACATGAGACAGACGCTAAGGCTGCTGCTGACGCCACCAAGGGGCCTGTGTGCGAGCACAGGTCACTATCCACACCCGCCTTACAGGGAGCCTGTGCAGCCCGCCACTTCCAGGGTCCCGGGATCCAGGAACAACTTCCCCGGGAGAACGCACGGCGCGCCTCAGGCTGGTGCAACGTCACGCCGACTTCTGCCGCCGCAGGCCCGCCCCGCACTCCGTGCCCCTCCCTCCCCCGGCCTGAGTAAGCCAGAGCCTCCGAATCAGCTGCTCCTTTAACCCTGTCCTGTCTGAACGAAGAACAGACGCCCTCCAGCGACCTACACGCAGAGGCGGGGCCAAATCCAAAGCTGAGACCCTGGGGGCTGTGAGAACAAAGAAGAGAAAGGGAAATCTCTCCCAGCAGCCGCAGAAGCAGCGGATTAAAGCTCCACAATCAACTTAATGTACCCTGCATCTGTGGAATACCTGAATAGACAACCAATCATCCCAAATTGAGGAGGTGGACATTGAGAGCAGGATTTATTGTTTTTTCCCCTTTTCCTCTTTTTGTGAGTGTGTATGTGTATGCTTCTGTGTGAGATTTTGTCTGTATAGCTTTGCTTCCACCATTTGTCCTAGGGTTCTATCCGTCCGTTTTTTTGTTTTGTTTTTTTCCTTAATAATTATGTTTTATTTTAATAACTTTATTATATTTTATCTTACTTTATTTTATTTTACATTATCTTCTTTCTTTCTTTCTTTTTCCTTCCTTCTTTCCTTCCTCCCTCCCTACCTCCCTCCCTCCCTTCTTTCTTTCCTTCCTTCCTTCCTTCCTTCTTTCTTTCTTTCTTTCTTCTTCTACTAATTCTTTCTTTCTACTTTTTCTCCCTTTTATTCTGAGCCATGTGGATGAAAGGCTCTTGGTGCTGCAGCCAGGAGTCAGTGCTGTGCCTCTGAGTTGGGAGAGCCAAATTCACGGCACTGGTCCACAAGAGACCTCCCAGCTCCACATAATATCAAACGGCGAAAATCTCCCAGAGATCTCCATCTCAACACCAGCACCCAGCTTCACTCAATGACCAGCAAGCTACAGTGCTGGACATCCTATGCCAAACAACTAGCAAGACAGGAACACAACACCACCCATTAGCAGAGAGGATGCCTAAAATCATAATAAGGCCACAGACACCCCAAAACACACCACCAGACGTGGACCTGCCCACTAGAAAGACAAGATCCAGCCTCATCCACCAGAACACAGGCACTAGTCCCCTCCACCAGGAAGCCTACACAACCCACTGAACCAACCTTAGCCACTGGGGACAGACACCAAAAACAACGGGAACTACGAACCTGCAGCCTGCAAAAAGGAGACCCCAAACACAGTAAGATAAGCAAAATGAGAAGACAGAAAAACACACAGCAGATGAAGGAGCAAGATAAAAACCCACCAGACCTAATAAATGAAGAGGAAACAGGCAGTCTACCTGAAAAAGAATTCAGAATAATGATAGTAAAGATGATCCAAAATCTTGGAAATAGAATGGACAAAATGCAAGAAACATTTAACAAGGACCTAGAAGAACTAAAGATGAAACAGACAATGATGAACAACACAATAAATGAAATTAAAAATACTCTAGATGGGATCAATAGCAGAATAACTGAGGCAGAAGAACGGATAAATGACCTGGAAGATAAAATAGTGGAAATAACTACTGCAGAGCAGAATAAAGAGAAAAGAATGAAAAGAACTGAGGACAGTCTCAGAGACCTCTGGGACAACATTAAACACACCAACATTCGAATTATAGGGGTTCCAGAAGAAGAAGAGAAAAAGAAAGGGACTGAGAAAATATTTGAAGAGATTATAGTTGAAAACTTCCCTAATATGGGAAAGAAAATAGTTAATCAAGTCCATGAAGCACAGAGAGTCCCATACAAGATAAATCCAAGGATAAATACGCCAAGACACAAATTAATCAAACTGTCAAAAATTAAATACAAAGAAAACATATTAAAACCAACAAGTGAAAAACGACAAATAACACACAAGGGAATCCCCGTAAGGTTAACAGCTGATATTTCAGCAGAAACTCTGCAAGGCAGAAGGGACTGGCAGGACATACTTAAAATGATGAAGGAGAAAAACCTGCAAGCAAGATTACTCTACCCAGCAAGGATTTCATTCAGATTTGATGGAGAAATTAAAACCTTTACAAACAAGCAAAAGCTGAGAGAGTTCAGCACCACCAAACCAGCTTTACAACAACTGCTAAAGGAACTTCTCTAGTCAAGAAACACAAGAGAAGGAAAAGACCTACAATAATGAACCCAAAACAATTCAGAAAATGGGAATAGGAACATACATATCGATAATTACCTTAAATGTAAATGGACTAAATGCTCCCACCAAAAGACACAGATTGGCTGAATGGATACAAAAACAAGACCCATATATATGCTGTCTAAAAGAGACCCACTTCAGACCTAGAGACACATACAGACTGAAAGTAAGGGGATGGAAAAAGATATTTCATGCAAATGGAAACCAAAAGAAAACTGGAGTAGCAATTCTCATATCAGACAAAATAGACTAAAGTAAAGACTATTAGAAGAGACAAAGAGGGATACTACATAATGATCAAGGGATTGATCCAAGAAGAAGATATAACAATTGAAAATATTTATGCACCCAACATAGGAGCACCTCAATACATAAGGCAAATACTAACAGCCATAAAAGGGGAAATCGACAGTAACACATTCATAGTAGGGGACTTTAACACCCCACTTTCACAAATGGACAGATCATCCAAAATGAAAATAAATAAGGAAACACAAGCTTTAAATGATACATTAAACAAGATGGACTTAATTGATATTTATAGGACATTCCATCCAAAAACCACAGAATACACATTTTTCTCAAGTGCTCATGGAACATTCTTCAGGATAGATCATATCTTGGGTCACAAATCAAGCCTTGTTAAATTTAAGAAAATTGAAATTGTATCAAGTATCTTTTCCGACCACAATGCTATGAGACTAGATATCAATTACAGGAAAAGATCTGTAAAAACTACAAACACATGGAGGCTAAACAATACACTACTTAATAACGAAGTGATCACTGAAGAAATCAAAGAGGAAATTTAAAAATACCTGGAAACAAATGACAATGGAGATAGGACGACCCAAAACCTATGGGATGCCGCAAAAGCAGTGCTAAGAGGGAAGTTTATAGCAATACAATCCTGCCTTAAGAAATAGGAAACATCTCGAATAAACAACCTAACCTTGCACCTAACCTTGCACCTAAAGCAATTAGAGAAAGAAGAACAAAAAACCCCAAAGTTAGCAGAAGGAAAGAAATCATAAAAATCAGATCAGAAATAAATGAAAAAGAAATGAAGGAAACGATAGCAAAGATCAATAAAACTAAAAGCTGGTTCTTTGAGAAGATAAACAAAATTGATAAACCATTAGCCAGACTCATCAAGAAAAAAAGGGAGAAGACTCAAATCAATAGAATTAGAAATGAAAAAGGAGAAGTAACAACTGACACTGCAGAAATACAAAAGATCATGAGAGATTACTACAAGCAACTCTATGCCAATAAAATGGACAACCTGGAAGAAATGGACAAATTCTTAGAAATGCACAACCTGCCAAGACTGAATCAGGAAGAAATAGAAAATATGAACAGACCAATCACAAGCACTGAAATTGAAACTGTGATTAAAAATCTTCCAACAAACAAAAGCCCAGGACCAGATGGCTTCACAGGCGAATTCTATCAAACATTTAGAGAAGAGCTAACACCTATCCTTCTCAAACTCTTCCAAAATATAGCAGAGGGAGGAACACTCCCAAACTCATTCTACGAGGCCACCATCACCCTGATACCAAAACCAGACAAGGATGTCACAAAGAAAGAAAACTACAGGCCAGTATCACTGATGAACATAGATGCAAAAATCCTCAACAAAATGCTAGCAAACAGAATCCAACAGCACATTAAAATGATCATACACCATGATCAAGTGGGGTTTATTCCAGGAATGCAAGGATTCTTCAATATATGCAAAACAATCAATGTGATACACCACATTAACAAATTGAAGGAAAAAACCATATGATCATCTCAATAGATGCAGAGAAAGCTTTTGACAAAAATTCAACACCCATTTATGATAAAAACCCTGCAGAAAGTAGGTGTAGAGGGAACTTTCCTCAATATAATAAAGGCCGTATATGACAAGCCCACAGCCAACATCATCCTCAATGGCGAAAAACTGAAAGCATTTCCACTAAGGTCAGGAACAAGACAAGGTTGCCCACTCTCACCACTCTTATTCAACATAGTTTTGGAAGTTTTAGCCACAGCAATCAGAGAAGAAAAGGAAATAAAAGGAATCCAAATCGGAAAAGAAGAAGTAAAGCTGTCACTGTTTGCAGATGACATGATACTCTACATAGAGAATCCTAAAGATGCTACCAGAAAACTACTAGAGCTAATCAATGAATTTGGTAAAGTAGCAGGATACAAAATTAATGCACAGAAATCTCTGGCATTCCTATATACTAATGATGAAAAATCTGAAAGTGAAATCAAGAAAACACTCCCATTTACCATTGCAACAAAAAGAATAAAATATCTAGGAATAAACCTACCTAAGGAGACAAAAGACCTGTATGCAGAAAATTATAAGACACTGATGAAAGAAATTAAAGATGATACAAACAGATGGAGAGATATACCATGTTCTTGGATTGGAAGAATCAACATTGTGAAAATGACTCTACTACCCAAAGCAATCTATAGATTCAATGCAATCCCTATCAAACTACCACTGGCATTTTTCACAGAACTAGAACAAAAAATTTCACAATTTGTATGGAAACACAAAAGACCCCGAATAGCCAAAGCAATCTTGAGAACGAAAAATGGAGCTGGAGGAATCAGGCTCCCTGACTTCAGACTATACTACAAAGCTACAGTAATCAAGACAGTATGGTACTGGCACAAAAACAGAAAGATAGATCAATGGAACAGGATAGAAAGCCCAGAGATAAACCCACGCACATATGGTCACCTTATCTATGATAAAGGAGGCAGGAATGTAGGGTGGAGAAAGGACAGCCTCTTCAATAAGTGGTGCTGGGAAAACTGGACAGGTACATGTAAAAGTATGAGATTAGATCACTCCCTAACACCATACACAAAAATAAGCTCAAAATGGATTAAAGACCTTCATGTAAGGACAGAAACTCTCAAACTCTTAGAGGAAAACATAGGCAGAACACTCTATGACATAAATCACAGCAAGATCCTTTTTGACCCACCTCCTAGAGAAATGGAAATAAAAACAAAAATAAACAAATGGGACCTAATGAAATTTAAAAGCTTTTGCACAGCAAAGAAAACCATAAACAAGACCTAAAGACAACTCTCAGAATGGGAGAAAATATTTCCAAATGAAGCAACTGACAAAGGATTAATCTCCAAAATTTATAAGCAGCTCATGCAGCTTAATTACAAAAAAACAAACAACCCAATCCAAAAATGGGCAGAAGACAGTTCTCCAAAGAAGATATACAGACTGCCAACAAACACATGAAAGAATGCTCAACATCATTAATCATTAGAGAAATGCAAATCAAAACTACAATGAGATATCATCTCACACGAGTCAGAATGGCCATCATCAAAAAATCTAGAAACAATAAATGCTGGAGAGGGTGTGGAGAAAAGGAAACCCTCTTGCACTGCTGGTGGGAATGTGAATTGGTACAGCCACTATTCAGAACAGTATGGAGGTTCCTTAAAATACTACAATTAGAACTACCATATGACCCAACAATCCCACTACTGGGCATATACCCTGAGAAAACCATAATTCAAAAAGAGTCATGTACCAAAATGTTCATTGCAGCTCTATTTACAATAGCCTGGAGATGGAAACAACCCAAATGTCCATCATCGGATGAATGGATAAAGAAGATGTGGCACATGTATACAATGGAATATTACTCAGCCATAAAAAGAAACGAAATTGAGCTATTTGTAATGAGGTGGATAGACCTAGAGTCTGTCATACAGAGTGAAGTAAGTCAGAAATAGAAAGACAAATACCGTATGCTAACACATATATATGGAATTTAGGGGGAAAAATGCCATGAAGAGCCTAGGGGTAAGACAGGAATAAAGACACAGACCTACTAGAGAATGGACTTGAGGATATGGGGAAGGGGAAGGGTAAGCTGTGACAAAGCGAGAGAGAGGCATGGACATATATACACTACCAAATGTAAGGTAGACAGCTATTGGGAAGGAGCTACATAGCACAGGGAGGTGAGCTCGGTGCTTTGTGTCCACCTGGAGGGGTGGGGTAGGGAGGGTGGGAGGGAGGGAGACGCAAGAGGGAAGAGATATGGGAACATATGTATATGTATAACTGATTCACTTTGTTATAAAGCAGAAACGAACACACCATTGTAAAGCAAGGATACTCCAATAAAGATGTTAAAAAAAAAAACCCGTAATACAAAATTTCATGTTTTAAGGTTCTTTTTTCCAAGAGTCACACATGCTACCAAGTGTTCTCTATCAAATAATTTGAGAGAGAGAAAAATGATAGCTTAAGGTAACCACTCAGGAATTAAATGTCCATCTAAAGTATGTGATGAATTGGGAGGTTGGGATTGACATATATACCCTAAATGTATAAAATGGATAACTAATAAGAACCTGCTGTATAAAAATTTTTATAAACTAAAAAAAAACCTATATCTTCAAACTTAACTGAAATTACCCCTAATTCTAGTGCTCAAGGATTTAGTCACCATGGTTCTATATACTATAAGACACATGATATAATGCCAGCTAATGCAGAATGCCATAAAGAAAAATAAAACAGACTGAGTGGATAGAATGACAAAGAGTGCTGCTCTAGAAAGGGTGGCAAGAAAGGTCTGTTTGGTGTGATGGTTTTCGAACAGAAACTTAAGCCATACAAATGTCTAGAGACGGAAAAGGCAGAGGAAATAGAGCAAGTCCCTTGGACAGGTATGTGTAGGGCAAGTTCAAGGAACAGCCAGATCAGGCATCTCCAGAACAGCTGGGGCTGGAGATAAGAGGATACCGGAAATAAAGGCAGGGAGGTTGTCAGGGTCCATATCCTCAAGGTGCTTGTAGACCTCGTGAGTGTTAGGCTTTTATTTTAAGTGTGAAGGAAGCTTAGGCTTGAAAGCAGGACAACCCAGCTCAAATATTTTTCCTGTTACTCTACAGGAAAAATAAAACAAAGGCTATTGTCCTAAGTCTCATGTAGAGAAATAGCTGTTGAAGAAGCAAGTGTCACTTCCAGGAAGGAAGGAAGGAAAATTCCAGTGCCCATGGAGCCAGCATTTAAATTCCCAAAACCCCCTCCATATACTGCATGCAAATATAAATACGATTTTAAAATAATAGAACATAATTGTATAGAAACTGGAATATGACACTTTTTCTTTTTATTTAAAATAGAGCTCTATATGCTTCACAGAAACAAGTTCAAGGAGTGCTTAATTTATTAGTTTTGCCACTTTACAAAACAATACTTTTTTGGAAAATGCATACATAAAAATATAACATTTAGGCAGATACCTATTTACATCTGGAGGCAACTGAAAATTATGCAATAATAATTTTTAAAGCTTTAAAATAAATACTTTTATGACTTGCTTTTGGTAAAGTTAAACATTTGGTATGAAGGCTATCACTGAGTTCATACTAAATTCTAAAATACTGTTATTTTTAAACAAAATAAGTATACATATATTACTATAAAATGCATATTTCCACCTGCTAGAAATTAATGAAACCTCTGAACATCATTCATTTCTCTTTGGAATTTGGAATTCTCTTCAGCATCAATGATTAAACTGCAACTACTAAAATTTCCATCTACATATATTTTATACAATTTATTGCCTAGTTCTCATTTTAAAACTTAATTTATTTCTTATATACATTCATTTGTACCTGTCTGTTGAAAGGTAATATCTTTTTTACATTCTTAAGAATTTCAGCTAGCTTACAATGTCTTTACAACAGTGATTCTTTTCACAGTAGTTCAAGAGTTCAAGGCATGCTTTGCAATGTCAAAATGCAATGGTTTTGACATTTGTAATATGTTCTTAGGTATAAGAAAAGTCACACTACCAAAAGAAAAGTATAATTAGTATTAGTACTTTGAAAGTCAATCCAAAATTACTTTTTTTGAGATCTGAATCTAATTTTCTGTTTTGAGGATATTTTAAAATCTGAAACACAGATTAAGTTTGAATAATTTTCTCCAGTCTAAGATCAGAAGAGTACAAAAGCTGAACACTAGTCATTGTGGAAATGAACTAGAATTTAGTATGTTGGCTAAAATAACCTTCCTTTATATAAAGAGAAAAAAGAGTTGGATTTTCAAAAATATTTAACCACTTGTATTTAGCCTACTGGAGGAAGTGGAGATATTGGTAAATATCACTCTAATCCTGCATTAGTTAGCCAGAATTTAGGCACGTAATTGCCTTTTTAAAGGCAAAGTCAGCGAATGGGTTTGGGTGTGGAATTAAAAACTCAATGGAGATATACAAATTAGGGTCCATGTGTCTTGCTACCTATTGTCTGGGTTGAAAAATTAAACCAACAAGATAAACATGCAATCTCTTTTGCTCTCTTGGGAATGTAGGATGAAAATCTAAAGTTTTTTTTTGTTTTCCAAGTTCTCAATTTGCAGATATCAGGAACCATTTTGAAGTTTTAGTTCTCATTTTCTGAAGATGTGTAAGCAGGCCCGTTTCTAAAGCTATATAAGCTAATACGGTGCTTTTCTGCAAACTATAAAAATATTTCTGCAATTGCAGGTTGGAGTTCAGCCCCTACCTACCCCTCAGCTGAGAGGATTCTAGCAAAGCACACGCCCAGCTGGATCTCGTCACACTCAGCATAAGGTTAATTTCCCTAATACAGTCGGATTCTTAGTGGCTACGCTAGTATTCAGGTTCATGTAGCCCAGAGTAAAAATCTAGCAGTTAAAACTGTTAAGTTATGGAGAGAAAAACTTCTTGTAGGATAACATTGATCAATGATAAAAAAAAATAGTCATATCTGAAAATATTAAAATCTAGGATTAGATAGAGCTTATGTTCTCCCAAATGTTGTATTAATCTACAACTTAATTAAGAAGTATCCTGGGGCTTCCCTGGTGGCACAGTGGTTGAGAGTCCGCCTGCCGATGCAGGGAACACAGGTTCGTTCCCCGGACCAGGAAGATCCCACATGCCGCGGAGCGGCTGAGCCATGGCCGCTGAGCCTGCGCGTCCGGAGCCTGTGCTCCGCAACGGGAGAGGCCACAACAGTGAGAGGCCCACGTATCGCAAAAAAAAAATAAATAAATAAAAGAAGAAGAAGAAGTATCCTGGAAGTTATATTAATAGAGGGACTTTTTAAATGGGGATTATTACCTAACATCAATATAGTATTATATTCCAAACCATATGGCATAATGGCTTAATTTTAAGATAGTCAAAGCAAAACAAAGCAACAGTATGAAATATAGCAGAAAGAAATTTAGCAATCACATTATGGGACATATATTTCACATTCTCTGTCCAATCCACGTCTTAGGTGGAATTTATCATTAAGGCAAAAGTAGACATCCCTTGTATGTTAGCTAAAAGCTAGAATTATACCTAGACTGCTTAGTCTTTTTAAAATTTAAAAGAAAGTCTTCTCTGCCATTAACAAATACACTCTTCATAATGCCAAATGAAAAAGTACCAGAGAAGGCATGAGATGAAAGCTCTCATATGTGGATAAGGGAAATTAAAATCTTGTTAAGAGGTTCAGTGTGTAGCAATCTGGACAGGAGCTAGAATACTAAAAGAACAGTGATTGGAATTGATGAAATCCAGCAAAGATATTTTTTAATGCACTGAAAGAATGTGAATGCCGA
>NW_006770924.1:39108-61586 GCF_000442215.2 Lipotes vexillifer
CGAGGATGAACTAATGAGAAACTAAGAAAGAAGTAAGATAATGTGCTACTACACATGGTCCCACATTCAACTACCAAATCATCTTTCACTCCCACTCCAGTGCATATAGAGAAAGAACAATCCTTATAGAAAGAAGTCATGAAGCATCTCTTATCACTACTTGCACTAAGAAATTCTATATTCTCACAATTTCTAAATTTTATTCAGCACTCCAGTGGCCAGCTACCTAGCTGGACAACTATTTTACAACTCTTCCTTAGCTTATTTTAGTTTTCCTCACTGATCTCACCATGAGTGAGCAGAATATTTTAGCAGAAATAAAAAGAGAAGGGGGATTTAATCATCACCATTAAATGGCATGTTAGTTTACATTCAACGTAGGTGTAGATGGATGCTAATTATTTTTTAATTAGTAAATGTTGGATGTGGCAGGGCAGTGTGGTAGGTGTCACCACTGGCTTCTCACATTAGTTCTGCTAATAACTAGCGGTCATTTAATCTCTGATCTTCAGTTTCTTCATCTAACAAAATATGGGAATTGAATTATAGGATCTCTTACATCGTTTACAATTCCCAAATACTGGGTTTGGTTTTTGTCTGTGACACCACTGAAATAATTTAGACCACCAAGGGATTCCCCCTTTATTAGAAAGCTAAATAGTAAAATGATTAAGGTAAATAGCTAGTTTTTGGGTTTTTTTAAATTAGAGACTAAAGATAATTTTGGGAGACAGTGAGGGAATATTTTAAAAGGAGGTGAGAAAAATAATGAAGCATAAAAGAAAAGCTAGAGGAAGAAAACAAAGCCAAATATCTGAAAATTTGTATAAAACACTTTGAAAAATTGTCTATACTATAGAAATTCTATTTAATATTAACATTTTAATGAAATTTTTGTATTCCAACTGACATTTTTTCTGTTTAGAAGAAGGCCTCAGGAGCAAAGGGATTACTGTCTTCACTAAACAATGCATCAAGTCCATGTAGGTATTAGCTTGTGGAGGGAGCTAATACAAAACATTATCAAATACAGAAGAATATGTTTCACAAAAGAAAAAATATTTAGAATCTCTTCAGAAACCGCAATGACACCATTTTAAGATACTAATTCTTAAACATTTCCAAATAACTTAAAATGTTGTACTTGTAAATTTATTTAAAGGAACAATTATTGAAGACATCAACTGCCATCACCTTCACTCATTTGCTACTTTTACTTACTTAATTTCCTGGTGGGAAATAAAATGTCCATACTTTAAATAAATTTTTGTAAATGAATTACATTTCCGTATTTATTTTAAATAATAAATCAGAAACTATTCCCTGCTATGTAATTTTAAGTTGAACTTTATATAATGGCAAATGTGAGCTCCCTGCCTTCAGATGATTCACTAAGTAGTTTCCCTGGTACTTTTGCATAAATTCTAAGATAGCCCTGAGTTTTCTCTGCCCCAATAAGTCACATGGTGGCAAAAATCCAGCATAGTAGAAGTAGTTTTCTTTTGTTTTATTTAATAATTCTACTAAGGTAGAAATATTACAAATAATAAATTTTTATGGAACGTCTAACCTAGTGAATCTATTGTAGATTTTCATTTTAAAATAAAAGCTGATTTTGAAGTCTTCAGACACTGCAATCAGGTTACTATTTTCATATAATCATGGAAATTTAAAATGCAAAGTTAATTGAAAGTATAAAGATGAGAAGCAAGTGCTATACCTAAAATAGTGCACGACACAGTCATGTTTCACTTAACTTTCAAGTCAGAACATAAAGTAAGAATTCTAGATGTGACATGCCAAATATTTTAGACAGAAGAAAGCACACAACAGAATCTGTACCAATTACACACTTAAATGCTTAGCTTATAAGGCAACAAGTTCATGCTGAAATATTGACAACAAATGATGTTTCCCTTAGTTTAAGGAAGTGATGCTGCATATAAATCCCATCACCACTTTATACAGTACTGAAATTTCATAAATAGCATTTTCCCAAGCTTCACGTTATACCCAAAGCCAAAATATTTGAAAGGAGCAAAGAACACTGACACTTTGAGCCTAAGAAGAATATTTTTTGCTTGTAACACAATTCAAAAGAAATAAATATTACTCAATGACTCCATTAAAAAGAAATAATATAAAGTTTAACAGAATAGGTTATATACAGTAAATTTGCCTAATGCTCTAAACTGTATCATATTTCTGTAAATGAGCATTTTCTACTTATAATCATTCTGAAAGTTAAGGAAAAATTAAAACTTTTAACTTTTTCTTATAATTTATGTTAACCTACCCTCTTTCTTTAAAAATGCATTTGGAAATTGAAATATAAGACTATTCATTTAGGAGTATAGTTAACAAACACAAAAACAAGAAAAATATCTCAAAATGTACAGATTTCTCTAGAGTGGAATTTGACTCAATAAAAATATGGAATTATATTTGGACACCTTCAAATAGATTATAAAACATAATGTCAAGGAAAATGGGAGATTATAAAACACCTTCTCTCAAAAATTAAATAAGTATATTCACCCATCATATGTGAATAAAAGAGGAAATATTACTCTTGTTTTTATGAAACTATAGTACAATCATAGTAAATAAATAATTTCATTCTCATATATGAGGAAACAATCTATGAGAAACCAAGGTAACAAGCACAAGCAAGATTACTCCTTCACAGAAGCTCTTTTTAGAACTCCTTCCCATATGCACTTTAAAAAATTGATTACATAATTTAGATTGTCTCGAATAACCAATAAAGATACTTCCTAAATGTGCTGCAAATTGAGAGCAATTTTTGAAACCCACGGTCATATAGAATTCAAGACATCCTCACATTTGTCAATTTACTTCCCCTACACACCCACATCCCTGTTCCCATTCCCAAATTAGACTTTAAAATCCCTGAGGGCAGAACCTATCCACCTTTTAATTTCCCTGTTGAACCCAAAAATTGTGGCAAGGAAGATATGCAGTGCCCCACATTTTTTAATGAATGGATAATTGCATGAATGAGAATGAAGGTATATGTAAACCACAGCTGTCAGATTTTTGCCTTTGATATCTCATCCTAGTCAAATGAAGATAGGCTTAGTAACACATTTCCATAGTGGAATGAAGTGTAATCACTAGATTGTGCTCTATGTGATAATACACAGGTATATCCTTTAGAACATTGTTACCCAAGTCATGCTTTGTAGAAACTCAAATGTGGGCTAGTAAAAGGTTTCCCGTTTTTTATAAAAGAGTTCCATTGGTCAAATAAGTTGGAAAATCCAGTTTAAAGAAATTCAAGTAACATTTTTTTACTGCTAGACTCCTCAAAGCACATAATATACTAATATGCGGTATCACTTTCTAAAAATCTATCAAAGAACACTTTTGGTCTTTGATCATCTCAGAAGAGCATTCTAAGGAACAGAGTTTAGCAAACAATGTTTTACAACAATAAACGATACCATGTTAAATCTTCCTTCACCAAAGCAGAATTATAGATTTGAAGGAAATATTTAATGTTCCTTGTATTATTCAGAATGCATCACTTTTGTCTCCACAGGAAATAGAATAAAAGCAAAATTATCATAAGCCTTCTGTACCCATTGCTCATTTTGAAAGGGTAAGGGAATATTTCTTTACTGATAACCCTTGCTTGGGTTTGGTTATCGTATTTCATTTAAGAGTTTTCTTAATTTTTCCTCAAAATATCCCCTAGTAGCCTCTTCCTTTTCTGTTCTTCTCTTTCTAAATGTATATGTACAAAAGTAGTAGGGACCTCTGCAATACATCTTAAAGACATCTCTGACAATTTATGACCTTATGACTGATTAATGTCTGGAAGTATTCAGAGAACATTAAAACTCATCTAACAAATAGGGTGACTATGGAATTTCTATGAGGAAAATGTCAGTGGATATTGTCCTGAGAGTTCATACAGATCCATTATGATTCTGCAAAATAACTTAATTTGTCTTCCGTTTGACTAAACCACAAAAAAGATGTTGTTTCTCCATAGGGAGAAAAAATGCTATAGGAATTAAAGGGAAAGTAGGAAGCTAGCTAACTATCATGTGGATTATCATAAGATTTGGACCTAGTGCCAGCTCTATCACTAGCTATGTGACTTTGGGGCATCTGTCAATGTCTCAAGGTGTCAGGTGTCTCATTTGAAAATAAGAGAAAGTAACAACCTTGTGACTTTCCAACTGTTTGCCTCAGGGGCTTCTGTGGTGGTGGATTATGAAGAGGAGAACAGGGAAGGAGAAACCAAGGAAGTGATCTGATCTCCCTTCCATCTTCCACCTGAGCAGCACTACTTTTACATGTTTTGTATACTACAGTTCAGAGCAATATTTAATTTTTAAAAGATCCTGTTTAAAGAGAAAACCACAGATTCTATGATCTAAAGTTTTGTTTAGATATAACATCCTCCAGTCCACATTTTTAATAAATGTGTTTTCATCTCAGGAAAAAACAATGGGCTTTTATATTTTCTTTTCTATTCATTCATGTGCTCCTGATTCAAGTAAAATAAAACCTTAATAACTTTCATTATTTCATATAGCTTATTTTACACTTTTGTAATATGATTCTTAAATAAAAAGATGAGTTGATGTGTTGCTTTTCAAAATAAAATTAAAGACAACATGGGGAGTGGATGAAGTCAACTCCAGCCCATACTTGACTTTAGTTATTTTTTCATGGTGCCTTTGGGCACTTAAATACTGCACTGCATTATCTTTGAGGTAGAACAACCGCAACGATGACAAAACAAAGGCCAAACAATTCACATAAAAAGGAAAAATGAGAAAGAAAGATGTGAGAGGTTTCTTTTTAACACAATTCTCATCATCAGGCTTTGCAGTCTTCTTTGACACAAAGTTGAGAAATAGTCTTCTTAATCCGGAGGGCGGTTAAGCGGGCTGCCCCATTGGCATACCAACACTCGCGCATTATTCTCCCCATGACTCGGAGTGCCTTTAAGAGAGAAAATATCAAAGTCTTTAGCACAAAACACAGTACGAGAGAAGAAAAGCCACAAACACAGGAATCAATGCTAAGCTCTGATACAGAAATAGTAAACTTAAATCAATATGAGAAGGAGATCAGGGCCAAATCACTTCAAAAATCCTGTCAAGGGTGTCTCCCCTAAGACAAGGAACAGGGCATCTCCCCCCAGACACAGACCAGGGCGTCTCCCCTCTGAAAGGGACCAGGGTGTCTCCACTCAGACAAGGACCAGAGCATCTCCCCTCAGACGCAGACCAGGGCATCAACCCTCAGGCAAGGACCGTGGTTTCTCCTCCCAGACAGAGACAAGGGTGACTTCTCTCAGAAAAAGACCAGAGCGTCTCCTCTCAGAGACCAGGGTGACTTCTCTCAGAAAGGGACCAGGGTATTTCCCCACTGACAGAGACCAGGGCATCTCCCCTCAGAGGGACCAGAGCATCTCCCCACGAAAAGAGACCAAGGTGACTTCTCTCAGAAAAAGACTAGAGTGTCTCTTCTCAGAGACCAGGACATCTACCCTCAGACGAGGACCAGGACATTTCCTCTCAGAAAGGGACCAGACTGTCTCCCCTCAGACAAGGACTAAGGCATCTCCCCTGAGAGGGACCAGTGTCTCCCCATGGACAGAGACCAAGGTGACTTCTCTCAGAAAAAGACCGGGCTCTCCCCTCAAACAGAGAAAAAAGTTTCTCCTCTCAGACAGAGACTAGGTCAACTTCTAGCATAGAAAGACAAGGGCTCTCCCCTCAGACAGAGCCCAGGCTGTCTCCCCTCAAACAGAGACCAGGGCACCTCCTCTCCTAGGGAGACCAGGGTGTCTTCTCTCAGACAGGCCAGGTGTCTCCTCTCAGAAAGGGGCCAGGCGATCTCCTCTGGCTTCAGGCAGAGGCACAGGGCCCACTGATCTGCTAGATGATTTGAAGCCATCATTTGTGGACCTTGAAGGTAGCTACAGGAGATGATAGGGAGCCTTTGCTCAGTGGAATTTTGGTTTATGGAATTACACTATCATTTTTAAGGTCATGTTTGATTAGCATAATGTGAAATGATGGACCAGTTTCATTTGTTTTAGTCTTTTCTGTTTAGTGATTAGTTGTTTATTTGTCTTCCACCTACTCTGCTGAATATAATTTTAGGAAAGAGAATATGGCCACCTTACACAACATCCTTTTAGAGTAAGTGAAATCAATTGAATAGCTTTATCTTCTTGAGATGATCAATAATCTTTGAAACAATTAATCTTTTTATGCATTTTATGTATGCATTTTATGAAAATTTTCCTCTTCCTTCAAGCTGCATGAAAATAAAATGCTTTCAATTAAGAAATTATATATGTTATGTATAAAAAAGCTAACAATTTCTGCCCTTGGGCTTTCAGAATATGTAAACTTTCTTTAAAATCTTTGTAGTGGAATTAAAATATTTTTAAAAATCCTGTCAAAACACAGATATTAATCCTATAGGGGGAGGCTATTAATCCTCTTTTAATTGAAAATTCTGGGAATATGGTAGAATGACTATCTTTTAAAATATTCTAAGAAAGGACATGAAAGACAAAAATGGATAAGGGATGGGTTGGAAATTCCCTGTGTTGCTCTGGATGGTAAGTACACACATATACATTTTTTTTTTAAGTCATCAAACTATATACTAAGATTTATTCATTTTATCATATGTAACTTATGCCACAATAAAATAATGATCTAAATACTAATATCAAAAATTTTGAATTAAAAAAAATCAGTATAAGTGAACTGGTAAATAAATAAGATAAATACTCAGAGGGGAAAACAATGAGAATGCATGAATCCAGAGAGGTATAAGAAATCACTGAAGCAAGGCGTTATTCTGATAGCATCTGCTGATCTCACAGTCTAGAATTTCAGAATTGATGGACCATATGTGAAAGACAGGACATACAGCCCAAAGCACACAGAAGGTGTCAGATCAAGACATTTACAAAGTCCAGACTGTAAGGATGAATTGGTCTTAGAAGGAACTTTGTGAAGAAAATTGTCTAAATCTTTGATCTTGGTAAAGAAAAAAATCAAACCTTAGCCTTAAAATGTTTCAGTAAGCCTGAGCTCATAGTGAAAGTTCACAAGAAGATGAGGAAATAAAGTATCATAAGCAAGAGTTAGTCAAAACAACAAACAGGAAAATCAAACCTATCAAAACATTAGATGCTAGGATTAAATGATATAAAATATTTAAAAAATAAAGTACATTTTAAAAACCAAAGAGAAAAGTCTAAACATAAGTAAAAAGCAAAAGTATATTTAAAACAAAACAAAACAAACAAATGGCATTTTTCACAGAATCAGAACAAAAAACAGAATATTTTAAAAAGAAAACAAAAACCCCAAAACAAACAATATAAAACAAAACTAATATAAAAAAAGGTGTCAAAGGTAAGACATGCAAAGTTTTAAGGGGCAAAACTATCATAACTTTCACACAACATTATAATGGAAGTCCTAGAAACTACTTTTTATAGGTATGAGTCCCCGGACTCTCATTATTTGGGGATATGATCATCTATGTAGGCACCCCAAAAGAATCTATAGTTTTATACCCTAAAGAAATAATTTTTACACACACACACACAGCAGTATTGTTTTAAAAGAAACTAAAAATCACACATGTGACAATCAACAGTAGAGTGAAAAAAAGAAATTGTGCTATATCCATACAATGGAATACTACACAGATATGAAAATAAACAGATTATAGCTATACATGTATAAGGTAAAGTAAAAAAAAAATTACGAAGAATATCTGTAGTAAGTGTCATTAATATATTTCACAAATAAACAAAAGTTAGCCATATACACGGACATATATATATATATGTGTATGGCTAAATTTTAAAGCAAAGCAAAGCAATAATAAAATGATAACAGTAGCCTCTCAGAGGGGTGAGGAATCTTTAAAGGTATTGGAAGTGTTCTATTTTTTAAACTTGGTCATGAATTCTATTATCTTTACATATAACTTTACATATATGTTAATATCCTCTCATATGCATGAAATGGTTAATATCAGAAAAAATTTTAATTTAATTTCAATTTGCTTATAAATGCCTCAAATTCTGCTTCTAAAATGAGTATATAGGTAAGCTATCTACACAAAATAGAAATATCAGGACATAAATCTTGCCTTAAATAGGAAACGATTTGAGTGAAACATGAAGGAGAGGAAAAATGAGGAAAAACATAACCGTATAAGCTATGACATATGACAGAGCCAAAACTAAAAGATGTCACCTAAAAAATCGCCTCAAGCATTACATTTAAATATGGCAGAAGACAAACAGTCATAATTGGGATGGAGGAGATTAAAGCATTAAAATAGTTGTGGAACTAGTTAGATGATTTATAGTCTTTCCTCCACCTTCCCTTTTACTTCCTGTGGGAGCTAGAGAAGTCTCTCTCCTCACACAGGCAGAACAAGCATTGCAATATGTCTGCTCTATGATGGTTACTACATGTGTGGTTCAAGATGAGGAGATACACAACAATGGTCCCTGCCATGGGGAAGTTTTTCTGATGGAAGAGAATAAACTCAAACTTCAGCAAGTTAGGGATTAGGAATAATTTATTGACTCTAAGGATGACTGAAATTGTAATACTCTGTGTAGCACAGACATTGACTACCCACCGAATATGCCTGTGTTCCCGACATTCCCAGCTCCCTTCCAGCTGGATGGGACTGTGTGACTCGTTCTGGTCTATGAACCATGAGTGGAAATGAAATGTGTCACTTGAGCCAAATTATTAGAGAGCCAGTGTGTGACCCTCCAGCTCCTCTCTTCTCCTGATCTAGACCTCTGGAAACTATGTGTTGAGATAGCAGCATCGTAAGATCAAAGTCACCTGGATTACTGAATCACCACAGGGAGCACAGATTCCAATGAAAGCTGCCTAACCTATAGGGGACTTGGCATAGCAAGAAATAAAGTCTTGTGTGAAGTCACTGGGATGTCAAGGTTGTTCCTGCCACATAACTTAGCCTTATGATACTGACAGCTAAAGGGAATAAAATCCTTCTGAAGCTTATATGAAGACATATACCTACATACATGAAATGAATTGGATACCTAGATAAAGAGGACTATGGCCTCTGAAAATCCACCCTGATACTTACCTCAAAATTATAATGGGAAAAATATACATAAGAACATAGCCTTACTTCACAGCTTTGCCACTGGTTCGGAATACTTGGTCGGAACTTCTGGTCACAGACAACCTTCCTCATTTCCTCTATTGAGGGATCTGAAGGCACCATGTCATAATAAGGCAACTGGTACTCCTCAACAATTCCTATAAAAAAGTTGCGTAATAAATTTCCCAGTGTGAATAATAAACAAAGATGTTTACTCCAAAATAATACCAATTAAGTTTTCTAGGCACAAATGGTACCCTGGAAAACTGGAAAATCAGGCTTATTAAAATTATGTATCATTGTAAAACCAAAGATATAAGTTTAAAGCACTAAGTTGAATAGTTATATAAGTTTATGAAATTTTATACTATGAAAATTTATATAATTTTGATAATTAAATAAGTTATATGAGACAAAAGTATATGTAATTACTGTACAAAATATATAATTTTATATAATTATACATATATACTTTTATACAAAATATTATGTTACATTTACATAACTTTTAATAATTATAAAAATCTAATTTTATATTATGAAAATTATGTAAATTTTGATTTACATAAAATGCCATTGTGCAATTCAGAAGTAATACTTAATCACAAAATTTATAGCAAGCCTCACTGATCTGTGAATGAGGTATATTTCTCCATAAATGAAGTATATTTCTCCTTTTCAAAACACAATAGCTTTCTCTTTTTGAAAATTGTTACGCAATCTTTTAAGAGCTGAGTTTTTTACATTTGGATTTTACAGCTACTAGATCTGAGAATGTTCCAGAGAAATGGCCAAAGGTATTTGAAGATGAACAGTTCAACGTGAAGGTTAATATTTAAAGAGCCTCAAATAATAGACAAAGATTTGACTTTAAATATCAGAATGTTACTTGAGTTCAAGAATTTCCTTACAGAATCAATTGAATTGACCTATAGTACTTTTAATTTAAATATTTAAGATTGGCGTAATTTAGAAAATGAAATTCAAATCATGTTAACTAAATTACCATTCAACTGTTGAAGAAAATTTAAGGACAAAAATCTAAAAGCAAATCTAGACAAATATCAGTATGAAATTTAAAAAAATAATAACATGTTTGAATCTTGCTATTTACCAAGCACCTTCCAAAGCCCTTTACGTGTTTTAACTAATTATTCCTCAAAAGCACTGACTAGAGAAAGTACCATATTATCCCATTTTTACAGAATCAGGAAACTGAGGCACAAAGAGTGCCATGAATTTTCTCAAGGTCACATAGATAGTAAGTGGCAGATCTGGAACTCGATCCCAGGCTTGGGGATTCCAGTGTCCATGTTCTGTTTCTGCACCACTCTAAATCTATTGCTTCTGTGAATAGTTTCATCTTCCTGAATATTTTATTATCTAACCTAGGAATAAAAGGGGAAAAGCACGTTTTCTCATTCAAATATAATTTTAAACTTTTAAGCTTTTCATTTTTTTAAATATGAGATTTACGTAAGGCAAAATGACATCAATACAAAATGCAAAAACTGACAGTGGTTTAATAATGACAGTTCTTTCATTGAATGTTTACTATGAGCAGGCTCTATACAAAAAGCTTCACATGAATTAATTGAATTAGTCCATTAAATCCTTAAAGCCCAAGAGGTCAGTTTTATTATCTTCGTTTTACAGATGAGGAAAGTGAGACCATATAACTCACCTAAAGCCAGACATTCAGGAAGTTGCTAAACCAAGGTTTAGGACTAAGTCTGCCTCACTTGAAACTGAAAAATCTAAATCATTTTCTATCAGGATTTAACTTTTCTCCACTGATGAAACAACTTCATCAGACTGTGTTTACAGGGTTTCATCTTCCCAAATTCTTCCTCTCATTATTAATCTCTAAACTGCTAGGAGCAGTAGAGTCAGGAAGTAAGTCTTTGCTTACCTCTGTCCTCCACTTTAATCCCTACACACACATCATCACCAGAAAGAAATGAACAAGAAAAGCCTGAGAACCAGAAGACTACAATTTAAGTCCTGCGGCCTTGGCAAGCCATTTAGCTTCCTTGGGTTTGATTTCTGATATAAAATAGGAATACAGCTCAAAGAAGAAAATTTTCAAGTGCTTTGCAAAGTATTATTATGGAAATCAGAATTATCAGGAGAACTAAGCAGTAATCACAACCTAAAATCTCCGTTCTGTTCAAAATGCTCCACTTTTGCCACTGGAAAGGTATCGCCAAAAGGTAATCTCTTAAATACTTAGAAACGATTCAATATAGTGCATTGAATTAGAGCATCAAGGAAAGGCAGACACAAAGAATATTTCCAAAATCTTACCTCCAACTGAACACCTCCGGGCTATTTCCCAGTAAACCAGACCAACAGAATAGATGTCAGCTCGTTTGAAGGACTCGAAGATATTCACATTTATTGTATCATCAAGCATTTCAGGAGCCATGTACCTTCAAAAACATGCACACTTCAGATTCTGTGTATGATTTTATAGCAGTCCAGTAAAACACAATGTTAATAAATCCTGATATACAATATGTTAAGGCAGTCTACATCAAATTTACAGGTTGATCTGAGCCACTATAATAGAATAAAATTAAGTATGATGCTAACTGGACTTCCCTGGTGGCGCAGTGGTTTAGACTCCGCGTTCCCAATGCAGGGGGCCAGGGTTCACTAAGTATGATGCTAACTGTAAGTTTTTTGTAGGAGTCCTTTATAAGATTAAGAAAGTTTCCGTTCATTTCTAGTTTGTTGGGAGTGTTTATCAATAATGGAGATTAAATTTAGTTAAATGTTTTTACTGCATCTATTGACATAATTGTGTGTTTTATTTATTTATAAATTTATTTAATTACTGAATGATAATTTTAAAAACATTTTAAATAGAACTAGAGATCATCCTAGTGTTAAAGCCTGTGGGCCAGGAGCCAAATACTTGGAAAGCACTCAATAGGAAAGATGGAACTCAATTTCCAGTAGTTTGTAGCCAAGAAAGCTCCTTGAGGGCAAGGAGTATGTTCTATTCATCATGGTGGGCCCAGTACTCCAACACAGTGCTCAGCATCATTCCACAAATACCTGCTCTGAATGAACAATATTATTATACATTGGCTCCAAGACATATATTCATATTATATATTGGCTCCAATAAAATTACAGCCTTGCTTGAATAGGACTAAATCAAAAATTCTACAGTCCCTGGGACCTTACTGAGCCTAGCTGTCTTAGGGATATTTTCGAGGATTTCTCAGAATATTGAGGTGAGGATGCAACACTCTCCCCAATATTTTAAAAGCTTTAGATTCTCTGAAGGAATCCAGCATCTCAGGCTTCCCTTACGGACAAGTTAAAACTTGCTTTTTAAACGGAAAAAAGAAGAGGTCCCTTAGGGCTGCCCAGTCTGAATAAATTGTCCTGAAGTGTTTCTGAGGCCCCATTAAAGTCTCCCAGGGAACAAAGTGAAGGACTCAGAGGGACTGGCCTGGAATCTCAAATATGGCTTGTAGGCTAACTATACCAGCTTAGAAATTCTCTACTCTCAAGGGCCTTTAACAACTCCAGGAAAGTGTTTTGGTTATTTCTGATTTCAAGGTCAAGAAACCTGGAACTATGCCAAAGTAGCACAGCTCCTGAAATTCAAATGAAAGGAAACAGAAGTATGCTGGCCATATGGCCACAGTCTGGCTATAATAAGAAAACACCAGGAATCCCATTACTAATGGGTCTGTCCTGACATACGTGTGGTATGCTCTATATAAATCATGCTTGTTCTTAACTTTCAGAGATTCTGTTCCTTGAAAGTGGGAATTGTGTCCAAACTCATATTACCTTAATACACATCAACTGGGGAGACTTATGGATAAGTACAACTATAGGTAAATATGTTACATAATATTTTTAAATATTGAGAGAATATTATATAGATATATATATAGATATATATATATCACCTATATTATATAAATATATATATTATATCACCTATCTAGTTCAGTGTATTGATTCTATATCTGTTGTTAGGACCTGAATGTATAGAACTAGCCCTGAGTTTCAGTGAGGTATTGAAGTATTGATATAAAGGCTCTGGAGGAGCTATACACTGCTAACATTTTTTTCCTCCTCTCTGTAGGAAAACTATTCTCAGACGTGGCACGCTAAAAATAATATATCACCATCACTTCCACCATTCCTTTCCACTGGACTCCCCACACAAATAGCTACTTTCTATATGACCAAATGCTAACTCTTCTTGCTTTATAACCATTGTGCCACTGATTTCTCGGTGACCCAGAGAAGACTTCTTCCTTTCTTGGGCCTAATGGTTTCCCACTTTGGATTTGCACCCACCTCCCTATACACATATCCCAGGCATTCATGTTTATGAGGCAGTCATAAGTCTCAGTATGCTACCAAAGTAAGTTATCTTACCTTTTGGTTCCTACTTTAGGATTCTGAGGTATGTCAATAGTGTTCAGTATTGAATCATGCTTCACAGCCAACCCTAAGTCTGCTATGGCACAAGTTTCACATTTTTTCACTAAGATATTCTTTGATTTTATATCTCGATGAGCAATAGCAGGTTTACCTATGAAGCATAAGGTAAACATATTCACTTTTTTCATTACTGGAGATTGAACCTCTCTGAAAGGAGTCATCTTGAAGACTTGGCTCAAATGTTATCTTCTAAGAAAGGTCTTCCCTGACCCCCATTCTACATTCCAAGTCATTCTCCATCAGACTATCCCATTTTGCCTTCTTTATAGCCCTTATCACTATCTAAATTATCTTACTCATTCATATGCATTATCTGTCCCTCCCAACTAGACTGTAGGCTACATAAGGGCAGTGGCTATGTCTTACTCACCACCATGCCTCCAATGCTTAGAATACTAGGTGACGTTTAGTAACCACTAGTAAATATTTGCTGAATAAGTAGGGAAAGTATTAGCATTGCTACGTCCACATAAGAACACAGCAAATATTCTCTTACAAAACAAGTTTCAAACTTCTACCACCCTATACCGGCAGTTGTCAAATGCGGCCCAAAGATCCCTGGGGGTCCTTAAGGCTCTTTTCCAACTACATATCTGTGTGATGTCACATTTTCTTCACATACTCCAACCAAAAACAACATACTGGGACAGACTGAATGAAGAACAGGTATGAAAATCCAGACATTAAGGAGATTTGCAAAAGTGTAAAATGGCATTATTTTAGCTAGACTGGCTTTTGTACTACAAAGATTATGTAACTTTTTAAAATTATGTTATTTATTTTAATATTTAATTGGTTAATTATTATACTTTAAGTAAATTAATAAATACTTTAAAATTTCTCAATTTTAGTTTCTAATATAGTAAATATTAATAGATATAACCCACATATACAAACTTTTGGGGTCCTCAATAATCTTTAAGAGTTTAAAGGGATCACGAATCCAAATCTGAGAAGCACTACGGTGACTAGACTGACTTTCTAGAGCCAGTTCTCTATTAACTCAATAAACAGACGAGACAGTGTGTATTATTTGGAGTTCAAGTACATGATATATAAGTATGTTTTTAAGGTCAGAATAACTCTTTCTAATTATTTTAATTATCAAAGGTAAACAGTTAAATCATTTGTATTCTCTGAAAATAGAGCATTTGCCACCAAAGCAAGATCTCTCAGGTACATATGGTAAATAGCAAAGATAGAGCCACTAGGAATAAAAATATTATTATGGATAGTATACAAAATGACAAGTATGTAGATGAGAGTTGGCTATATCATGACAAAACCTTCAGCTTTATAAAATACCTTTAGTGTTTCTTTACATTTGATAATTGTTTGTAATAAACTAAATAAAACACAGCTGAACACTAAAATACAACTTAGTGTTTCTATCCTCATATTCAAGGAGAAAAAAAATTAGAAAGAAAATACATACCTTGTGTACCAACAATCTCCATATGAAGGTGGGCCAGACCACTAGCTATTGAAAGTGCCAGTTTGATCATTCCAGCCACTGTCACTATGTTTCTATTCAAATAGTCATATAAGGAGCCCTGTTCATGATATTCAGAGACAAGCCAAAGTTGAGTCCAAGTTCCATTATCTAACAGGAAAAAGTTATTTTGTTGCTGTAAGTTTATGTTGAGAAAGAAGCCAAAAGCTTTTAACAAATGTCAGTGCTTAAAGCAAATCTGTGTTGTTAACAAAGCAAAGTTAACTCCTTCAGTGATAATACTTACAGTCCAAGTTAGTAGGGTGAAAATTCTCAACGAATTCCTATTGATATATTAGAGCCTGTTACATGTACCCACCATCGCTATAGGAAGCTGTGAGGCAGTGATTCTACCAACTGAACTACTCCTTTCTTATTCCCTCTATATCAATACCTGCTGGTAATAGCAACCACATTATGGCAGAAACTACTGAGAGATACATTTAGGCTCAGCATTGTGTTATAAATTATTCTTGAGCTTTGAAGAAAGATTGTACCAATAAAAACCAGAAATATAACAAATTTACACAAAGTATTATTACTATCATAAAAGCTCTAACATTCCAAGGATGCTCATATTATTCATCTCTCAAAATATGAAATTTATGATTTCCCTCAAAGCTTAATATAAGTGCCAAACACAATTACTAGACCTTTTCAAATAATTTACCTTATTTAACCAAAGCTAATCCAGTTTATAAAAGAGTTTTAGCAGAAGAGAAATTAGCCTAAAATTTCTCTAGGTATTAGAGTCCCTAGACTTAGCTTTAGCTTTCAGAATCAGATGTCTACAATAGCCCTGGGAAGTCCTGACCAGTTTTGATCCTCAGTGAAAGGGAACTATAATTAAAGAACATTTGCTAAGGAATTTTTGTACCTAGTGCTTTATGTACAAGAGCTCCTGGTTATCCAAGTATTTAATTTCCAAATCCAGGTAGTGATAACATTTCCTAGGAATGCAAAAATCAACATAACATGATAAAGTTCACTAATAAACTGACCACATATAAAACTAACACTTACACCTCTCTCCCTGCTTAACACCAGTGGCTATCTTTGCCCTCTTGTATCAATGTCTTTGTCAGACAGTTGACTAAAGAGTGAAACTGTAAATGTTGCAAAAGATATAAAAATGCATGAAAATGAATGTGATGTTAGAGACCACTTGGAATCAAAGCCACTGACAAGTAAGCCATTGACACAGGTAGACCAGTTAAACTGAAGAAGAGACAATCAAGGGTGATCTTTCTTGTGCATATTGTTTTATAATCCAATAAACGTCATGATTAAATTAGCTCTATCAGGATGATCCATATAACTGCAGTCATTACTGCTTTCATAACATTGCGAATTAAGCTAACCAGTAGATAGTTTAGCTCAATGTTATGAAGAAAAAGTAAAAGTTCTTAACAGCTTAATAAGAAATGTTTCATTTTTAATAGTATAGTTAAGAATTTGGAAAGAACCTTTTTCTTTTTTAAGCTCAGTTTCTCCCTGGCTTTACTTGGCTTTATTCAGTTTCTCCCTGGCAAATCAGAAAAGACAAATCATCAGCAAGCATAACTATGCCCAAAATGTATAATAACACTAAACTTCTCTTTGGCCATCTAATTAATCATAAATACTTTCATGATCAAGTTTATATTAAATAGAAATAACCATAGATTTTAAATTTTCCTAGGTAATGGTAGGTTTCTGATAGCCACAGATAATTTGTGGCTAGATAGACGTTATAATCTCCACCTCTCCAAAGTTCTTCATGAGTATTACTGATTCAAATAAAAAAATAATTGATTGGATCAAGTTTTGCTCACCTTTGTTCCCTGTTTCCCTTTAAGGGAATTGTTGCACAGCTAAATGAGTAAAAGCTATGCAAAAAGAAGAAAGAGAGCATAGGTAATCCACAAACTCTGTATCTAGTCCCTGATTACTGGGCATATACACAAAATTTTATGACTATTGATTTAAATACCAAAAAGTTGATGGTCTGTCTTATTCCACAAATCTCATAAAGCAGTGTTATTTGGGGTTGTTAATGTTAAACCTCACAATATAAACCATACTCAAAGTACATTAATTTCACTAAAATTATCTTGCTTGCCACCATTCTAATAATGTTCACAGAAAACTAGAGTCCTGGAGTTGAGGTCTGTTGTACAGATGAAAGTATAGTCCTAACAAAGATGAATATTCAACTATCATTCATTGGTATCTTTGTACCAGTTATCAAAATATTGAAATATTTCTGTCCTGTTTAATTAACAGCCACTATTCAAAACGTCCAATGGTATTCCTTTGCCCTAGACACCCAAAGCAACTCCTGAACCCCCAAGATGCCTCCAGATCTTTTTATGACCCAGCAACTAAAGGGATAAAACCTAGCGTGGCAGGGTTCTCCCAGGACTCTGTTCCAGTTGAAGCTTCTTTCTGGTTGGTTAGCTCCTGTGCCATACCAGTCATCAAATATTTTAAATATCAAGCTGGCTATAGTGTCATCATGACTTCATATCACTCGTCTGCCCTGCTTTATTTTACATTTATTGCACATTTACCTGTGGAGAAGAGGAAAGCATTTTCTTTCCTCAAAAAAGAAATCAGACTTTTAGGTAGATTTTATTAAAACAAAGAGATTATTTATTCTCCTCTGATAGTAGACATAATATCTTATTTGCTGGACCCAATTAGATTGAAAATACCTTTGTTGTCAGCAGCAATGAAACCAAGGATGTTTTCATGTCTCAGCATAACGGTCTGATAAATTTCTGCCTCTCGAAACCAAGATCTTTCATCTCTAGAGGAGAATATTTTCACAGCCACATCTTCCCCGCACCATCTTCCGTGCCAGACCTCACCAAATCTACCTTTTCCTACTATTTCCTGAAGTACAATCGTCCTTGCAATTGTTCTTTGAACCAACAGAGGCAGACCTAACCAAAGAGAAGATGAAATTGATGATTAAAAACAAGTAGTTGCCAGAAAATAACTGTCATGATGACCATGATTTTCACATAAAAAAGCAAACATTTAACCACTTTAGTAATTTTACTGATTTTGAAGAAATAAGCACCATTATACCAAACTTTAATTTAGTCAAAGCATGCTCAAAAAGTACTCCAAATTCTTATTATGATTTCTCTTCTCATATTCACAAATAAAAATTTCTTGAATATAGCCTGCCACTGCAGATATCTAATTTTCCAAAATTGTTGCAAATCTCTCTGATTTGCACATTGAAGCCAGTCAGTTTGCTAAATACACAAAGGTTAAAAAGCATAAGTTGTTAGCCTCTAAAATAAAATATATGATTCCTAGTACAACAGAGAATTCTTTATGAATTTTTTGAAAAACCAAGTTAAAATTGGAAAGTGAAGAATCGAATTCAATGATGAAGTGAGGCAATCACGTTACACTGAAAGCAAGGTACAGTCATAGAAAATATCAAATGGATATTTTCTGTGGAATAAAAGAAAGTCAAAGAAAATATATTCTGAATGTATGTAAAATGTTTAGGTCCTTTTGAACCAATAGCTTTACCTCTAGAATTCTATTCTAAAGATTGAATGAAAAATGCAGAAAAATTTATGTCAAGATATTTAATATATTATTACTTATAGAAAAAGTAAGGAAAAGTTTCTGATAATAGAAAAATTGTTAAGTACAGTGCAGAGGTTGAGACCACAGATAAGAAAGACTTGGGTTCAGATTTCATCCGTGCCACATGGTAATCATGGGCAAATTATTGAACTTCTCTGAGCTTCAGCTTCCTTGCCTGAAAACCTGTGGGCAATAATATTACCTATATCATAGGGATACTTTGAGAATTAATAAGCATGTTAAGCACCTAGCACGGTATCTGGCCTATTACATGCTCAATAATGGTTTGCCCTTAACATTATGTCTAAGGATGGATTACTTAGGGCCAAAAATAATGATGCTGTTTATGAAGAGTTATTTCTTAATGACATAGGAAAGTACTCCTACTATAATAAAAACCATACTTTGTTAAATGAAAAAATACTTTTGTTAAAGACAAATAGCATAGCAAATTCTATCCATCTAAATAAGTGTATCTAGCTATTGAAAATATTCACGGGAAAAAGACTGAAAAGAATATATGCTAAATGCTATGATGGGTATTTCTATTTAGTGGAATCGGGGTGAAGTAAATTGTGATATTCTCCTTTCTAATTCTTTACATTTGCTTAATGTCCACAATAGTCCATAAATATTTATTACTCTTATAATTAGAAGGAAAATAGCTAAAGAGGTCACAGTATAATTTATTTGGGAAAGTCATGTTTAGTTGTCATTGTACTCAGATGGCTGGGAAACCCTTATAGCAACAACCCTGTAGGCTCCTGTAGGCTTCGACCTCTACTCCTGAAATGAGCCAGTTTATTCAGATGTTCTCATGTTCATGAGAACCACCCACAATGACTAAATAAGCACAGACTATAAATTTGCTATTATGGATCTCAACAATTAGTCACAAAGCCTCACAGCCAGAAAGTTCTTCTGAGATCATCTGGTTCAACTTTATCATTTAGAGATGAGAAAATTGGGGCTGTGTGGTAGTCAAAAACTTGCCCAGGAATAAGTGGAAGTCAGACCTACAACTAAAACACTGTTTTTCAATCCAAATTCTTATGCTCTCACCATTCAGTGGATATGACTACAGCCCTCCCCAGCTGGAAAGATTTCTAGCAGCAAACTACCCAGGATATTTTTGTAAGCCGTAGTCAGTTTCACTACTTGCCACACAATGAAAGTTGTACTAACAATTATTAAGCCAAAGTACAGTTTCAATCTCTCTCTCTTCCCTCCCCTCGTCTTGCACACACAAACTCACGAAAGCATCACCACGACCAATCACAACAATGACAATGACAACAATACCAACAATACAACAACAACAGTTGGCTAGAGAGCTAGATAAGCCAATGTTTTCAAACTGCAAATTGATTAGGCACATAATCAATGCCTCAGACTGGAGACAAAGAAGGATTTCATCTAAGGTACTCAGCACAGCGATTAAGTTGAGGCGGTAAAACAATGAAAATTGCTTCAGCATCTTTCAAAGCAACCACCAAAAATAATCTGAGTAATTTTTGCGTTACACACCTAGAGGTTTCCTTTGAAGACACATGGACTTTGGCTCTCCCTCTGCTATGTTACTCTTTTCTACCAGGGGCTAGAGAAGCTGATGCCTGACTTATGGAAATGTCACCATCCATCAGTAGTGTTATATCACAACAGGAAAGCGGAAACCTACCAAGCCTCTTAGAAGCCACCTGAGACACCATGATCTCTCAAACACCATCCAGTCAAACACCAGTCCATTTTCCTCTCTAGCGAACATTATATCTCTTAGAAATCTGTCCCTGACCAGGTCAGGATATGCTTCATAATTTTTGTCTCTCGACATCTGACAAAGCTGCTTCTTGCTTAAGGTCACTGTCCAGGGAAGAGAAGCAGAGGAGAAGCAGAACTCCTGATTTCCTTCCTATGGGTGAGCTTTTGTGACAGAAGCCTTGCTACACATGGACCCGTTCTCCCTGACGATCAAAGGCAGTATGGCCATCCATTACTGTTAGCCAGTGGTCATTGGCAAACATATGCATCTGGCTTTGGAGAAAAGTGCCTAGAACTATTTTAAGTTGATCATTAAAGAAATCATCCATGCTTGGGTATATTCACGGCTTTCTTTTAAGAGAGAACTTAGAATAATCTAAAGAGGGAAGGGTCCAGCAGTCAATAAGTCCAGATTTAGGTTTCAAGATGCACAAAAATACCAAAAAACTTAACGTCAATTTTTGATTTTATGTCCTGGCTCACAACCGCTTTCTTAAACTAAATATCCAGCCTCCAGTTATAAAATCTCCATTACTTTTATTTGAAAGGAAAATCCTTTGTCAATCTTAAGTATAGTCAAGAAGTAGCCCAAAAACACATATTTCTGCCTCACCTCTTCATATGAACTGAAAGGTTTGGTGGGGATTAAATAGATGGTTATTTAATCACTTGAACCTTTTAATAAATTGTATAAGGTTTCAAGGAACTTGGCACAAATCAGAGCTTTCTGTGCCTATATTCTGAGCCTAGAACGTTGCCAGGGCTCAGGAAGTTAGGGCACAGTGGCCCCCAAAAGGTAACACTCAAGCAAGGAAAGAGTATTAAATCCTAGTAAGTTTTACTTTTAAAGAAAAAATGCCAACTTTCTATCCAACAATTTAATCTGGATTTCAGTTTTATAAACTTCGCAGTTTGGAGATACTCTTTCCAGTATCCCTCCTTCGAAAACATGCCGCCTGATTTGTGCAATGATGTTGTAAATATTGAGGCTTTGGTCAGTGAGCAAGCGATCTTGCCCCCAGAAGCAGCCAACTATCTGGGCTTTCTGGATGACAATAATTAGGCCTCTCTTTCCTTTTTTTTTTTTTTTTGCGGTGCGCGGGCCTCTCACTGTTGTGGCCTCTCCCGTTGCGGAGAACAGGCTCCGGACACACAGGCTCCGGACGCGCAGGCTCAGCGGCCATGGCTCACGGGCCCAGCCGCTCCGCGGCATATGGGATCTTCCCAGACCGGGGCACGAACCCGTGTCCCATGCATCTCAACCACTGCGCCACCAGGGAATCCCTAGGCCTCTCTTTTCTGATAAATACTTCTGAGTCCAAAGCTGCTTCTTGTTAAATATCCATATGTATATGCTATGTATTATTGTGCATTCATTTATTTTCCATACAGCAAGTTAAAGCCCGTATTAAATTTTATTAATTTTACATAGTACATAATATTCATGGTCGTGCATATTATATATCAGCAGATTAATTTATATCCATTAGATATTATGGCCACTCCATTAGATCACGAGCTTAATCACCATGCCGATGCCCATATAGATGCTACCAACCCCTCTGTCACCTGCCCTTGTTAATTGTGCCTGCCTGGACACTCCCAAAGGCCATGGGCAAGGGAGTTCCTCAAAATCTGTTTGGGGTAATCATCCTTAATGATCTTTCCAAAGATGGGATGCAGGGGTGACTGAAATGACTCAATTAGGCTTACCCTCGTTCATGTTTCTGCAACACCACATGCTGACAGGATTTCTGGAATTATACATGAAAGTTGGGAGTCCCCTGCCATTTTAGGGAGTTTGTTATTATGGGATGTGGGTCGGGGGTCAAAGCTCTTCTGTCGCTGGAAACTCAAAAAGCCCTCAGATGCTTTGTGCTATGAGAAAGGCTCATTTAAGCCATAATACAGCCTGGTATTTTGAACTGTTTCATCAGGGGTTCTGAAGTTCCATTAAAGAGGGAAAGAGTCGTCA
>NW_006770924.1:61617-77047 GCF_000442215.2 Lipotes vexillifer
AGAGGGAACGAGTCGTCATATAACCTTAGGAGCACAAGCCAGCCCAGGAATGCTGTGCTGTTCCCTTTCATCTTCCGTTTCTATGCTTTAAGACCACATTCTTGATCCCAGGGGTTGTCTACCAATTCCAGAGACCTTTATAATCACAAGCAAAGAACGCTACTTTGCATAACTAATATGTTTTCCCCAGAACTCAACTGCTTAAGCCCCGTAACTATTTTGTGCCCATGAAACATGACCAAGATGGCAACAATGATTATTACTAACCATAATGTGGGAGAGGGCAGAGAAAAAAAACTCTTTCTGGCTTCAGAAATAAATTCTGAAGCCATGTGAAAATGAGAATCTGAACACCTAAAGGCACAAAAAGCAATTGAGAAGACTTCATTCTTTAGGCCAGGACAGTTTTTCCTCTTCATCAAATCCTGAAAGGAGTTTCCATGCCAGAATTTACCATGTACCATATCAAGCATTTTAAAAAATGGAATTAATAATATTTGGGCCCTTTCTTGTTAAAATGGGTGTTATTTTTAAGTAGAGTTTTTCTTACTGAAAAATGAACAATAGGCACATACCAGAGCCAGATCCAGAGGCAGTCACATCGTAAATCAAATCTTTTAGAGTTTTCCCAGCATTGACCAGATTGCACTCAGAAAGGGGCTCCTCCACATTTGGTCTCTTTTTCTTTCTGTAGGTGCACAGTCGACCTTGGCATGCCCATACTGTCAGCAGTGAAGCTATGGACAGGAGGCAAACTGGCACAGTAATAATAATGGTCAGCTCCATGGGTCCGAGTTTTGGGGCATTTGGTGATGCTGTAATCAAAAAAAGAAAGAACATGACCATATGTTAACCCACGTTAAGTATTTTAGAAATTGGAAATGCAATCACCAAAATTTTACATCTATAATGTGCAGCTGCACATAGTATGCACTCATGTTAGTTGGTGAAGACTCTCTATGATAAAAGCAAAGACAGGGAAAGGGAGTTGAGGTGAGGATGCAGTTGCAGTTCTGTACTGCTAGGTGATAATGGAAGATAGAATTAGGATCATGGAAAGCACTAGCACCTGTGATCCTTTTTAAAACCTCCAAACCATTTGACATTTTATTACTATTTTCTCCCCATTTTTCAGTAATCCATCTTTAAGGCACATTCATTCTTTTAGCCACAGATAATTACTGAGCTCTTGCAATATGTTGCCACTATTCCAGGTGATGGAGATATAGCAGTGAGTGAGAGAGCCCAAATCCTTGCTCTGTGGTGCTTATGTTCTCATGCAACCACAGATGGGTTTGTAATACAAAAGCAAGAGATCATCAGTGCTATGAAGAAAAAGAAAACAGAACAAAGAGACAAAGTGATGGTGGGACACTACTTTAGAGACACTGGTCACAGAAGGCCACTCTGAGGAGGGGGCAGGGAGCTACAAGAGAAGTATCTCAGGGAAGCATGTTCCCAGCAGAAGGAAAGCAAGTGCAAGGTGCCCTGAGGTGGAGACCTACTTGGAGTGTTCAGGAACAATCTTTGCCTCAAGTGCAGTAAATGAGGAGAAAGGTAGAAGGAAATGGGGTCAGGAAGGTCAAAAAGAAAAAGATCATGTGGGGTCTTGAAGGCTAAAAGGACTGTGAATTGTATTCCAAGTGGAAGCTGGCACAGGGTTCTGAACAGACAAAAGATAGGATCTAACTTATATCTTGAGTGACCGCTGTGTGAACAGACACTAGGGGAACAAAGTAAAAGCTAAGAAACCAATTACAATGTATCTGGTATTTTCACGGTAAGCATTTTTGCCGCAAACATTTTTGTTGAATAACTACTCGGCCATAAGGCAATTCTGCTGTAAAAGATAAAATAACAAAAAATAAAAGTGACATTAAAAAGGAAACAATGAAACAGTGAAAAATGAATAACAAAATTTAAAAGACTTTATAGTGAAATACAATATATTTGAATACATTTAAAACGTGTAAGAGATTCATGGTGATACTGCATAAATAATTTTATTTAATGAGTTGTACCTAAGCATTTGTCTTCCAAGTCTTTCGTTCATGGTATTTTATACCTTTTTTTTTTTTTGCTTGTTGATTCGTCTCCTCATTCAGCATCACACCTTTTCGCTAAAATTTATTCCTTAATTAAGAGAGGTATCAGTTTCCAAACGCTAGGATGCACACTTGTAACTGAGCTTTGTATTGCTTTACGAAAGCCTCTATGCTGTTGTTTGTTCTTGGCAAATTGTCACACGTCTATTGATAGACATTCCAAAGTTGCATGGGAAATGTGGGTTCAACTCTGCACCTTCAAATCACCGAAGGATATGCAAACCAATGTGTTATCATTTTCTAGTATCGTATGCAATCTGGCTTTACATTCTCTTATTTCACACTTCCAGTAATTTATTACCGTCTTTTCTATCAAGTCGATATAATTGTTGTCATCCAGTATTTTAAGATCGCCACATCTACTCATCACTGTAGAGACCATTATGAGGGCTAAGATTTATCTAATATAAAAATAGGAGTACTCCAGGGCTTGCCTGGTGGCGCAGTGGTTGAGAGTCCGCCTGCCGATGCAGGGGACACGGGTTCGTGCCCCGGTCCGGGAAGATCCCACATGCCGCGGAGCGGCTGGGCCCGTGAGCCATGGCCGCTGAGCCTGCGCGTCCGGAGCCTGTGCTCCGCGGCAGGAGAGGCCACAGCAGTGAGAGGCCCGCGTACCACAAAAAATAAAAAAAATAAAAATAAATTTTAAAAAATAGGAGTACTCCATCAATGGAGAAATGAAACCAAACTGCCAACCAGTTATTTCATTTTTCATGGCAAAATTACCTTACGGCAAATTAGTTACATGGCAAAAACTGTTTGCTGCAAAAATGTTTGCAGCGAGGATGTTTACCTGGGAAATACCTACAACCCAATTAGAAGCCTGATGCAATAATGCAGGCAGAGATGATGGTTTTGGCTGACAACTCTATCTAAACTAGTACTTCCTTCTCACTCCCCGTTTACTCTCTATACCCTTGTCCTGTTTTATTTAACTTCCTGGATCTTATCACCACCTGGCACACCATAGATTCACTTATTTATTATCTGATTTCTTCCAAAAAACATATGCTAGTTCTTAATGAGAGGAAGAATTAAGTCACCCCTCAGACTTCCTTCTTGGTAATGACAACCCAGGAGAGCTTATTATACTAAATGTACTTGAATTTTACTTACAACATGTTAACCAGAATATGTGAACATAATTTGAAAACAAATATTATTTAATTCTAAAGGAAAAAGAATCAAATTCCTCAAAGATGTGTTCATAAAAGTTTCACTATAAGCCTAAAAATAGTAGTCTATCTACTACCAATGAGTAAAATATTTAAAACTGTTAAGTGAACTTTGGAAACAAACATATTTCATGCTCTTCTACTTTGCCAGGTGAATTTTGGCAGATCACCACCTTTTCTTCTCCTGAGTGTTGCAGGATTCCTCTGAAATCATTAGAAATTGTACAGGTGCATATGAGGACAGCTTGGCCTTGAGTGTTCTTAGGACAAGGTGCTACAAGAGATCTCAGACTTGACTTTGAATGAGAAATCATTAACCATGGAAGTTGCACTTCTGAAGTTTGCTGTTATAAAAAAGTTTTATAATCCACCTCACAATAATCTTTCAAATCTACATTTCAAGTTGCATCCATATTTTTATGTCCTCACAAAGATATTCCAGGAATTCTAAGAAAGCCACAGAATGTACTTAACCATTGCAACTTACATAAACATGTACCTAAACATGTTTTTAAAAATAAAACTCCACTACTGGATACATTTATATGGCTAAATTTTATTTTGATACATGTTATTAGGAAATATCAATATAAACATTACTGTTAAAAAGCTTATTGATTGTCTTCATTTTAGTAAAGCTCTATTAAGCAGAGCTCAGATCATCACTATGGCAACCAATAAAGAGGCGAAAGGTCAGCAAGCCTGAAAATAGAATAATATCTATAAAAGTGCACGGCTCTGGTGACGGCTACTGCTCTCAGGGATGTTTATTACAGATGGGCAATGTTTCTACTTTTGTGAACAATTTACTGAAACGAGTTAGTAAGGAAAAAAAGATGACTCGGCTAGAAAAAGGCTAGCAACAGCATCCAGAAAGAGCTCCTTAAGCACTGAGCAATTTTTAAGGCAAACATTTGTAAAACTATCTTCTAAACCAAATGTTGATTGTAATCTCTACAGGAGACAAATGAAGAAAACTGTGGTCTACACCCAATAAGTCATGGTAGAAAAAGACAGTAGTGCAGTTAAGAATACATTTTAATAAGTTATCTCGGATGAAAATATTAATTTTTCTAACAGATTTTACATTCTTTTTTGTTTGTTTGTTTTTATTGTTTTTGCGGTATGGGGGCCTCTCACTGTTGTGGCCTCTCCCGTTGTGGAGCACAGGCTCTAGACGCGCAGGCTCAGCAGCCATGGCTCACAGGCCTAGCCGCTCCGCGGCATGTGGGATCTTCCCAGACGGGGGCACGAACCCGTGTCCCCTGCATTGGCAGGCGGACTCTCAACCACTGCACCACCATGGAAGCCCCAGATTTTATATTCTTGATCATAGGAGAACTCTTATCTTTGTTTTTGTTTTTTGCTTTTTTAAATATTTTTTCCATTTCTATAATTTTATTTTATTTATTTATTTTTATTTTTTGGTCTGCATTGGGTCTTCATTGCTGTGCACAGGCTTTCTCTAGTTGCAGCAAGCAAGGGCTACTCTTCGTTGTGGTGCACGGGCTTCTCATTGCAGTGACTACTCTTGTTGCAGAGCAGGGCTCTAGGCATGCGAGTTTCAATAGTTGCAGCATGTGGGCTCAGTAGTTGTGGCTCGCAAGCTCTAGAGCACAGGCTCAGTAGTTGTGGCACACGGGCTTAGTTGCTCCGTGGCATGTGGGATCTTCCCAGACCAGGCATCAAACCAGTGTCCCCTACATTGGCAGGCGGATTCTTAACCACTGCACTGCCAGGGAAGTCCCAGGAGAACTTTTATTATTTGATAATTTCCAAATTTTGAGACCATGTCAACTGAGGCGATTTCTCCATGGAATAAGCAGCTCCATGGTGGCATACATTAATCCCAAAAGTGAGGTCTGGGAGTGCTGCATTGCTAACTCTAGTTATTTCACTCTCTAGGAAATTAAATAGAAGAGGTTGGGAAAAAAGAGACAAACACTAGCCCACATGGATGAGAGTCTAGCTTACAAAAGTCTCCCCTATATAAGTTCTGCAGTCCATTAAACAAAGATGACGCAGGGGAAGGAGGTATTAACAAGCCAGGAAGAAGGGAATGTATGAGGTGGAAGATTCTGTGCAGCCGGAGGGAATCATACAAAAGGCAAAAGATTGTAAGAAGGTAAGAACAAAAAAAGAGAGAGGAAAAAAGAAGGAAGGAAGGAAGGAAGAAAAAAGGAAAGAAAGGAGAAATTTTTTTAAACTATTGTTGTGAATTTGCCGCTTTCCCTAGAGACAGGAGTGGAACTGGTGATTGTGAAAGCAGTGGTGGTTACTCCTACCCAAATAAAGTTCAGAACCAGTTTAGATGCCTCAGCTTCTCCCAGGACAGTTCCTGTTACCTCCTTGCCACCTCCTATTTCTGGCTTTAGGGAGGCAAACTTCTCAAGATGAAAAGAAAAAGATGAGAAAATGTGGGCATGATCTCCATGTTTCTGCCCCTGCTGACCTTTTCTCTTTCTTTATTAAAAGTATGAAAAATTATTGATGTTTATGAGATTTATATGACCTTCATATTAATTAATTTGTATTTCTTTAGTATATGCTAATAGGAGGAGATGCCTTAGAACTGAGGAGAGATGTGGACTTGATCAGTGGCTTCAAATAACACAAAAATCCTGTAGTATATTTGTGTTCAACTTAAAGGTATATTTCTTCACTGTATTTGAATGGCATTCAACTGACTAGAAACTGATATATTACAATGGAGCGATGTACAGAAAATGAGGATATAGTGACTGAAAAGATATATACTGGCTGGACAGCTATTTAAAAACAAATTTGAGCAAAGAAAACAGAGGTCTTCATCCAAAGTGAATTTTTATGAACCATTTCAAGGTTAGTGCTTCCTTCCCAAAAATTGCTATAGCAAGTAGCTACATAAATTTAAGAGGGTCCAAAGCACCCCTAAAGAAACCACAAACTAATTTAGCATTGAACCACTCCTTTTCCTTTTATCAAAAGTGTTCCCCAAGTGAAAAGATGCTATTATTGCAAGGTTGAATCCATGAATGTATAAATATCAAGTCTTCAACTGCCTCCCTACCACCCGCCCGCCCCCCGCCCACCCCAGGAAAAGGGAAGCATTTGTTTCTCCAGCTTGTGGCTTTGAAATGTTCTCAGAATAAAGCAACCAAAAAGACAGTGTTGCTCGAGATGCTTTCTGATAGGTCTGTTTCTGTCCTGGCACCAGAAGAAATGCCACTAGGAACAACTGAATGACATGGTGATGTACAGTCCACCTACCACCCTACAAACTTCTATGACCTCTGACTTCAGTTAAAGAGCTTTTTGTTTAGTTCACAGGTTTCTGGGGGGAAAGTGTGGAAATAATAAGTGCAGCTGAAACAGAAAAAAGAAATAGATTACCTCTAAGATATGCAAAGCTACCTTGCTAATTAGCTCAACAGGAGTGATTTCTTTTGTCAAAAACAGAGTGACATGTTAAGCAATGAGAAATCTCCCAAATATTCTCCTTTACCTGCCATTTCAAAGCACCCAGAAATATGGGTACCATATTATCTCAAACATTTGCCTGATGGTAATGAAAATACATTTCTAATTGATTTCTTGTTGCTTTACTAAATTGGTTCAAAACCTGGAGCCAACTGGATTGGTGTGTGTAATATTGCACTGAGAACAACTCTCTGGGATGGGGAGCAGAGAGTGGGGCACAGTCCACATCTTTGTGGAATTTCAAATCTACTAAGGAATACATGACCTGTCTAGGGTACAATTCCAAAGCAATTTGGCTGGTAAAAATACGGAGAAAACTTTATGTAGGAGCGAGAGATGTGGCAGATAAGAAAAAGATCATGATGAAGATATATACTGGCTGGACAGCTGTTTAAAAACAAATTTGAGCAAAGAAAACAGAGGTCTTCATCCAGACGAAGTGAATTTTTATGAACCATTTCAAGGTTAGTGCTTGAAAGGTTAGTTAGTTCCATTCATGATGAATCAGTCTAGTATAAAGAATATTGTAACTAAAACTTTACATGTGTGAAGCACACACATGGGAAATAGAACGGGTCCAAGGAGTTAAGTCACAAATGCAGTTTTATTTGTCTAACATTTCCATGTAATTCTTTACTCCTGATTACAGGGAGCCCTCCATCACCACCTACGACAGCTTGTCCTAGCCTCCTACTTCTTCACAGTGACCCTTATATTTATAAATGTCACCAGGAAAAATGCAGTTAGAAGTTAATTTGGTTAGATCCCTCCAACATGCTTCATCATTGGGGGAAGCAAATGGTCCCCCTTCTTCAGAGTGAGTATAATCGTGTCAAACAGGTTGTTTCTGATCAACATGAACATCAAGTACTGAACAATGGCAGAATATTTTCTAATCTAGAGATTCAACTGAGCCATGACAATGACAAAAATAACATGAGAATTCTTCCTTTTAACCATATCAGATGAGGTATTGATGGGCCATTCCGTCATTCAGGGCTCAACCTATAAATGGCTACTAGTATACAAGGTCTGCATCTGGCCTGAGTTCATGTGTGTGTAACAGGTAGAGAGCACCACACATCAAAACATTTCCTGGCTAGTTCCCCTTGTGCTGCCAGTTTTCTGGGAGGAACACTGAGAAGCCTCAAATCTTCTTTTGTCCACCAGCACCTGAATTTAAAAATAACAATGATTTTATATATTAAGGAAATAAGAATGTTAGATTGAAGAGTATAATCTTTGGCATAAGGGGTAGGAAGAACTCTGACTCAAGCAGAGGTGAGATTGATACAATGTAGGAAGAATTCAAATCGGCTTCACAGTTTTTCTTAATTTTAGGGCACGCACCAGAGATCAGTTTCTTAATCTGTCATCAAAACACATATTCTTTTTTTATTTATTTAATTTTTTATTTCATATTGGAGTAGAGTTGATTTACCATGTTGTGTTAGTTTCAGGTGTACAGCAAAGTGATTTAGTTATACATACTCATATATCTATTCTTTTTCAGATTCTTTTCCCATACAGGTTATTATAGAGTATTGAGTAGAGTTCCCTGTGCTATACAGTAGTCCTTGTTGATTATCTATTTTATATATAGCAGTGTGTATTCTTGAATGATACATATCTATAAAGAAATTAGATAGTAATTACTCAAAGAATATTTAAATTTTTTTTTAAGCCAAACTTTTACTTAGGAAAAATGAAAGTTCCTTGGAAGAAGCACCCTATCTCATAGCTGAGGGCGTTGTTCAAAGAAGGCACTTAAAAATATTGGTGACAAAAGTTACATTTCTCTGTCCTAAAGTTCACGCTAATAGAATTTCTCCCTCAGCTAACACATTCACACAAAGCAGCTTGTCCATTTGGAAAAGACTGACATGAGATAATGATATTTTGACCCAGTTCAACATCCTGTATACAATAATCACCTGAAAAATGTCTGAGTAAACAGGTAATAGTATTTATGTAACTGAGAAGAGTAGGGCTTACATAGCGTAAAATCCTCAATTTAGAATTGGTTATAAATTTTACTTTCAATTTCCTATTAATCCCTATGAACAAAATTTCATAATTAAAATCAGTGTACTTGTTCCTTGAGACAAGAAATGCTTCCTATATTAAACATTTAAAGTACAAGTTTGACTTTTTGTATGCTTATACTTCATAGACTTTTCAAAATGTAAAATTCATAGCATCTTTCAGTTTATGGGGAAAAAAATCCCTGTCTGGCACACCTGTCAGGTGTGTGGGGAATCCTCAGAGAATGAGCTACAAATGGATTTGTTCATGTGGTGGCAGAACAATTCCACAAGGGGTCCCATGAGTATTTCTCAGCATGTTGATGTCACCTTACACTGCCTAGAGCAATGAATTTACATTTAAAATAGAAAACCATAAAAGTTGAGACAACAATGGATTTTTTAAAGGGATTAAGATAGCAAGACTTTTCAGCTCCCCAAAGAATAATATTCACTACCTGAGTCTGCAACTTTTTATAATTATAGCACATTTTAAAATGATTAATTTTGATAAATTCAATTCTAATGTTTTCACATTTTATCTTCCTTCAAATGTAATCCTTCAGCTTGCCTTGAAGTCTAATTTAGACATGTGCCTAACAATATGCATTGTTCATCTACCCTAGCTGATATAAATAATAAATTGTTCTTTTTTTCTTTACACAATTGAGAACAGGAAGGTGAAAATCATACTGAGGTTAATTAGGAAAGTACCCACATTTTAAAGTTGTGCATGTATTTTCTTTATTGAAACTAATTATTTGAATTAGTCAAAAATACAATAGTATTAAAATAGTGTATTGAACTCCAAAAGGAAAAATCAGAAATTATTATTACACTTACCCTTTCAGTCACTGTATGTTTTGGTAGCAAAATGGGAACAAAGACACCCAGAACTTGAATGTTTTTGTTGAATACTCTATTTCCATATGAAGGGTGGTAATTAGTGCATGCATAAACTAAATAGCAGTTCCTATAAAAATTAACCCTATAAATAAGAGGCTTCTCTAGCCCAGGTTTCCTGACCTTATCCTCGATGAACTTTCATAGACAATTTTAGAATGTTCTTGATGCTATCTGACATCACCACTATTTCTCTGAGCATGTCTCTGATGTCACCTAGAGTCACCAGAAATCATTTCTGTTACAAATCACAATGCAACCCACTATGAAAGAAACAAGCAACAAAATGTGATTCCTTCACATAGGAAAGACACGTTTTAATAATAAGAAAGGAAAGTCAGACATAAAATTATATTAAACAGAATAACTCAACTATATTAAAATAGAAAATATACTAAACTACTGATAGTAGGAACTCTATGCCAGTGGATATAAGTTCAATAGGTACTGAATGAGTGAATGAATGAACAAGGAAAGCTCATGCCCAAAAAGGAAATCAGTCACTTCTGCTTCAGCCAACTTCAAGAATGCCAAATCTTCTGATTTTTTCAAGATAAGCCAGATGTCTGGATTTTTATACTGACTCAATGTTTAACATTATAAAGAAACTCACTTTTTTTTCCCAGAAACTATGTAGATCAAATGAAACCTGTCTGTGGGTCAGGTACAACCAATAAGCAGGTAGAACTCTCAATGACTTGTTTTGCTGTTTCTATGTTCATTAGAATTAGATTTAGCTACTGATGACAGAGGAAACTATATAGAAGTTTCCTTTTCTCTTTCATGTAAAAGAAATTTGAAGATGGATAGTCCAATGTTAGCAGGTTGGTTCCATGTAGTTTTTGGTCAGGTCCTTTTATCTCCCTCGCTTCCATCCCTATCATGTAGTCCAAGGCAGCTGCTAAACTCCATCCTTTACATCCAGGCAGCATGATGGAGGATGGCATATAAGGTGCCAGTTCTGTTTTAAATGAGTCTTCTCAGAAGTTCTCCAAAACACTGCCAGTCAACTCATTAGCCACAACTTACGCCACACCTACCAGTAAGAGTAGCTGAAAATACTGTCAGTTGGAGGGAGAGCCATACACCTATATAAGTCTAGGTTCTGCTACTAAACGGGTATTGGAGGAAACTAGATGTCCTTGAAACATTTATAGTCTTAGTAAACTTTGATCCATTAGATTTTTTCATTAGAAAAAGAACACATTTGCAACAAAACAAACAGTATAAAAATTTATAAAGAAAGAATTAAATAATGTCCTCAGCCGGTTAGCTCTCCAGTATCAACTCCGGATGTTAAGAGAATGTGTACTTTTCATAAATTTACCCATACTCAGAAGTTACTTTGGGATTTCCCTGGTGGCCCAGCTGTTAAGACTCTGTGTTTCCAATGCAGGGGGTGCGGGTTTGATCTTTGGTCGGGGAGCTAAGATCCCTCGTGCCGTGCGGTGTGGCCAAAAAAAGTTACTTTGAAACTTGATGTTTTGTTTTCCTTTTGTTGTGAAATATAATAAATATACAGAAAAGTGCATACAACATATACACTGAGCATAAAAATAATTATAAACCCCCATGGATCACCAGCCCCCTTACCCCCTACCTGTTCCCCCACTCGGAGATACCCTACATGATCATATCTTTTCCCAGCCTCCAGGGTAATCATTATCCTGATTTGGCAAATAATCATTTCTCTGTCCTTGTACTATGCTTCCCAGAATCCCTTTTCCTGTATTGTTACAGGTTAAAGTTGGGATACTTACATATATGTTCATAAATGAGAATGGCTTGTAATTTCTTTTTTACATACTGTCTTTGTTGGGTTTTGATATCAAGGTTATGCATAAAACAGGTTAAGGAGTGTTTCCTCTTTGTCCATGTTTTGGAAGAGTTTGTGTAACAGTTACACAGTTATCTGTTCCTGGAAATTTAGCAGAATTTTGTGGTAGAACGTCTTAGGCTTTGAAATTTTCCTTACAGATATGTCATAAGACTATTATAATTTTCTAAAAATTCAGTTGCTCATAAATCATGTTGTTTCAACCTTACGTAGTCTCACTGGTTTTTTAAAAAAATCTACTTATTCTATCAATTACCAAGACAGTGGTGAATCTCCGTCTGAGATCATGGACTTCTTTATTTCTCCTTATAGATCTGTAAATATTTTTTTTATTTTTGAGGTCATATTCTTTTTTTTTTTTTTTTTTGTCTGCATTGGGTCTTCGTTGCCGCACATGGGCTTTCTGTAGTTGCGGTGAGTGGGGACTACTATTCCTCGGGTGCGCAGACTTCTCATTATGGTGGCTTCTCTTGTTACAGAGCATGGGTTCTAGACACGTGGGCTTCAGTAGTTGCAGTACGCAGGCTCAGTAGTTGTGGCACGCAGGCCCTAGATCATGCGGGCTTCAGTAGTTGCGGCGTATGGGCTCAGTAGTTGTGACTCACAGGCTCTAGAGCGCAGGTTCAATAGCTGTGGTGCACAGGCTTTGTTGCTCTGCGGTATGGGGGTCTTCCTGGACCAGGGATCAAACCTGTGTCCCCTGCATTGGCAGGTGTATTTTTAACCACCGTGCCACCAGGAAAGTCTAAGACCATATTCTTAAGTACACAGAAATTTAAATTTATTAAGAATCCCTGGTAGGGACTTTCCCTGGTGGTCCAGTGGTAAAGAATCTGCCTTGCAATGCAGGGGACACAGGTTTGATCCCTGGTGAGGGAACTAAGATCCCATGTGCTGCGGGGCCACTAAGCCCGCGTGCCACAACTACTAAGCTCACGCACCTCAACTAGAGAGCCTGCATGCCGCAAACTATAGAGCCCACACACTCTGGAATCCTTGCGCCACGGAGCCCATGTGCCACAACTAGAGAAGAGAAAACCTGCATGCCACAACTGGAGAGAAGACTGTGTGCCACAGTGAGGAGCCCACGCACCACAACGAAACATCCTGTATGCCTCAACAAAGATCCTGTGTACCACAACTTAGAGCTGATGTAGCCAAAAATAAATCTAAAATAATTAAAAAAAAAAAAAGACTCCCTGGTAAATTGAAACTTTAATCATTAAAAAGTGAACTTTTTAACTCTAGTAATTTTTTTTTATTGAAGTTAATTTTGCCTGCTAGTAATATGTCAACATTTTTATTAATGTAATATATGCATGGTATATGTAAAAGCACATATCAAACCTTCTTATACTTTCCTCTATTTGTCACCCTCTCTTCCATATATTCCATTATGTATTTTCTTTATTACTGAATACAAAATAGTTTCTTCGGACCCGTATTTCAGATCCCTAATTCTCTCTTCAGTTGTTGTTATACAAATTGTTGTTAAACCTATGCATTAAGTTTCTAATTTTTGTTATTGTATCTTTAATTTTTAAAAGTTTTCTTCAATATTGTTCAAATCTGCTAGGTCATTGTTTTATAATTTCCTATTCTCTAACAAATTTTTTCAAATTTGCCTTTTGTTTCTTTAAACATAGAATAGCTACTCTACAATTATTGTCTGATAATTCCAATATATGAAACTTTGTGCTCTCTTCTGTTGGCTCATGCTCATGCTGTTTTGAACCCCTGTAAGCTTGGAGTGCTTGTTCTTCATTATGTACTTCTCATGTCCTTGAAAAAGTGTTTGTTGTGTCTCTTTGAGACCTAATATTAAAGTGCCTTTCTCCAGAGAGTTTGAACTTTCTTCTGGCAGGCAACTGGGGACACTATTAGTCTGGGTATACTTTAAAAAAGTTTTTCTTCTGGAGAGTACCACTCAGACAATGGAAACTCAGGTTTAAAATCCATGTGATGGCTATGCTATGTCCACAGCTTCTCAAGAATAAAGTTTTTGGTTTGTTTTAAAGTTGTTGCTTTTCATTATTTCTTTTTTTCCCCTGCTCTGCTTAGTAATAAACCCAAGCCTCCTCCCTGGGGTTAGAAGATGTATTTACGTCTGGTTTAAACTTGCAATAAGGAGAGAGACCTTTGATAATTCTGCTAAACATGGCAGTTTCTATTAGACAACCCAATCTGAGCAAATCATGTTTTTTTACTTTTGTCTTTCCTGAATCTTGAGATTGCTAATAGCAAAACCCAACATTTCCCTTGTTAGAAAAAGCAGATAAACATGAGGAAAAAAATGTACCAGAGAAGAGTATCAGAAAGTTAGATAATAATGTCTTAAACAATAATGGTGTTCACCAATTCACATAAAAAGAAAACTGGAAGTAGGCTGTTGACACTGTTGAGTCTCTTTGTTAACAAATCATAGAAAGAACCTACTTCCAGATTTCTTGTCATGCTGAGGCTGTGAACTCCCTCACTGGTTAAGATATTATCTAAGTTTCTGATACTTTTAGTTGAAAACATCCTCCTTTACCTTTTACCAATCCAGTGGGTGGAAAATAATAGTATGTTGTTTTAATTTGCATCTCCCCAGCTATTAGTTTTGTTGAACATCTTTTCAATACTTGACCACTTAGAAGATTCTCTTCTGTAAAATTTCCATGTGTGTTTTTTGCCCATTTTTTCATTTAGCACCCCCTCTCCTTCTCTCTCTTTCCACTCTCTCCCTTGCCATGTACACAGGCATGTGCACATGCACACACACACATACACAGAGGCTCTTTATCTTTTAAATAGTTTTTCTTTCCAGTCATATATGCTACAAATATTTCTATCCCATATTTCATTTATCTTGGTTTTATTTATGTTATCTTTTATTATTCATTTTTATTTTAGTTTGCATGTAGTCAATTATATCTGTCTTTTCCTTTTACAGCAATTGGATTTCCAGTCTTACTTAAAAACAGCTTCGATACTGTAAAGTCATAAAACCCCTTTTTTTTCCTAAATTTTCCTCTGACATTTAAATTGTTTTATGTTTCACAATTAGATATTTAATCAAGCTGTAATTTATTTTTGTATATGGTATGACACTGTGGTACAGCCCTGTTTTCTTCCAGATGGATAGATAATTATGCCAGCATCATTTCAAAAATAAACCATCCTGGAGTTTCCACTTCTGCCAAGTTACACTTTAGATGTCCACAGAGCCCTTCTTAGTACAGCACACACAAAAATGCTGGATAAAATATAAATGAAAAACTCTTTTTTCTATTATATTAACCTGGTAAGAAAATAAATGAATTGCTCAGCAGCTAAAAATAAAATGCAAATCCCAGGAGGTATCTGAGCACTGGGACTGCCATTTACCCTGGAGGCATCTGCCAGTTCTTGGTAGTTAAGTGCTTAGTTTATCAGATTGTATAACAAGATCAGGAAATAAAACATGGTTCCTGAAATTGTGAAAGGTCAGATCAGAGATCCTGGTATAAATCAGTCAAATATGAATGGCATTACATTGAAAATAAAACAAAATAGAAAATTTCTGCAGAGAGAGACAGGGTGTATATTCATCTATTTGTCTGTCTCAACCTTGACTTTGGGTAGAGCAAAAAAAAAAAAAAACCTCTCTGAGAGGTCCTCACCATAAGTGTGCATCTATACAGACAGGCTTAGAGCCAGAATTCATGCTATATGTTGGCAAAAAAAAACCTAATCAAAACACTGAATGGGTTGGAGTTGGTAGCACTTCCAGATACCTGGCAGTAGCTAATATAAATCTCCTCTGGAGGAACATATTTTAAATACAGGCATCAAAAGTTTCCTCCAGATGTGATCCTCAAAACATGATCTCACAATCAAAAATTACAGGGGCTTCCCTGGTGGCGCAGTGGTTGAGAGTCCGCCTGCCGATGCAGGGGATGCGGG
>NW_006770924.1:77129-107290 GCF_000442215.2 Lipotes vexillifer
AAAAAAAAAAAAAAAAAAAAAATTACAAAACACACAAGGAAAGTAGCCACCCAGAATATGAGTCAGCAGATTCAAACTCATAGAAGCTGTAGATATTATTAATTAATTATCAGAGACTCAAATATTAGAAAATATAGGGAAAACAGTTTAAGAAGCTTGAAGAATAGATACAGAAGGCCCAACTTACACAAAATCAGTAAAGAAACTGTGAGAACTTATTAGAGGGCTCACAGACAGAACCCATTACAGGGACACACACCCCAAACATCTTTTGGAACATTTTCCAAAAGAATGGAACTTTTTCACTTATTATTTGTTTGTTTACCCTGAAAACAATCCCCCTCCCCATCCTCCACCCCAAAAGTACGCACTAATTTGGGTAAATAAGTCCTTTTTTTATTGCAATGGAAATGCTCTTGAAGAGCTAAGAATACATCATTTATTTTTTAGGTGAATTTTTCCCACCAAAGTGGCTTCTCTCCTAATTTCAGAGGAAGCTGTGAGTGGTCAATCTGCATGAGTTACTGTGCAGGAAATTTACTGAAGCCCGAGAGTACTAGATCTAAAGTCACTGGAGTCAGGGCAAGACAAGTAGAATCCAGAAAGGTGGGCAGATATTTTTGGAGTTTAAAAGAGCTATTCTTATCTGGTCTAAAAATAAACAATAATAAGAAATTAGGTTACACTACATAAAATATATATGTTTCTCTTGCTTAACTGATTTGCATAGCCTATATTAATTGTAATATTTAAATATTCAGTATGTTCGTATAATGAAAATAACATATTTACTATTAGTAGAGACATGAGCTCCAACCACTAGTCAAATACATGCCTGTTTTTGGAAATGGTTTTCGCCTTTCAAGTTTACTTAGAAAAAAGCCCTCTAAATATTTGTGATAATAGTTGAACTTGGAAGGTCACTCCAGTGACATCAAAGATACCTACTACAATAAGCTTCAGGGAAACGAGAAATTTTTCTAATGTTATATTTCTACTAAACTATAAAATTACTTCTATCAAAAAAATTAACTCCTGAAAATTAAACCCACATGCAATGTGAAACAAGGAAGTACTTTTTTTAAGGGCACGTGATCAAATTTAATGTGATCTAAATCAAATCCTGCTTACAATGATCTGAATTAATTCAACTTTAATCCAATTTCGTATTATAAATGAATGGGTAAGAAGGTTTTAAAAGGCCATGTAAAAGAAAAACATTGTAACTTAAAATAGTAACCAGATTCTTAATAGCTTGTTGAGCTAGTTAATTAAAATAATAAATGTCCTTGCTGCATTTAAAATTACCACATTTTAAATATCAACTAAAGCAGTCTCTCTTAAACTGTAAATATGTAAACAACTTATGGGGTCTGATCAGCATTTTTACTTAATGAAAGAGCACAGAGTACCTTGTACATTTTATGGGTAAGAATATTTTGTGAAAGTCTTGTTTCAGATGTGTGTGCATGTGGGTTGGGGGAAATTATATAAAATGTGTTTCCTTCTGTGTGCCACAATGGAAAGCTGTATGAAAGCCACTAGTCTAAGGTTTTAAGAATTAGAATCAAACACTTAAGTGGATTTTTAGGAGGGCAAGAGTTTGTGCCTACAGATCTCCAGTTGCTGAGTTACTAGGACACCATCAGGGAGAGGAAGGGGGGAGAAAAAAGTCACAAGATGTATTCAAGGTAGGAAGTTTGTCACAAAGAAACAAAGCAAGAGCCCAACCATCACAAACAGGACCTAAGGACAGAAAAGAGCCAGCTGAAACATGACAAGAGTGGGTTACTGTACCTACATGAAGTCAGTTATCCAGAAATGACACAACAGTCTGGGGTGATGAATGAAAGAGCCAAAAGGGAAGGATCCACTTAGCTTTCAGCTGGAACTGAAAAGGGAAGTCCCAGAGTTTCTCCAACCTGTTCTGGTCACCTCTCAACCTTTTCTTCTACCATTTTACCCATGAATGTGATGCAGAGGATTAAGTACTGTGGAAATATCACACTGTCTACTTTTCAGAGTGCTTTTATATATTTCATATACATGTGATCACATTTGATATTGATAAATTCCTACTAGGCAGAGCAGGGGATATCAATCACACTCACCTGATGACACAAAAACGGCAGAGTTCTTGGCACCGGCTGTATCACAGCTTAGCCTAGAGGTTCCCAAATCCTCTCCAACAGCTGCTGTTCCAAACACAGCTAATAACCATTCAGTGCTGCCTCACAGAGAGAACAACCTAACACAAGATGACTGCATATGCAATCCTACTCAATTCAATGTCAATTTACCATACCCATGTCACTAAAAGAAACAAATTTTTAGTTTACGTAAAGAAATTTGATATCAATTAAATGCCACATAACATTTTTTGTAGACATATTAATTAACTGGCTAGATAATACATACCTTCCCTGTTATAAGTAATCTTTGAAAGCCAATTAAGATAATCCATCATATCAGTAGACTAAAGAAGAAAAGTCATGTTATAATCTCAATAAATCCATGAAAATACTTGAAAAATGTTAATATTCATTCATGATTTAAAAAAAAATTTCCCAAAACTAGCAATAAAAGCAAATTTCCTCAGTTGTTAACAGGGATGTACAAAAAAAACCATATTTAACGGTAAAAGAGTGAGTGCACTCCTCCTAGAACAAGGAAAAAGGCAAGGATATTTAACCATTCCTACTCATCAACATATTAGTGATCCTAGCCAGTGCAAAAAAAACAAGAAAAAGAAATAAAATGCATAGAGATCAGAATGGAAGATGTAAAACTGTCTGTACTCACAGATTATTCTGTATGTAGAAAATACCAAAGAATTTTTAAAAAAGCTATTAGAACTAATACGCTATTTTCACAAGCTTACAGGATATAAGGTCAATATACAAAATTAATTTTATTTTCATATACTGGCAGTTAACATTTAGAAATTGATATATTAAAAATACCATTTATAGTAGCATCTAAAAACATGCAATACTTAGGGATAAATTCAAGGAAATATGTATAAGACCTGTTTTCTGATAGCTACAATACACTAAGAGTAACTGAAGAAAAACTAAATAAATGGAAAAACATACTATGTTCATGGATCAAAAGAGTTAATATTATTAACATGACTATTTTCTCCAAATAATCTATATTCAACTCAATCTAATAAAAATTTCATCATCATATTTTTGTGAAAATTGTCAAACCAATTCCAAAATTTAAATGGAAATTCAAAGGACTTAGAATAGCCAAATCAATTTTGAAAAAGAACAAAGCTGGAGGGGTCATACGACCTGATTTTAATACTTACTATAAGGCTACAATAATCAAGAAAGTTTGATAGTGACATAAGTATAGATATATAGAGGCCAGAAATAGACCCACATATACATGGTCACTTTATTTTAATTCAAAGGGTCAAAGTAATGGAAAGGATAGATTTTTCCACAAATGATGCTGGGAACAACTTCATATACATATGGAAAAAATAAAACTCCACCTAACCTTACATAATAACAAAAATTAAATTTAAATTGAACATAGACCTAAATGTAAAAGCTGAAATGTTAAAATTTCTACAAGAAAACATAAAAGAAAATATTTATGACCTTTGGATAGATAAAGACTTCTCAGGACATGAAATATGTGAACCATTAATAATTTTTAAAAAGATAAAATATACTTCATCAAATTTTGATCTTCTACTCTGCAAAAGACACCTTCAAGGAAGCAAAATGTCAATCCACAGAATGAGAGAAAATAGTCATAATATACATATCTGATAAAGGACTTGTATTCAGAATATATAAAGAACTCTTAAATTCAACCATAAGAAGATAACCCAATTTTTTTAATATGCAAAATATTTGACACTTTATAAAGAAAGAAACACAAATGTCCAATGTGCACAAGAAAAAAAATAAGTTATGATCATTAGTCATTAGGGAAATGCAAATTAAAACCACAATGAAATACCACTATACAATCACTTGAATGGCCAAAATTAAAACGACTGATTATACTAAGTGCTGGCAAAAATATGGATCAAATGGAACTATCATGCATTTCTGTTGGGGATATAAAATGGTATAAGCAGTGTGAAAACTATTTGGGAGATTAGATTTATAAATTAAACATATAGTTATTATTTGACCATTCAATTCTACTCTTACGTATTTTCTCAAGAGAAAGGTAACATATCTCCAAAGACTTGTACTCAATTGTTCATTGCAGCTTTGTTAATAACAGCCCCAAAATGAAAACAATCTGAATACCCATTGTGTATGAAAGCGTAAAAATAACAAAACATACAGTGGGATATTACCCAGCAGTAAAAAGGAAACAAGCTGCTGATATACCCAACTTCATGACTAAATCTCAAAAACATGCTGAGTGAAAGAAGCCAAATGCAAAATTATATCTTCCATAGGACTCCTTTTATGTGAAACTCCAGTAAAAATTAATCTACAGCTATTAGAAAAATAGATCAGTTTCCCGGCCCTGGTGAAAGTGGCGATTGACTGAGAACATTTTGAGGTAATGGAAATGTTGTGGCAGTTACACAAATGTATGTGTCAAGACACATCAAACTGTGCACTTAAGATGTGTGCATTTCATTATATCCAAATTATACCTCAATAAAATTGATTTTTTAAAAAGTCTGGTTCCCAAGTGGACTTGAAGGTAGAACACAGGCATCTCAGTAGTTAGAGTTTAGAGTTGGGCTGGGCAGGACCCACATCCTAGCTGCGCTAAGCACCTTTAATTTGCCCAACTGCGTGTGAACCATTTTGTCCTCCAAGACCTTTTGTTGCAGTCAAAGTACTGTCTTGTACCCATACTGACTGGCAGAACATGGTCTTATGGATAATTCTTTATTAAGAAGACACATTAAAGAGGTCATTGCCACAGCCTAATATGGAGACTTTCCTTCCCCTCCTTAATCTTTTGGATCTTGTCATGGGAAGACCAGCATCAAATATAGGGGACCTTCATTTTAGGGTTCTCTGGTCCACCAAAACCAGGGGAGAATATATAAGGAAAGAAAAATTCTGGTATCAGAATAGATACCAGATCACTATCAAACCAAGGAAGTCTATGGAATCTGAGACAAAATAACTGTGGTCTAAAATCAAAGACTCCTAGTAGCTTTGGGGGATGAAATATGCCAAGTATGACTTCTGAGGTTGTAACACATAGGATAATGCTTCAGAGTAGTGTTTCTCAAAGAATGGGAGAAGTATTAGGGGTGGTTCATGAAATGATTTTTAAGGCTTCTTGAGATTAATTGGAGTGGCAAACCAACATGATACTAAATAACATTGAATCACACAAGAATTTCTCCTCTAGTTCTCTTAGTTTTTCTGATTATGTATCAAAAGGACTCATTTCATGTTAGTATGTCTTTAACACCACTGTCTTCGCTTTTAAACAAAAAGAAAATACAAAATACCTAACTGCAATGCAGTCAGTATATTTGTTTATTTACTTAGTTACCTTTTATTTATGGCAAGTAAATTGGTTTTTCATTTGTAGAAGTAATGTCAAGTTTTTGCATAAAGTAAACGTCCTCTAGTAAAAAAGGGGGAGAGCAGTTAATTTATTAAAAATAATAATAATATGTTAAAAATACTATATTAGAATATGGTGATATACGAACATCTGAGATTGGATAACAGTACATGTAAATATTCATTTGTGAGGAAGAATATGTATTTGTGTATAGATATTAATATACTAAAGAAAATCTACAAGCAGGACATTTTCATGTCATAAATTAGTTTTTAATTTGAATTACTTGCCTCTTACTAGTCCCCAAAATTTCAGACTCCAGATTATTGATAAAAGGCCAGATTAAGATTTTTGTACCTTGTAAATTAGGATAAAACTCCATGAAATTGGGGGAAAGGCAAGAATATATTTACACAATAATGAAGGGTCAAATTCCATTCTATCTGTTTTCTGTTAATGAGTGCTCTCACTTGAGTGTGGGCAAAGAAGATATGCAGAAGTTACCCATGAAAAAAAGATTGTCTCCATAAAAGTTGGTAATCTACTATTTTTGTTTTGCTCTTTTTTCTCTTCTTTTTTCTTGGTATACATTTTAATTTCTTTCCTTTAAGGTAATCCATAAAAATTTATATTTTACTTTAGGTTCATTAATCACTTCAAAAAATACAACTCATATGTACAGATTTCTTCAAAATTGTTATGCTGTTGTCAATGTTTTGACAGTCTTGTGCAATTTTTTTAAAATCAATCTAAACTAGGTTCTAGAGAATTTTACCAAAAACAAAAAAAGGGAGAGAGAGAACTCTAAAACAGATTTTCTTATTTAAAGAAACATAAAACCGTTTGATTTCTATCATGTGTATATAACTTTCCAAGAGTACAATTAAATTTGGCATGAACAAAGATAAACCTTTTACCTGTCGGAAGGTGCAGAGTTATGTTGTTGCAAAAATCTGTGAAGCAGCATTCCGTTTTGGTAACATTGTTGGAACTATGACAGAAGACTTGTGCATTTAATTCTGGGAGAGAGACACAGGACTTGATCACCTGTTCCTTTCCGTTGGTTAACATAACGGAAGCCCAACATGCTCCTTCTGTTTGGCAGGTAAAGTTTGAAGAGTCACACAGAAGACAAACACACTTCAAACCTGGAAAAGGTAAGGCAAAAAGCTTTAGGAAGCTATAATGCAAATTTATTTCATAATACTTCATAATATTTATTTCATAATAGAGAAATTCAATCTTTATGAAGATTGAGAGACGGCTTAAATAGTACTAGATAGACACACATGCTAAAGCTGTTACTCCCTCTCGGCAATGTGTTTTATCAAAAGGGTTGCCCAATCATCATTTACTATTGCTTATATTTTTACAAGCAATTTCTTCAGTTGCTACTATATTTTGAAACAATTTTCTCATCCATGGTGTAAATCCCTCCTTTTTAAGCTCAACCAGCTCATTCCTAAATCAATAGCTCCTATGAAATGCTAGGATACAGTAACACAGCAACCTAGGGGCGCTGTCCAGCATCACTTGTAGAACATAAGTGTTGTTACAGGAGCTGAGTAACTGAATAGTCCAGTGTATTCTGTTCATTTACAATTTCTCCTTTAAACTGTTAAGTGAATGTGCTAAACACAAACCTAACCATAGATATTTACAGCTTTAAAAAATAGTGTGACTCTTCACATTTATATTCTGTGATTCTTTAACATTATTGTATTGTCACAGTTACCTTTAAGGCATTGATGAGCCATTATACTTCCTCCTCTTCACTAAAGAATACATCTCAGAATGAGAGTCATTTGAACATAGACCATGACCTTCAGGCAATTTTCTTTAATGAACACATCTATTCAGTACAGCAAAACAAATCAATCGTAGAATTTAATATATTTGCATCAATAAAACTTTCAAAAATTAGACTTTGCTAAATTAATCTGTTTCCTTCTCAAGTTTTCTCAACATTCCCTACTTAATAAACACACACACACATATACACACACACCCCACGTTAACTCACATGTTCAAAGTGGTAGAGCACTTCTGTTCTGACGTTAAATATCTGTCATCACGTCAACCACTGGAATAGTCCAGTGGTTGTGAGTAATTTATTCAAATTTTATTTAAATTATTTTTAAATAGAACAATGCTGAATAAGCCTTTTGTATCATTACTTTAATGAAGGTTTTGTTAAATCGTAACAGCACCCTGCAATTTCTGAATGTCCAATGTTTTTCCATACAATCATTTTTTTCTCAAATTAAAGTCTTTAAATTGCTAATTACTCAAATTGGAGCTGATTTTATACCTGTAAAATATTTGATACAGAAATGGCCATTTTTATACTCAACTTCAAATACCAATGTAAGCAATATAGATAATATTCCTATATAACTGCATGTGTAAGAAAGAACAAACCACATAGTGATCAACAGAAATTATCTCTTCTTTTGATAATTGTTCTTGAACAGTAAAATACCATCCCTACAAACATTTTTATTACTATATGCTAAGGAACTTACAATCATGAAATAAAATACCGTTTTTTTATCAACATTGGATCAAGTATAATAGCTTACTCTTCTATTTATTCTAGTGGTTATCAATATAAATAAATATAATCTTTTGTTGATATTAAGGTGCTATGGTAGAACCTAATAATGTAGACTGATTGGGACTCAGTAGAGCTAGATATATAAAATCTATGTGATCTGGAAATGTTTTAAGTCACTCTCCTTGCATAAAAGAGAGCTCATATAATAAAGATCCATCCACCCAGGCATCTTCTGACAGTGGAATCTCCCTCTCTCTAGCATCTTCTGTTTCAAATCTGACAAACGCCTTCAAATCCTGGTAATAATCTTGGCTATTACTTGGCTCCTCTGTGCTTCCACACCCTTATATGAAAGGTGAGATATACCTCCTCACGGTGTCATTATGGAGAATAAAGTAATTAATCTACATAAAGTCCTAAGAATAATGCCTGGTTCATAGGAATTACTATGTAAATATTAGTGACTCTGCCTTCTTTTACTGAAGGAGTTAAAACTGGTGGTCCTATGAAACAATCAAAATACATTTGTAATCCATAAAGAAAGACTGAATGAACTAATGTGCACAGACTATTTAAAAAGCATAACAAAGAGTGTTTTTCCTATGTTTTCCTCTAAGAGTTTTACAGTGTCCAGTCTTAAATTATGGCCTTTAATCCATTTTGAGCTTATTTTTGTGTATGGTGTTAGCTAGTGTTATAATTTCATTTTTTACATGCAGCTGTCCAGTTTTCCCAGAGCCACTTATTGTCCTTTCTCCATTGTATATTCTTGCTTCATTTGTCATAAATTAGGTGACCATATGTGTGTGGGTTTATCTCTGGGCTTAAAACTCTTAGAGGAAAACATAGGAAAAACACTCTTTGACATAAACCACAGCAAGATCTTTTTTGACCCACCTCCTAGAGTAATGAAAATAGAAACGAAAATAAACAAATGGGACCTAATGAAACATAAAAGCTTTTGCACAGCAAAGGAAACCATAAACAAGATGAAAAGACAACCATCAGAATGGGAGAAAATATTTGCAAATGAAGCAATGGACAAAGGATTAATCTCCAAAATATACAAACAGCTCATGGAGCTCAATATCAAAAAAAAAAAAAAAACCCAATTAAAAAATGGGCGGAAGACCTAAATAGACATTTCACCAAAGAAGACATACAGTTGGTCAAGAGGCACATGAAAAGATGCTCAATATCACTAATTGTTAGAGAAATGCAAATCAAAACTACAATAAGGTATCACCTCACACGGGTCAGAATGGCCATCATCAAAAAATCTACAAACAATAAATGCTGGAGAGGGTGTGGAGAAAAGGGAACCCTTTTGCACTGTTAGTGGGAATGTAAATAGATACAGCTACTATGGAGAACAGTATGGAGGTCTCTTAAAAAACTAAAAATAGAACTACCATATGACCCAGCAATCCCACTACTGGGCATATACCCTGAGAAAACCATAATTAAAAAGGACACATGTACCCAATGTTCATTGCAGCACTATTTACAATAGCCAGGACATGGAAACAACCTAAATGTCCAATGACAGATGAATGGATAAAGAAGATGTGGTACATATATACAATGGAATATTACTCAGCCATATGAAGGAACGAAATCGGGTCATTTGTAGAGATGTGGATGGACCTAGAGTCTGTCATACAGTGAAGTAAGCCAGAAAGAGAAAAACAAATACCTGATATTAATGCATATATGTGGAATCTAGAAAAATGGTATAGATGAACCTATTTGCAGGGCAGGAATAGAGACGTAGACGTAGAGAACGGACATGTGGACACAGTGGGGGAAGGGGAGGGTGGGACGAATTGGGAGATTAGGATTGACATAAATACACTACCTTACATAAAACAGATAGCTAACAGGAACATGCTATAAAGAACAGGAAGCTCAGCTTGGTGCTCTGTGACGACCTAGATGGGTGGGATGGGGGAGGTGGTGGGAGGGAGATCCAAGATGGAGGGGATATAAGTATACATATAGCTGATTCACTTCATTGTACAGCAGAAACTGACATGACATTGTAAAGCAATTATACTCCAATAAAGAACAAAAATAAAAAGCATAACAAAGAAATTCATCTCTTTCTGCATGGCTGAGTGAGTTGAATGCTCTTATTCTTTTAATGGTCCAGGCTAGATCCCCAGTGGTCACAAAGAAGGGTGGTCTTGTGATAGTACAGATAAAGATTTCAGGAAAAGACCAAGTTTCCAGTCCTGGCTCTGTCACTCACTTGTTGATTGGCTTTGGAGAAGATATTTAACCTTATAGAGCTTCAGTGCCTTCCTCTGAAAAATGGGAAATTAACCAGGGGAAGGGCAGTGGGTCTAGAAATCCTGAAGTCTCAGAGTGCCAACATTTTACAATTTTATGAATTTACAACTTATGGAAATTAAAAAATATGGAAAACTCTTTTACAATTAAAAAACCTACCCCGTAGGCTTCCCTGGTGGCACAGTGGTCGAGAGTCCGCCTGCCGATGCAGGGGACACGGGTTCGTGCCCCGGTCTGGGAAGATCCCACATGCCGCGGAGAGGCTGGGCCCGTGAGCCATGGCCACTGAGCCTGCGCGTCCGGAGCCTGTGCTCCACAACGGGAGAGGCCACAACAGTGAGAGGCCCGCGTACCGCAAAAAAAAAACAAACCTACCCCACTGTGGTTATTCTTCAATCTCATATTTTAAGGGGCTGAAGTTGGGAAGAATAACTCTCCTGACACATAGTCTCAAACCATTTGTTACTAGACTCTCCATCAGAGTCTCCTTAAATTTTCTATTTCCATGAGAAGCCTAGCCTGGAAACCAAGGCAAGTAACTAAGGGATATGGGTCCAATGAGTGGAGACAACCATAAAGTACTCAATAACTAAACATATGTTAGTTTCATGTGTGCTTATTGTTGCGTATAATTCCCAGTGCAACAGTGGGAATTAGTTGCCACTCTCTCCATTTTACAGATAATGAAATGAGGCTCAAAAAGATCAAGTGACTGAATTTATGTGGCAGTCATCAGACTACTCAAACAATGTTGTCTCTATCCTACCAAAGCTGATATATAAAAAAAATATATATATATGGGTACAGAAACCATCCTCACACCTCACCAGTTTCTAGCAATGGTGAATAAAATATAACTTATTATAAAATTTATATTTTATATACAAGAAAATATTTTATTTTTAGAATAAAATTTAATTCTAATACAGCAAAAAGAAATTAATAATTACTTAACAATGGACAATTGATATTTTGATCTTTATTGCCCTAATTATCTTTTTAAACAAATTCTACCTACATATTTTCTGAGGAGACAAGTGGTCAAATAAAAGTCAATATCCTGTGCCTTACATCTAGTATAAATAACCTTACCTTTCAGTTTGTTTAAGTTTTGTATTAAGTGTAAGTTTCTAAGTACATAATCTGATACTTTCTCTTGGAAGTATTACTAGCTCCTTATAAAAATGATTACAGGGCTTCCCTGGTGGCGCAGTGGTTGAGAGTCCACCTGCCGATGCAGGGGACCTGGGTTCGTGCCCCGGTCCGGGAGGATACCACATGCCGCGGAACTGCTGGGCCCGTGAGCCATGGCCGCTGAGCCTGTGCGTCCGGAGCCTGTGCTCCGCAACGGGAGAGGCCACAACAGTGAGAGGCCCGTGTACGGCAAAAAAAAAAAAATCTCCTTCAATTTAAAGTAAAAGGTACCAATCAGAAGAATAATACAGACCAAAGTGATACAGTTAAGAGATAGTAAGTGACACATTTACTTTAAATCTTGCATGATGGAAAACACTGACAAAACTGAGAATTGGTTGATGATAATGGCTTCAATTATTAAATGTCCTCATTTATTCCAGGTCAATTGGCTGTACTGTAGCACTGACAGAGAACAAACAGCAAACTAAAACGAATCTAAGATGTATATCTAATACACAACCTACAAACATATTCAGTCTTGCACATAGTGGATTGGTGGGAAATGAAAAATACAAGACTGAACATAGATCCCTAGTGTTACCAATTAAAACATAGGTTGCCATTAGAGATGAGACATGCATTCATATTCTGTTTTTTAAAAAAATTATGTTATTGAGTCAATTACTCTAGAATATTCTATGACAGGATAAAACTGATTGTTAGCAGACAACAGGTCAGACTTACATTTCTTTATTTTATACTTTCCCATTATACTGTACTTGAGTCATATGGAAAGGGATAGCAAATGAAGTTGAAAAAGGAGGTAATTACCCGTAATAAGGAGGTCTATTAGATTTTTCCCACAAGGAAGATTGCACTTTTCTTGTGTCTCCTCCTACCCTTTTAATTATCCTCTTCTTCCCCCTTTTTGCCAATTAGTCTATAAAAGCCAAGTCGTCTGTTACCCACAAGACATCTGTTACCCACATGAAACCAAAGGATGTGCATATTTCTAATCAACCAGAAAATAAATGTTCATCCATGTTTACATGTGGTGGCGAGCACACCCTGGTGTCTAGAAATGTAAAGACCATAAGACTACAAAAAAGAACCAAATGTGTCACTTGTGTTTGTGTGCTATTCTTACTAATATTTGGTTGGGAAATATTAGTGTTTTGAATTAGATACTATTTTCAATAAACTGGTTTCCTACATTTGGGGGTTATATGCTAAAACATTTATTAGCCAGTGCCTTACATAAATTTCTGATACATACCTTTTCCTCTTTTCCAGAAATTAGGTGATTCAATTTCCCTAATTTGGGAGCAGGACATAAACTGCAAAATATTTTTTTAATTCAGGAAACTCTCAGGTTTGACCTGCTGCCTTTCATCATTTTCAGACTTCTGAGTTAAAAAAAGAACAACTCAAGCTCATCAGTGTGCTGAATATGAAAAGGACAGCAACAGGAAAGGAGCCGGGACAACTGGCACTACTGTCTGTGAAGTAAAGCTAGACAGGGCAATGGACACTCTTTGACCCTTTCTACTCCTTTTCAACATTTTATTTTCTTGTCATATGGTCATTTCAAAACATTTTCCTTTCTTAATGGTAAGGAAAAATAAAATAGAAAAAGAAAGTAGCTTTAATAAAATATGGGCAGAGGACCTCAAGATGGCAGAGGAGTAAGATGTGGAGATCACCTGCCTCCCCACAAATACATCAAAAATACATCTAGGGCTTCCCTGGTGGCGCAGTGGTTGAGAGTCCACCTGCCGATGCAGGGAACACGAGTTCGTGCCCCAGTCCGGGAGGATCCCACATGCCGCGGAGCGGCTGGGCCCGTGAGCCATGGCCGCTGAGCCTGCGCGTCCGTAGCCTGTGCTCCGCAACGGGAGAGGGCACAACAGTCAGAGGCCCGCGTACTGCAAAAAAAAATCTACATGTGGAACAACTCTTACAGAAAACCTACTGAATGCTGGCAGAAGACCTCAAACCTCCCCAAAGGCAAGAAACTCCCCACGTACCAGGGTAGGGCAAAAGAAAAAAAGTAAAAACAGAGACAAAAGAATAGGGATGGGACCTGCACCTCTGGGAGGGAGCTGTGAAGGACAAAAAGTTTCCACACACTAGGAAGCCCCTTCACTGGTGGAGACAGGCTGGGGCGGGGTGGGAGGAACCTTTAGAGCCACGGAGAAGAGCGCAGCAGCAGGGGTGCAGAGAGCAAAGCAGAGAGATTCCCGCACAGAGGATCGGTGCCCACCAGCACTCATCAGCCTGAGACGCTTGTCTGCTCACCCACCGGGGAGGGTGGGGGCTGGGAGCTGAGGTTTGGGCTTTGGAGGTCAGAGCCCAGAGAGAGGATGGGATCTCTGGGGTTGGCTGCATGAACACAACCTGAAGGGGGCTAGTGCACCACAGCTAGCTGGGAGGGAGTCAGGGAAAAAGTCTGGAACTGCCTAAGAGTCAAATAACATTGTTTCGGAGTGCGTGAGGAGAGGGGATTCAGAGCACCACCTAAAAGAGCTCCAGAGATGGGCATGAGCCACGGCTATCAGTGCGGACACGAGAGATGGGCATAAAACACTAAGGCTGCTGCTGCAGCCACCAAGAATCCTGTGTGCAAACACAGGTCACTATCCACACCTCCCCTCCCGGGAGCCTGTGCAACCCGCCACTGCCAGGGTACCGTGATCCAGGGAGAACTTCCCCGGGAGAACACACGGCGAGCCTCAGGCTGTTGCAAGGTCACACTGGCCTCTGCCACTGCAGGCTCGCCCCACATTCAGTACCTCTCCCTTCCCACGGCCTGAGTGAGCCAGAGCCTCTGAATCAGACACTCCCTTAACCCCCTCCTGTCTGGGCGAAGAACAGACGCCCTCCGGGGACCTACACGCAGAGGCGGGGCCAAATCCAAAGCTGAAGCCCGGGAGCTGTGAGAACAAAGAAGAGAAAGGGAAATCTCTCCCACCGGCCTCAGGAGCAGCGGATTAAATCTCCACAATCAACTTGTTGTATCCTGCATCTGTGGAATACCTGAACAGACAACGAATCATCCCAGAATTGAGGTGGTGGACTTTGGGAGCAACTGTAGACTTCGGGTTTGCTTTCTGCATCTAATTTGTTTCTGGTTTTATGTTTATCTTAGTTAAGTATTTAGAGCTTATTATCATTGATAGATTCTTTTATTGATTTGGTTGCTCTCTTTCTTTTTGTATATATATATATATATATATATATATATATTTCTTTTCCTTTTTCTCTTTTTGTGACTGTGTATGTGTATGCTTCTTTGCGTGATTTTGTCTGTATAGGGTTGCTTTTACCATTTTTCCTAGGGTTCTGTCAGTCTGTTTTTCTTAGTATAGTTTTTAGCACTTGTTATCATTGGTGGATTTGTTTATCGGTTTGGTTGCTCTCTTCTATTTTTAATTTTTAATTTTTTTATTTTAATAAATTTATTTATTTATTTTTCTTTCTTTCTTTCTTTCTTTTCTACCTTTTATTCTGAGCCGTGTGGCTGACAGGGTCTTCATGCTCCGGCCGGGTGTCACGCCTGAGCCCCTGAGGTGAGAGAGCCTAGTTCAGGACATTGGTCCATCAGAGACCTCTGGACCCCATGTTATACCAATTGACGAGAGCTCTCCCAGAGATTCCCCGTCTCAATGCTAAGACCCAGCTCCACTCAATGACAAGCAAGCTACAGTGCTGGACATGCCATGACAAACAACTAGCAAGACAGGAACACAACCCCACCCATAAGCAGAGAGGCTGCCTAAAATCATAGTAAGTTCACAAACATTCCAAAACACACCACCAGGTGCAGTCCTGCCCACCAGAAACACAAGATCCAGCCTCATCCACCAGAACACAGGCACCAGTACCTTCCACCAGGAAGCCTACACAAACCACTTAACCAAACTTAGCCACTGGGGGAAGGCACCAAAAACAATGGGAACTGTGAACCTGCAGCCTGTGAAAAGGAGACCCTAAACACAGTAAGTTAAGCAAAATGAGAAGACAGAGAAATACACAGTACATGAAGGAGCAAGGGGTAAATTCACCAGACCAAACAAATGAAGAGAAATAGGCTGTCTACCTGAAAAAGAATTCAGAGTATGGATAGTAAATATGATCCAAAATCTTGGAAATAGAATAAATACAAGAAACGTTTAACAAGGACCTAGAAGAACGAAAGAGCAAACAAACAATTATGAACAACACAATAAATGAAATTAAAAATTCTCTAGAAGTAATCAAGAGCAGAAAAACGGAGGCAGAAGAATGGATAAGTGACCTAGAAGATAAAATAGTGGAAATAACTACCAAAGAGAAGAATAAAGAAAAAAGAATGAAAAGAATTGAGGACAGTCTCAGAGACCTCTGGGACATTAAACTCACCAATATTCGAATTATAGGGGTCCCAGAAGAAGAATAGAAAAAGAAAGAGTCTGAGAAAATATTTGAGGAGATCATACTTGAAAACTTCCCTAATATGGGAAAGGAAATGGTCAATCAAGTCCAGGAAGTGCAGAGAGTCCCATACAGGATAAATACAAGGAGAAACATGCCAAGAAACATATTAAGCAAACTATCGGGCTTCCCTGGTGGCGCAGTGGTTGAGAGTCCACCTGCCAATGCAGGAGACGCGGGTTCGTGCCCCGGTCGAGGAAGATCCCACATGCCGCGGAGAGGCTGGGCCCATGAGCCATGGCCGCTGAGCCAGCACGTCCGGAGCCTGTGCTCCACAACGGGAAAGGCCACAACAGTGAGAGGCCCGTGTACCACAAAACAAAAACAAAAACAAAAACAAAACAAAAAACAAAAAAAACTATCAAAAATTAGATACAAAGAAAACATATTAAAAGCAGCAATAGAAAAGGAACAAATAACACACAAGGGACTCTCCATAAGATTAACAGCTGATCTTTCAGCAGAAACTCTGCAAGCCAGAAGAGACTGGCAGGACATATTTAAAGTGATGAAGGGGAAAAACCTACAACCAAGAATACTCTACCCAGTAAGGATCTCATTCAGATTCAACAGAGAAATTAAAACCTTTACAGACAAGCAAAAGCTAAGAGAATTCAGCACCAACAAACCAGCTTTGACAAAAACGCTAAAGGAACTTCTCTAGGCAGGAAACAGAGACTTACAAAAACAAACCCAAACCAATTAAGAAAATGGTAATAGGAACATACATATTGATAATTACCTTAAATATAAATGGATTAAATGCTCCAACCAAAAGACATAAACTGGCTGGATGGATACAAAACAAGACACATATATATGCTGTCTACAAGTGGCCCATGTCAGACCTAGGGACACATATAGACTGAAAGTGAGGGGATGGAAAAAGGTATTCCATGCAAATGGAAATCAAAAGAAAGCTGGAGTAGCAATTCTCATATCAGACAAAATAGACTTTAAAATAAAGACTATTACAAGAGACAAAGAATGACACTGCATAATGATCAAAGGATCAATCCAAGAAGAACATATAACAATTGTAAATATTTATGCACGCAACAAAGGAGCACCTCAATACATACAGCAAATGCTAACAGCCATAAAAGGGGAAATTGACAGCAACACAATCATAGTAGGGGACTTTAACAACCCACTTTCACCAATGGACAGATTGTCCAAATTGAAAATAAATAAGGAAACACAAGCTTTAAATGACACATTAAACAAGATGGACTTAATTCATATTTATAGGGCAGTCCATCCAAAAAAAAACAGAATACACTTTCTTCTCAAGTGCTTATGGAACATTCTCCAGGAGAGACCATATCTTGGGTCACAAATCAAGCCTTGGTTAATTTAAGAAAATTGAAATCATATCAAGTATCTTTTCTGACCACAACACTATGAGACTAGATAGCAATTATAGGAAAAAAACCTGCAAAAACTACAAACACGTGGAAACTAAACAAGACAGTACTTAATAACCAAGAGATCACTGAAGAAATAGAAGGGGAAATCAAAAAATACCTAGAAACAAATGACAACAAAAACACGATAACCCAAAACCTATGGGATGCAGCAAAAACAGTTCTAAGAGGGAAGTTTATAGCAATACAATCTTACCTCAAGAAATAAGAAACAACTCAAATAAACAACCTAACCTTACACCTAAAGCAAATAGAGAAAGAAGAACAAAAAAACCCCAAAGTCAGCAGAAGGAAAGAAATCATAAAGATCAGATCAGAAATAAATGAAAATGAAATGAAGGAAACAATAGGAAAGATCAATAAAACTAAAAGCTGGTTCTCTGAGAAGATAAACAAAATTGATAAACCATTAGCCAGACTCATCAAGAAAAAAAGGCAGAAGACTCAAATCAATAGAACTAGAAATGAAAAAGGGGAAGTAACAACTGACACTGCAGAAATACAAAGGATAATGAGAGATTACTACAAGCAACTCTATGCCAATGAAATGGACAACCTGGAAGAAATGAACAAATTCTTAGAAAGCACAACCTTCCAAGGCTGAACCAGGAAGAAATGGAAAATATAAACAGACCAATCACAAGCACTGAAATTGAGACTCTGTTTAAAAATCTCCCAACAAACAAAAGCCCAGGACCAGATGGCTTCACAGGCGAATTCTATCAAACAGTTAGAGAAGAGCTAACACCTATCCTTCTCAAACTCTTCTAAAATATAGCAGAGGGAGGAACACTCCCCAACTCATTCTACAAGGCCACCATCACCCTGATACCAAAACCAGACAAAGATGTCACAAAAAAAGAAAACTACAGGCCAATATCACTGATGAACATAGATGCAAAAATCCTCAACAAAATGCTAGCAAACAGAATCCAACAGCACATTAAAAGGATCATACACCATGATCAAGTGGGGTTTATCCCAGGAATGCAAGGATGTTTCAATATATGCAAATCAAATCAGTCAATGTGGTACACCATATTAACAAACTGAAGGAGAAACACCACATGATCATCTCAATAGATGCAGAAAAAGATTTTGACAAAATTCAACACCCATTTATGACAAAAACCCTCTGGAAAGGGGGTTTACCTCAACATAATAAAGATCATGTTGACAAACCCACAGCCAACATCATTCTCAATGGTGAAAAACTGAAACCATTTCCACTATGATCAGGAACAAGACAAGGTTGCCCACTCTCACCACTATTATTCAACATAGTTTTGGAAGTTTTAGCCACAGCAATCAGAGAAGAAAAAGAAATAAAAGTAATCCAAATCGGAAATGAAGAAGTAAAACTGTCACTGTTTGCAGATGACATGATATTATACATAGAGAATCCTAAAGATGCTACCAGAAAACCATTAGAGCTAAACAATGAAATTGGTAAAGTAGCAGGATACAAAATTAATGCACAGAAATCTCTTGCATTCCTATACACTAATGATGAAAAATGTGAAAGAGAAATTAAGGAAACACTCCCATTTACCACTGCAACAAAAAGAATAAAATACCTAGGAATAAACGTACCTAAGGAGACAAAAGACCTGTATGCAGAAAACTATAAGACACTGATGAAAGAAATTGAAGATGATACAAACAGATGGAGAGATATACCATGTTCTTGGATTGGAGGATTCAACATTGTGAAAATTACTATACTACCCAAAGCAATCTACAGATTCAATGCAATCCCTATCAAACTACCAATGGCATTTTTCAGAGAACTAGAACAAAAAAATTCACAATTTGTATGGAAACACAGAAGACCCCGAATAGCCAAAGCAATCTTGAGAAAGAAAAGTGGAGCTGGAGGAATCAGATTCCTGGACTTCAGACTATACTACAAAGCTACAGTAATCAAGACAGTATGGTATTGGCACAAAAGTAGAAATATAGATCAGTGGAACAGGGTAGAAAGCCCAGAGATAAACCCACACACATATGTTTACCTTATCTTTGATAAAGGAGGCAGGAATATACTGTGGAGAAAATACAGCCTCTTCAATAAGTGGTGCTGGGAAAACTGGACAGCTACATGTAAGAGAATGAAATTAGAACACTCCCTCACACCCTATACAAAAATAAACTCAAAATGGATTAAAGACCTAAATGTTAGGCCAGGCACTATAAAAACTCTTAGAAGAACACTCTATGACATAAACCACAGCAAGATCCTTTTTGACCCACCTCCTAGAGGAATGGAAATAAAAACAAAAATAAACAAATGGCACCTAATGAAACTTAAAAGCTTTTGCACAGCAAAGGAAACCATAAACAAGATGAAAAGACAACCCTCAGAATGGGAGAAAATATTTGCAAATGAAGCAACTGACAAAGAATTAATCTCCAAAATATACAAGCAGCTCATGCAGCTCAATATCAAAAAAACAAACAACCCAATCCAAAAATGGTCAGAGGACCTAAGTAGACATTTCTCCAAAGAAGATATACAGATTGCCAGCAAACACATGAAAGAATGCTCAACATCACTAATTATTAGAAAAATGCAAATCAAAACTACAATTAGGTACCACCTCACACTGGTCAGAATGGCCATCATCAAAAAATCTACAAACAATAAATGCTGGAGAGGGTGTGGAGAAAAGGGCACCCTACTGCACTGTTGGTAGGAATGTAAATTGATATAGTCACTATGGGGAACAGTATGGAGGTTCCTTAAAAAACTAAAAATAGAACTACCATACACCCCAGCAATCCCACTACTGGGCATTTACCCTGAGAAAACCATAATTCAAAGAGTCATGTACCACAATGTTCATTGAAGCACTATTTACAGTAGCCAGGACATGGAAGCAACCTAAGTGTCCATTGACAAATGAATGGATAAAGAAGATATGGCACATATATACAATGGAATATTACTCAGCCACAAAAAGAAATGAAACTAAGTTATTTATATTGAGGTGGATAGACCTAGAGTCTGTCATACAGAGTGAAGTAAGTCAGAAAGAGAAAAACAAATACCATATGCTAACACATATATATGGAATCTAAAAAAAAAAAAATGGTTCTGATGAACCTAGAGGCAAGACAGGAATAAAGATGCAGATGTAGAGAATGGACTTGAGGACACAGGGAGGGGGAAGGGTAAGCTGGGATGAAGTGAGAGAGTGGCATTGACATATATACACTACCAAATGTAAAATAGATAGCTAGTGGGAAGCAGCTGCATAGCACAGGGAGATCAGCTCACTGCTTTGTGACCACCTAGAGGGGTGGGATATGGAGGGTGGGAGGGAGATGCAAGAGGGAGGGGTTACGGGAATACATATAGCTGATTCACTTTGTTATACAGCAGAAACTAACAACAACCTTGTAAAGCAATTATACTACAATAAAGATGCTAAATAAAGAAATAAAATTCGGGCAATATAAAAGCAAACTTTTTGGCTAAATGAGCTTTAAGCAGAAATTCAACTTCTAGAAATTATATTTGCCTGGCTGTATCCAAAGAAATTCATAACTTCTAAAATATAGGAATGTATACCCAGCACAACAGAAAACCATTCCTTTGTGCAAGTGGCAATTGTATTCCCTGTTCCAGGAGGCCTCATCCTCATGGCTGAGAAGGTGCAGAACCACCCTAACAGGAGGGATGCTATCTAGGTGAACCGCTTTCACTTCCAGTTGTAGAGCTCAATTTAGGAAAAGTCCAGCACATCTTGAATTGTAATATTAGCCATTCTGAATGTCCTCAATCCAAAAGCAGCACTAAGTTGACTTCCCTGGTGGTCCAGTGGTAAAGAATCCGCCTTCCAGTGCAAGGGACGTGGGTTCAATCCCTGGTCGGGGAACTAAGATCCCACATGCCAAGGGGCAACTAAGCCCACGTGCCACAACTACCGAGCTCACGTGCCTCAATGAGAGAGCCACATGCCGCAAACTACAGAGACCACGCGCCCTGAAGCCTCAGCCACAACTACAGAGAAGCCCGCATGCCACAACGAAGAGCCCACACGGCATTGAAAGATCCCGCACGCTTCAGCGAAGACCCTGCATGCTGCAAGACCCGACACAGCCCAAATAAATAAATAAATAAATAGAATAAAATGAATAAATATTAAAAAATAAAGTAGCACTAAATGAAACCTGAGGTTTCAGCCCACCTTTACCATAAACAACCTAAGACTTCAGACAAATTTCTCAACCTCTCCGCATCTTAGACTCCTCATCCGATATATCATAAGGTCAGGAAGTAGATTAGATTTCTAAAGACCCCTCCAATTTTATAGCCCTCTTCTGCTCTGAGCTCAGGTCACAATTCTCAATATAAGTAATTTTTTGGTTACCCTATCTATCATAGATAGAGAGCTGGGATTAGAAATATGAGCACCCAGTGAAGGACAGCTTTGTACCTCCAAATCCACACACATATTTCAGTGGGTGAGTGGATCCTACTGGTTTTTAATCCAACAAAACTTCTCCAGTCAATATTAAAGATGATTTATCTTGCTCTATATTTATCATATGAGAATCTAATGTTCTTTTCGATGTCAGCATGATATTTTGGGGAAGTAGAGGAAAGTTCAAAGCCTCTCTGAATTGATCTTGACATCCAGACTCTTGACTAATCCCTAAATCACAGTATATACATGATTACAACTTTAGACCTTGACTATAGTCATGTAAGGAAGAAAAGGACTGATGCTGTTTGGGGTCTCCCATCTCAAAGCATCATGTCAAAGAAAAGGCTATTCCTAATCACAGGACACATGTCTTCTGCTACCCTCCCATATATTTCTTACTGAATTTGATAAGTTTTCTTACGTTGGCAGCCTAAGTGGTTCCTTATCAAACTGTCCCTTCAAGTCCTGAGATTTTGTATTGTCTTCTGCCTAGGAGAAGAGTGACTCTCAATGGATTCCAATTACATTTAGGATAAAACAAAATCCACAATCATTATTATGACCTAAGAGCCTAGTAAGTCTGGATTCTTCTCAATCCTTGAACCTCATTTCTTATAACTAAGCCTCCTGGACACCGGTCTCCTTGTTATAGTTCTAAATAACAAGTTCTTTCCCACATTATTGTCTTTGCTCAGACTGGTCCCTTTGCCTGTCATGCTCTTCCTTTCCTTCTAATTCTTCAGATCTCAGCTCAAACATCACCATCTCAGAGAAATCTTCACAGACTCCTCTTGCCAGACCATCTGCTCTCCATCCTTTCTGGTACTTAACTGCAATCTGTAATTAGCTTATTTATTATATCAGCCTCACTAGAATGAAAACTTCATGAAGACAGGGATCTTTTCCTGCCTTATCTACCATCATATTCCCCAACAACTAGAAGAGGGTATGGCATATGATAAAAACCCTATTAACAAGTATTAAATTAAAAATTATAGAAAACTGCAAAGTACAGAAGAATATAAGATAGCTAAATTCATAACACAACTCAAAACCCTATAATATTCTCATTGTGGTATATTTTCTTCTAGTTTTTTCCGTAAGAGTTTTTCACAGTTGAATTCTACCTACAAACACAATTTTAAGTGCTGCTTTTTAAGTCTGTCAGCATTATATCATGCACTTTATAATATCTTCTTTATGGTAATTAGATGGTATTGATAGACCTATTATTAATGTAAATGGATGGCATATAGCATTTCCTTACTTTTAGGCGTTTCAGTTGTTTCTAATTTTTGCAATTAAATAACACTGTTGAACATCTTTGTGGATTAATTTTTAACCAAATTTAATTTCCTAATCTAGAGCCCCCAAAATTACAACATCTGACATTCTTGATAGAATTGTCAAACAGCCTTCCAGAAAAGTTGTACTAATTAAGATTTCCATTGGCCCTTATGAAAGTACCTATTTCACAATACATTTTTCAGCATTAGATATTCTCACTAAAAACTTAGTAATATGACAGATGGAAGTTGCATCTCATTTTAATCTGCTTTTCCCTCCTAATGGGGTTGAAATTTTTTTTAATATTTCCTCTGGATTTTCTCTTAGGTGAATTTTTTGTCCATGCCATTTATCTCTTGGATAAATCTTAAAACTTCTCAGTTTAAAAGAGCTGTCTATAAAGATAGAAATCCTTGGTCATATGTGTCACATATAACCTTTCCCACTTTCATTTTATCTGCTTTTTTCCTAATGTACCACCTTCATTGTTTTGAAAAATATATATATTTCCTCTGGATTACCAGTCTTTTACTTGGCACTTTCCTCCTTTGCCTTCAAGCTTGAAAAATCTCCCATCCAGATGTTTTCTAAATGTTCAATATTTTATTCCACCTAATGATTTTTTATACACTAACCATTAAATTCATGTGGAATTTGATTGTGGTATGAAAAAAATACATAAATCTTTTTTTGTTATTTTTTAAATTTATTTATTTATTTATTTTTGGCTGCATTGGGTCTTCGTTGCTGCATACAGGCTTTCTCTAGTTGTGGAGAGCAGGAGCTACTCTTCGTTGCAGTGCACAGGCTTCTCATTGCAGTGGCTTCTCTTGTTGCAGAGCATGGGCTCTAGGCATGTGGGCTTCAGTAGTTGTGGCATGTGGGCTCAGTAGTTGTGGCTCGTGGGCTCTAGAGCACAGGCTTGGTAGTTGTGGAGCATGGGCTTAGTTGCAGCACGGCATGTGGGATCTTCCTGGACCAGGGCTCAAACCCATGTCCCCTGCATTGGCAGGCAGATTCTTAACCACTGCGCCACCAGGGAAGGTGATAAGTGAATTATTTTCTGCCAAGTTCCCAGATGTTAAAAATGTTTTTAAAATCATTATTAAAAGAATATTGCAATTTTAAAGAATTTAAAGAATTTGTATCAGGGAAGTGTAATCAAAACCACAAGAAGATATCATCTTATACCTGTTAGAATGGCTATTATCAAAAAAAAAAAAGAAAAAGGGGGCTTGCCTGGTGGCGCAGTGGTTGAGAGTCCGCCTGCCGATGCAGGGGACACGGGTTCGTGCCCCGGTCCAGGAAGATCCCATGTGCCGCAGAGCAGCTGGGCCCGTGAGCCATGGCCGCTGAGCCAGCACGTCCGGAGCCTATGCTCCACAACGGCAGAGGCCACAACAGTGAGAGGCCCGCGTACCACAAAAAAAAAAAAAAAGAAAAAGAAAGAAGGAAAGAACAAACAAGTGAGGTGGTGAGGATGTGCAGAAAAGGGAAACCTTGTACACTGTTCACGGGGATATAAATTGGTGCAGCCACTCTGGAAAACAGTATGGAGGTCCCTAAAAAAATTTTAAATAGAACTATCATATAATCAGCAATTCCACTTCTGAATATTTATTCACAGAAAACAAAAACACAAACTTGAAAAGGTATATGAACATTATATATGTAAATAATGTTCACTGCAACATTATTTACAATTGCCAAGATATGGAACCTAAGTGTCCATCAACAGATGAATAGATAAAGAAAATATGGTATACACACACACACATACACACACACAGACACACACACAACACACACACACTGGAATATTATTCAGCCATAAAAAGGGATGAAGTCTTGCCATTTGTGACAATATGTCTGGACCTTGAGGGCATTATGCCAAGTGAAATAAGCCAGACAGAGAAAGACAAACATCATATGATTTCACTTATATGTAGAATCTGAAAATTAAAATCTTGTGATAGTATACAGTGATAAATGTAAACTAGACTTTAACAAAAAGGATATTGTACGAGTTAGGGTTTTCCAGAGATACAGAACCAGTAGGATGTGTACACACACACATGCATATGTGTGTGTGTGTGTGTGTGTGTGTGTGTGTGTATATATATATATATATATATATATATATATATATATATATATATATATATATATATATATATATATATATATATATATATATATATATATATATATATATATATATATATATATATATATATATATATATATATATATATATATATATATATATATATATATATATATATATATATATATATATATATATATATATATATATATATATATATATATATATATATATATATATATATATATATATATATATATATATATATATATATATATATATATATATATATATATATATATATATATATATATATATATATATATATATATATATATATATATATATATATATATATATATATATATATATATATATATATATATATATATATATATATATATATATATATATATATATATATATATATATATATATATATATATATATATATATATATATATATATATATATATATATATATATATATATATATATATATATATATATATATATATATATATATATATATATATATATATATATACACATATCTATATATATATATAGATATGTGTATATATATATATATATATATATATATATATATATATACACACATCTGTACCTATATCTACAGAGAGAAAGAGAAATTTATTCTAAGGAATTGGTCACTGGATTGTAGAGGTTAACAATTCCAAATCTTCAGAATAGGCCAGGAGAATGGAGACCTAGGGAAGAGTTGATGTTGCAACTCAAGTCTAAAAATGGTTTGGAGGCAGAATTCCTTCTTTTGGGACCTTAATTTTCCTCAAAATCTCTTTAACTGATATGACGAGGCCCACCCAATTATGGAGGGTAATCTGCTTTACTCTAAGACTATTGATTTAAATGTTAAATCTCATCTTAAGAATAACTTCACAACAAAATCCACACTGGTGATCAAAAACTGGGTACCATGGCCTTGTCTAGTTGACTCATAAAATTAACTATCACAACTATTTATTATGTGTCAAACACCATGGTAAGAGCTACGGAAAGGAGGTAGGGAGGAAAGCAAAAACGTCATTTCCTAAAGAAACTGCAGTGTTAAAGGACAGTATTATAATGTGGAAAACGGAGCCAGAGATGTGTACACAGTGTATTAGGACACAGAGGCTGAGTGCTGCTTAATTCAGCTGGGGAGTGGGCAGGGGTGGATAGGGAAGGTTCCTTTGAGGTGAGTCTTGAGAAGCACAATTGTTCTTCACCATCCCCAGTCTCCTCCCCTCCCCCATCCAGAGTACCAGTCCCACCCCACACTCTCAGCAGTCCTCAAAGACCCTCCAGCCAGCCCCACCAGCCTGGGGAAAGCATGGCAGTCCTCACCCACTGGACAGTGGGGAAATAGCTCCTGTTATGGGGCTGAAATATATGGGCACTAACCTGTCCCCACTTTGCCAATATATTCTTGTCACACCCATTCCCCAGATGGAACTACATTCCCAGTCCAAGCATCTCAGTGTCCTGGGCACCACCCTCCCAAGGGCCCCTCGACTCTTCTGGCACTGACTGGGAAGGTTCAGTCACCTTCCCTGGAGTTGCAGGTTGGGGCTCAGAGCCCTCCCCCTGTACAGGGCCTGGGGACTTCTACCCACTCTTCAACTGAACGGTTTGCAGGTCCTCCCTCGGGTTGCCCGGATCCCCAGGATGTCAGCCGGGCTTTGGCATGAGTGAATTCCGGACCCAGTCAGCTCCAGCTGGCTTCAACCCCTGCCTGCCCAGAGAGAGTCTCACTCCAGAGATGCCTTCCCAGTGATCCCGGGTACCATCTAGTGGCAGCATAGAGAGGACGCGGGCTACTTTTTACAGAATAACCTCCACTCCTGAGTAGCGTTTCTCAAGCATTTTTTTTTTTAATATATTTATTTATTTATTTTTGGCTGCGTTGGGTCTTTGTTGCTCGGCACGGGCTTTCTCTAGTTGTGGCGAGCAGGAGCTACTCTTTGTTGCAGTATGCAGGCTTCCCACTGTGGTGGCTTCTCTTGCTACAGAGCACAGGCTCTAGGTGCGCGGGCTTCAGTAGTTGTGGCACACGGTCTCTAGAGTGCAGGCTCAGTAGTTGTGGCGCATGGGCTTAGTTGCTCCATGGCATGTGGGATCTTCCTGGACCAGGGCTTGAACCCGTGTCCCCTGCACTTGCAGGCAGATTCTCAACCACTGTGCCACCAGGCAAGTCCCTCTCAAGCATTTTTAAAACCCGTATTTCTTTTAACTAAACATAAAAATCTGACACCCTTAGTTTTCTATTATTTGACATTGAAAATAAAATGAATAAAAGAAAAATAGATAATTAAGTCTTTAATACTTATTGTTATTTGCATATTCATTTAGATCCCATTGCCCATAGAGCTGTTATGTTGATGTTCACATAAAATCACACTTGATAGTAATGGTTACCAGATTTGGGGATATCACCCACCCGTAAAATTTCGAAAATAATTTTGGGACTCAGTCAAGGGTTGAACTAAATTTTTGCTTTCCCAAGGAAGAAAATTAAAAAAAGAAAAAAAAAGCACACTCTGTTACCATCACTTCCAAAAAGAAAGGGAATTATAATACCAATGAAGTAAGGAAGGACATAAATCCCAGGTTTAAGTACAGACCTTAATAAGATCAAGGATATCTTTTAAAATTTTCAGATGTTGTAAAACATAATTGTATTTTATCATGTTACATTTCTTTTGTCTTTTTCTGATACAGATTGTTCATCTGGGGATGAACTGTGCATCAGAAAGTGGAACTTGAGTGTTCAACCTGTTCCTGTACTTTGTTTTGTTCATGATCAACGGCCACAATCCACATAGAAATGTTCTCTTAAATGCAAGAGGCAACCATCCATAGTGCTATTTTTATTCAATATGGAATGTTCCAAAAAACTGAATGAAGCTGAATAATAAAAGCCAAGCACGCCAAGCTACAAAGAAAGCTAATAGTGGGAGACAGCACAGTGTTTGACTAACAAGGGACTTCTTTGTTCAGAAAACAGACTGCTGGGCCTTCTGGGCTCAACTCAATGAGCTCAGTCTAGGCAAATTCTCACCTGCCAAAGATTCACTTTGTAAATGCTTCCACCACTATTGGGGCACAGATATTAACACTGTATTTAATCAACCCGTCTATTTTATTGAACTTGGAGGAAGGTATTTTTAAAATTATTACAGACCTGCGTTCAATATACTGCTTCTCAAATCTGTGATTTACTTGATGATGAGCTCTTAATCAGGAACACACCGTATAATTTTAATATTGTTTCCATGAGAAATTATTACCAATTATAACCACCTCCTGAAGGATATGATTTCCAGCAATATCTTGTAGTGATGAGCACAGGTTGCTGCTACTCTGTTGCACGGAGAAATGAACCTATGTAAAGAAAAGAACGGCCCCGGAGTTCTGATTCAGTTCAGTGTATTTTGGAGGCAGGGTGTTAATCCTAGTTCTAGTAACATGGCCTTTGAGACTTCTGCGACCTCAACTGATCCATCCAAGAAAGAATTCAATTAGATGACCTCTAATGTCCTTCCCAGTTCTAAAGATCTATGACCCCAAGAGGTGAATGCATAGCTGGCCACCATGCAGTATGAGATAGAGAAATGTGAGTGATTGCATACCCAGAGAACAAAGAAGTCATTGTCCTAGAATCTTAGTTCTCAGAGAAACCTGTTCAGGAGACTATTGCATCGTTCTGCTGAAGATTGAAGTGTATAATCAGAGTTCATACTTTGGAAGTCCACTGAGTCATAGAAAGCTGGTGTTGTCTTTTCAATCTCTATGAAGCAGAGTAGACAGAAACCAAGTGGGAGAGGATCACAGAGAATTTGGTGATGAAAGGAGAATACGAACGTGTGAAATATTTCATCTATTTATAAAAAATGGAACAAAATACAGAAAGTTGATACAAAGATAAACTTTTAAAAGCTAAGGAGGTTCTGACTTATTTAAAGAAGGCAATTAAAATAATCAATAAAGAAAAATGTAACTAATAATTAATAGTCAAACAACAGGACTAAAAGAATACACAGATAGAAAAAGAGACAAAATGGTCACAAGTTTAGAATGAAAGTGGCAAATAAAATTGAAAAATTAAAGTCTTCAGCGTTCTTAAGGGCTCACTTGTCAGAAATTTTTATCACAATCCACAGTTCTTCATTTCTATGATCAGATATGGTAAGGAATAGATAATTCTCAATCTAGAAATAAAAGGAAACTATACAAAGTAAGAAGCTGCTCTAACTAAAAATAGAGTGGCAAGTGAAGAGTTGAAAGGGGAAGAGGAGGGCAAGTGATTTAAAAGGAAAGTTTTCTCTAAGGCTGATCCCACTGGGCCTCTTTCCAACACTGACCCCAAAACTCAAAGGTTTAGCTTGGATACTATGAAGAACTTATATTGTACAAGCATGAAATGGGCAGCATTACCTTCCTCTATTCAAAGAAGATGGGTAGGAGTGGGAGCGGATGAGTGGGAGATGACATTTTTAAATTCATAATTTTTAAAATATATGTAATTCTCAGACCTCTAGGGATCATCATAGCTGCTATAGAAGGTAGGTTACATGGCTTTCCCTGGAATTATGTCTTCCTTTTGTTTATCAAAGCATTATCAAACAAAATAACTGCTTGCTTTTTTCAGCTCCGCAAATATATTTCAAGACATAAAAGTGAAGAAATATAAGAAATTAGAGGACCTCAGAAGCCTCAAAGAATTCATATTAAGCCAAAAGAAAAGGAAAGTCTAAGGCAGGTCGTCCTGAGTTTTGCTGCTACTGTCGTGATAAGCCAGTATAAAACGGTACAAAACAAAAAACTATAGCAAAATAATAAAAACAACCCTTATCTTTCTAGCTCTGTTCATTTAAGTTTAACATTGTGGGAATTCAGCAAGGTGTAGG
>NW_006770924.1:107300-174730 GCF_000442215.2 Lipotes vexillifer
AGACTCCACATCTGTAGCTGAAATCCTGAGCCACTGCTAGACCAGCTGCATGGCCAGGGAAGTCTCTTCACCTCTCTAAATGTGACTACGCACTGGGGAAGCAGGGATAATAATTCCAATCTCACAAGGTTTTTGTGATTAAAAGAGATATTTTATATAAAACATTTGACACACAGAGGTTAAAACAAAAAACCTAAAAATTAAGTTCCTGCTGTTATAAGTTATAAGCTGTTCAGAGCTCAACATTCAAAGCCCAAACCATACTCCTTGAATATAACTGTGAGTGTTTCTGACAACTCTTTCTGGCTTTGATTAATTTTTTCTTTGGTAGTGAAACTGCAGCACTAAGGTGATAAAATCAGCAGCTGTAACTCGAAATAGACTTTTTTTGTCTTAAGAAAACCCCAAAACTCTGACATCTGAGCATGATCAAAGAGTAGAGTATCTAGAATGTTAACTCTCATATTAGTTCCTACACTAATTTTTTCCCCACATATCAATCAATGATTTCTTGAGTCTGACAAATAAATTTGAAAATGACAAATATGTCAATAGAAAAATGAACAAAGAAGATGAACAGAGAAAGAAAAACTGTCAATAAACAGGAAAAGCTTTAATCTCATTAATAATCAAAACAGGAAATTAATACAAAGACGTAATTTTTATTTAAAATTATTTTGTAAATTATAACAACCAGAAATGACAAGAGGGGATCAATTAATTTCACCTTTACACACAGTTGATGGAGTATCATTTGGTACAAACTTTTGGGAGTACAATCTGACATATCTGTCTCAAGAGTCCTAAAAATGTTTATGATTTTTGTGGTTGTATTTCCACTTCCTCTATATGAAATAATCAAAAAAACAAAATTTTATTTAAAATTTCCATTGTGGAATTATTATTCACAAAAGTGAAAAATGGAAATAACCTAAATATCCCCAAATCAAAATGTTTAAATAAATTTTGATAATACATATGACAGCATAATACTCTGTTTTAAATAATATTTAATTAGAGTAGCTCACTATAGATATTAAATGAAAAGTAGAGTCATAAAACATCTAGGATATGATCTTAATTTACACAGAAATAAAGATTAGGAGGAAATAAGACAAAATAGTAATAGTGGTTATCTCTGAGGTATCAAAGTAAAGATGATTTTTACATTTTTCAACACTTTTCCCTAATTTCCTATAAAGAACACATATTAATGCTATAATCAGAAACTAACAAAAAAGTTTTGTTAAAATCACTTTTTGCTCTGTTAAAATATTTAGTTCATAGGGAGTGCCTGAGGATATCATAGGGATATCTTCAGTCAGCTCTTCTGCCTATGCCTTTAAAATAACACTGATGGCAGAGTCTGGTATTCACCCACATGTGTGCTGCCATGTTACCCCATTGCTTACAGCAACTCTATTTTCAAGTCCAAAAATTGTAATTTGTGCTCTGAAAATAGGCTAGCATATTTGAAAGCAGGGCTACCCCTGAAAATTCAGATATATGAATATCACATAATGACTCCCACTCTACACTGGAATCTTACCTGATCTCGAGGACATAAACCAACACACTAGCGTAGCCTGATGATCTTTCTACAACATTTCCTCTCATCTTTTAATTTGTCTTAGAAGAGGGTCAAAACCGGCAGGGTGACTTTCTCTGACTGTGTAGAAGAGAATCAAGAAAATGCTGACTGCCCACTATGTGCATGACACTGTATTAAACAAGGGGTACCTCTAACCTGACTCAGCAAAATAAGGTTTGTTAATGCATTAATGGGTCTGTGTATAGACTGCAGATGTAAGCAAAATTCTCCATAAGCAAGCTTAATGCTATAGTAATCCAACAAAAAGAGCCAAAGCAGCCCATAAGTGCTCTCTTGTAGGTGATAAATGACCTTTCAAGTTGAACCAAATGCTTTCACCTAAAAAAGCAGGTGAGCAATGCCACATTTACAACGGGCTTTATCTGTGTACGGATAACAACCCTCAGTTGCAATTTCCTTTGCTAAGAGAAGAAATCACTACTCCCCGCTAATGAATGAAACAGAGCCTTATGTACCCTAATTTGATTTCATTTCTGTCTACCTTATGCCATTCTACAGACTGAAGATGATACACACAAAAAAACATTTTAATATGTACAGACATCCCTTACTTACATGGAAGTTATATAACAAAAGTAAATCAATTACTTGTAATTTTTAATTTTTTGTTTGTTTAATCAATGTTATAAATGCACATGATAAAAAAAAAGTAGTATAGGAAGAATTTAAATGAAAAGGATCTGTCCAGTCTCACTTCCCAGAGGCACCCATTTTTAACTATTTTTGTTCTTGTTTTTAGGATACTGTCTTAGGGCATTAACTCTAAAAATAGAGTGCTGCTCTTGATTAACCAATTTGAACAACTATCTGCTGACTTCCTGATTTATATAAGACTCCCTAGTTCATACACATGCATTCCAATTTGGGAAGTAGGGTCCAGTTTATTGAGGTGTAATTTACATATGGTAACATTCATCCTTTTTAGTATACAGTTTTATGAGTTTTGACAACTGCAGTTCAAATTTCCCCCCAAATTCCCTATACAGCTTGTTAGACAACTCCTCCTGCTACCCCAGCCCATAGCAAACAATGATGTTTTCTGTTATACATTTGCCTTCTCTAGAATGTCAAATGAATGTTGCCTTTTGATTCTGGCTTCTGCCATTTGCCTGAAGGCATTTGAGATTCATTCATGTTGTTGCATACAACAAAAGTTCATTGAATGAGGATGGACCTAGAGATTATCATACTAAGTGAAGTAAGTCAGAGAGAGAAAGACAAATATCATATGATATCACTTATAGGCAGAATCAAAAAAATATGATACAAATGAACTTTTTTACAAAAGAGAAAATGAGTCACACATGTAGAAAACAAACTTATGGTTACCGGGGGGAAAAGAGGGTGGGAGGGATAAATTAGGAGATTGGGATTGACATATACACACTATTACGTATAAAATAGATAACTAATAAGGACCTCCTGTATAGCACAGGAAACACTACTCAATACTCTATAATGACCTATGTGGGAAAAGGATCTAAAACTGTATATATAACTGATTCACTTTGCTGTACAGCAGAAACTAACACAACATTGTAAATCAACTATACTCCAATAAAAAATTTTTTTTAAAATTTTAAAGTTCATTGAATGAATGCTCAAGAGTTTGTTGATCCATTCACTAGTTAAAGGACATATTTCCCAAGTTTTTGCTGATTAGGAACAAGTCTGTAATAAACATTAATATACAGATTTTTATATGAAATGTTCCATTTCTCTTCTCTAAATATCTAGGAGTGGGATTAGTACATTTTACAGAAAGTGTATGTTTAACTTTATAGAAAGTTACCGGCGTTTTTCAAAGTGGCTGTACCATTTATATTTCTACCGGTAATGTATGAGAGTTCTAGGTATTTAGCCTTCCTGACAGCACTTGGTATTTTTATCTTGTTTCTTGTTTGTTGTTTTGTTTTATTTTGTTTTTTTCACCACTGGAACAGGTGTGCGGCGGCATGTCGTGGTTTTGATAAGCGTTTCCTCATTTTTTGGTGTGCTTATTTCCATTCAGATATCTTCCTTATACCTGTTCAGGTCTTTTGCCCACTTCTTATTGGGCTCTTTGTTTCCTTGTTATTGAGTCCTGAGAATTCTTCATATATTCCGATTCAAGTGCTTTATCAAATATGTGTCTTGCAAATATTATCTCCTGGCTTTCAGCTTGTCTTTTCATTCTCTTAGCAGCACCTTTCAAGGAATAAAAGTTTTAAATTTTGATAAAGTCCAATTTATCAATATTTTCTTTTATGGATCATTGTTTTGGTGCTCTCATCTAAAGATCTCATCCAAGATCACAAGATTTTCTTCTATGTTTTCTATTAGAAGTTTTTATAGTTTTAGATGTTATTTTTACATTTATTACCCATTCTGACTTAACAATTATAACCATGTCAGTCATGTTTTGAGGTTCTTTTTTCTCTTTTTTTGCCTATTTTTCTAGCATCATTTGTTGAAAAGATTGTCCTTTCTCTATTGAGTTGCCTTTATACTTTTGTAAAAGATCAATTGATCATAATGTGTAGATCTATTTCTCATTTCTTTATTCTATTCCATTAATCAATATTCCTCTCTCCTTTTGCCAGTAAAGCACTGTCTTAATTTTTGTAGATTTATAAGCCTTGAATCAGGCATTGTGAGATTCCAACTTTGTTCTTCTTTTTCAAAACTGATTGGTTATTTTAGCTCATTTGCCTTTCCATATATAGTAACTTTTTTTAAAAGTTTGGTGAATTCTGCAAAAATCCCTGCTGGAATTTTGATTGGGATGTTGACTGTGATTACACTGAATCTATAGACTTATTTGTAGATAACTGACTTATTAACAACATTGAGCCTTCAATTCTGTGAATATAGTATATCATTCCATTTATTTAGGTCTTTGAATCTTTCAACTGTGTTTTACAGTTTCCAAAATACAGATTTTCCACATATTTTGTTAGATTGATACCTAAATATTACATAGATTTTTAGATGCTACTGTAAATTGTTCCTTTTTTCCAATTTCTAATTTTTCATTGCTACTACATAAAAAGACAATTGATTTTTTATACTAACTGTGTATCATGCAACCTTGAACTTGAACAAGAAATTATTGGTTCTAATAATTTTTTGGAGATTCTTTAGTATTTTCTACATATAAAATCAAATCATCTGTGAATAAAGAAATTTTTGTTTATTCCTGTCTAATTCATATGACTTTTATACAGTTTTCTTATCTTAATGCATTGGCTAGGACTTTACATTTGGTATTTATTAGAAGTAATAAGAACAGACACCCTTGCCTTGTTCCCACACTTAGTGAGACGTATCCAGTCTTTCACAGCTAAGTACAATGTTAGCTGCAAGTTTTCTGAAAAAGCTCTTTCTCATGTTAAGAAAGTTCACCTTCTATTCTTAGTTTGGTGAGAGTTTTTATTACACTTTTTTTTTTTTTTTTTTTTTTGCGGTACGCGGGCCTCTCACTGTCGTGGCCTCTCCCGTTGTGGAGCACAGGCTCCGGACGCACAGGCTCAGTGGCCATGGCTCAAGGGCCCAGCCGCTCTGCGGCATGTGGGATCTTCCCGGACCGGGGCACGAACCTGCGTCCCCTGCATCGACAGGCAGACTCTCAACCACTGCGCCACCAGGGAAGCCCGAGAGTTTTTATTATAGACGTGAGTGCTGTCATCTGGGTTTTGTGCATCTATTGATATTGCCATATTTTTATTTTCTTTGGGCTACTGAAATGGTGAATTGTAATATCAGATTTCTGAATGTTGAAAGCCTTGTATACCCAGGTAAAACCCCACTTGATCATGATGTATTACCCTGTTATTATATTGTTGGATTCAATTTTATATTTTGTTGAAGTTTTTGCATCTCTATGAGAGATACTGGTCTGTAGGTTTTTTTCATTGAGATGTCTTTACCTAGTTTTGGTCTCAGTGTAATGCTGGTCTTATAAAATGAGCTGAAAAGTGTTCACTCTACTTCCATATTCTGAAAGAATTTGTGGAAATAGACATTATTCTTCTTAAAATGTTTTATAGAATTCGCCAGTTAAGCCACCTGGGACTGGATACTTCTTTGATAAAAGTTTTCAAGCTTTGAGCTATGAAATAAATCCCTCTGACTATTCAGTTACTTCTTGAGTAAACTTGGTAGTTTGTACTTTTTAAGAAATGTGTTCATAACCCTCCTACACTGTTGGTGGGAATGCAAGTTGGTACAGCCACTATGGAGAACAGTATGGAGATTCCTTAAAAACACTGTCGATAAAAATAGAGATATTATCATATGATCCAGCTGGATCCATATGATCCAGAAATCTCACTCCTGGGCATATAACCAGAGAAAACCATAATTCAAAAGGATACATGCACCCCAATGTTCACTGCAGCACTATTTACAATAGCCAGGACATGGAAGCAACCTAAATGCCCATTGATGGAGGAATGGATAAAGAAGATGTGGTACATATATATACAATGGAATATTACTCAGCCATAAAAGAGAATGAAATAATGCCATTTGTAGTGAGGTGGATGGACCTAGAGTCTGTCATACTGAGTGAAGTTAGTCAGACAGAGAAAGACACATATCATATGATACCACTTATATGTGGAATCAAAAAATGGTACAAATGAACCTATTTCCAAAGCAGAAATTGATTCATGGATGTAGAAAACAAACTTATGGTTACCAAGGGGGAAAAGGGGGAAGGGATAAATTGGAAGATTGGAATTGGCATATACAGACTAGTACATATAAAATAGATAACTAATAAAAACCTAGTGTACAGCACAGGGAGCTCTACTCAATACTCTGTAATGACCTATATGGGAAAAGACTCTAAAAAAGAATGGATATATACATATGTATAACTAATTCACTTTGCTGTACAGCAGAAACTAACACAACATTATAAATCAACTATACTCCAATAAAAAAAATTAATTAAAAAAAAAGAAATGTGTTCATTTATCTAAATGTCCTAATTGTGAGCATAAAAATGTTTGAAATATTCCCTTATTTTAATGTATGTAGGGTCTATAGTGATGTCATCTTTCACTTCTGACCTTGGTAATTTGTGTATTGCCCTTTTCCTTGGTAAATCTAGATAGAGGTAAACCAATTTTATTGATCTTTAAAAACAAAAAAGTTTTTTGGTTTCCTTGATTTTCTTTAATGTTTTCTATTTTCAATTTCCTTGGCTTCTCTTCTTACCTTTATTTCCTTCCTTCTGTTTGCTTTATTTGCTGTTCCTATAAATTTCACTCTAATCACTGCTTTGGGTATAGCCCACAGCTTTTGATATGTTGTGTTTTCATTTCCTTCCATTAAAAATATTATCTAATTTTTCTTTTGACTTCTACTTTGATCCATGAGTATTCAGAAGTTTATTGCTTAATTTCCAAATATTTGGGGATTTTCCAGGTAGGCTCCTGTTGTTGATTTCTAGTTTACTTCCATTATGTTCAAAGAAAATACCCTGTATATTTTAAGTTCTTTTAAATTTATTAGATTTGTTCTATGACCCACAATACGATCTATGTGGATTAACATTCTATGTGCACTTTAAAATTATGTATATTCTGTTGTTGATAGGAATGTTACACAAATGTCAATTAAGTCAAGTTGGTTAAAAGTATTTTTCAGATCTTATATATTCTTACTAATTTTTGGTCTGCTTATTTTATCAATTATGAGAGGGGAGTGTTGAAGACTCAAAATTTAATTATGGATTTGTCTTCTTTCAGTTCTATCAATTGCTGTTACATGAATTTTGAAGCTCTGTATTTAGGTGCATACGCATTTAAGATTATCATATCTTCTTGGTTAGTTATCTCCTTTATCATTATGGAACATCCCTTTCAACATTCCATTTTCTGAAGTCAATTTTGTTATTAAGATAGTCACTCCAGTTTTCTTATGATTATTGTTTGCATGGTACCACTTTTCTCATTCTTTTACATTTAACCTGTTTGTGTCTTTATAGTTAAAGTGCATTTCTCATATTGAAAGCGAGTTTTTCATAGACAGCATATAGTTAGTTCTTGTTTGTTTTTTCAATGTGATAGTCTCATCTTTTTAATTACTGTATTTAAACCACTTGCATTTAATGTAATTATTGATATGGTTGAATTAAAATCTACCATCTTGCTAGTTTCTTTCTATTTGTTCCATCTGTGTTTGGTGCCTTTGCCATTTTGTCATCATGTTTGGGGATTTAAAATTTTTCATTTTATTTTATGTACATTATTGGTTTCTTATTTATACCTTAATATTTTAATTTACACTTTACTCTTTTAGGCATTGCCCTTGATTGTAAAATATACATCTTTAATTAATTATAGTATAACTTCAAATAATACTATATAACCCTTCACATATAAGAAACTTAACAATTGTATATTCCCATTTCCTCCTTCCCATCCTTTGTGCTGAAGCTGTCATACATTTTATCCATACATATGCTATAAACTCACAGAGAATTGCTACTATTTTTGTTTCAGAGAGTCAATCATCTTTTAGAGTGATTAAAGTTAAGGAAAATTTTATTTTATATTTATCTTCATTTTGGCCATTTCCAGAGATCTTTACTTCACTCTGTGGATACAAGTCTCTGATGTTGTATTCATTCTGTCTGAAAAAGTTGCTTTAACATTTCTTGTAGTGCAGGTCTTGTGGTAATAAATTCTCAGTTTTTATTTGTCTGAAAATGTCTGTTTCTCCTTCATTTAAAAGGATAACTTTATGTGGTATGGAATACTGAGCTGACAGTTTTACACTGTACTTTAAAGTTGTCACTTTATTGTTTTCTGATTTGCATAGCTTCTGATGAGACATCTGCTTTAATTCTTAACTTTGTTCCTTTGTAATGTTATAGGTCTATTTTATTTGGGCTTCCTTCAAGATTTACTCTCTATCTTATCTGATCAAATTGTATATGATACGTCTAATAGTGTGGGGTTTGGAAGGAGAGATATTTATCCTGCATGGGCTTCTCTGAGTCTCTGTGATTGATGATTTGATGTCTTTCATTATATTTAGAAAATTATTCATCAATCTCTTCAAATATTTCTTCTATCCCATTCTCTTTTCCACCTGATTCCATTTACACATATGTTATGCCACTTGATATTGTATTACACCTCTTGGATGCCCTATTTTTGTTCTTTTCATTCTTCCGTCTTTACCTCCTGGCACCTTCCACTTTTGTGCAATGACTTTATAATAGTAAAATTACATAATTATAAGGTAATTTCTATTGTTCCATCTTCAAGTTCATGATTCTTTCTTCGGCTGTGTTAAGTCTACTGAAAAGCACATCAAGAACATTCTTCCTCTCATGTTTCATATCTAGCATTTCCATTTGACATTTTCTTACACTCTATCTTTCTGCTAAAATGCCATGTCTGTTCCTGCATATTTTTTTTCTCATCAGGCATACGCTAACATGGTGCTTTATTTCTACTAAACATAAAATCAGGAAACAGAAGCAAACAAATGAAATAAACCACCTAATCAGTTTTAAAAGATAAAAATGGGCTCCAGGGTAGAGTAGAATCTAGTAAAATTGAAAAGAATAAATAATGCCAAAAGCACACAGTAAATGAAGCCTGTTTCAAAGCAAAAAGACTAAATTAAAAATAAAAACTTTCAGGGAGCACAAGAAGCATGTATTAAGCTGAGCAAGTTGTGAATAGGGAGGAATTCAACACCTGTTTGGGAAGCCTTTTCCATTTAGGACTCATAAACCAAGCTCCATCATTTAAGCTTTAATCCTTTGAAAAAACAAGCCTTTATCAATAAAGGTGCCTCACTCTGTCAATTTTCTTTCACTTAGGATGGCACTCAGAGTGCAAATGATGTTCATGCATATTTTTCACCTTTTCCACACAGCTTTTAATCACAGTTATTTTTAATTCCCTGTATGATAGTTCCAATATCTTCATCATATCTAAACCAGGTTCTATTGAGTGCCCTGTCTCTGGACAGTAAGGTTTTTTCCTTGATTATTTGTGTTTCTAATAATTTTTGGTTGATGTCAAATATAATCATACTATTGGTAAATGTAATCATATTATTATATGGTCTTTACATTAAAGTAGGAGATGTCATGGGATAAAGAGGGGAGTAAAGTAGGAAGAATGAAGTGTCAGGTATAAAGAGTGAAGTATGAAATAGTACAATATTGACTCAAAATAAACATTAAGTTAAGAAAGAATACAGTTAGGTCTAGAGTAACCTAATTCATTATTATTAATTATAGGTTACTCTAGATACACTAAAAATAACAATAATTAAAACAGAGTGTAAATAAATCCATAAAGGAAATAAATGGAATATGCCCCAAAAATGATCAAACAAAAAGAAGGCAAAAGAGAAGAAACAGAGGAACAATAGAAAGACAGACAAATAGCAAGATGGTAGGCTTAAATCCATATCAATAATTACACTAAATGTTAATGGGCTAGCCATTTAATTTGATGCAATATCTGCCTCAAATTAAATGCAGATACTGTCATATCGTTAAAGGATAAAAATCAAGAACCAACTGAACATTATATACAAAGGGTGCACTTCAAATATAAAGATACAGGTGGGTTGTAAGTAAAAGGATGGGGAAAATATACATGCAAATATGAAGCATGGTTATAATAATATCAGAGAGAATAGACTCAAGACAAGGAGTATTACTGAGATGAAGAGAGAGATTTTGTAGTAATTAAATAGTCATTGCATCAGGTAGACAGACAACTCTAAATGTGTATGTGTCTAATAAGAGAGTTTCAAAACACATGAAATAAAAACCGACAGAACTAAAGGGAGAGAGAGACAAATCCACAAGTACAGTCGGAGATTTTTAATACTCCCCTCTCAGTAAAAATGTGATGATGTGAACAACACTATCAACAAACTTTACCTAGTTGGCATTTACAAAGCAACACACTCAGCAGCCAAAACTAATCTACGGTGAAAAAAATAAGAACAGCAGATGCCTTTGGGAGTATGGCATTGAGAAATGACTGGGTAAGGACGTGAGTAAACTCGTTGTGGTGACGTTTAACATTAACATCTTGAAGAAGATTAAGTGACTGCACTTCTCAACACCAAGAATGCACACATAAGACTTGTGAATGTCATTATATGTAAATGTTTCATCAAAAGAGAATAGTGTTGTGTTTGTAAGTGTTTGCACATATTGAATTTGTGTAATAACATGCATGCTTAGAGAATAGTGTACTGCTATTTGTAATTTATTTAAAAATGCATCAAAAATAATATATATTAATGAATAGAGAGATAAATGGATGTATATGGACAAAGCAAGTATAATCTAGTTGGTGAATGTATCAGTAGTAACTATAAAATTCTTTCAATTCTGGTGTATGAAAAGCTTAATAATAAAATTTGGAGAAAAATGAAAATAAAAGCTTTTCCAGAAAACAAAAATAGATTAGAAATGGATAAAGAAGATGTGGTACACATATACAATGGAATATTACTCAGCTATAACAAGGAACAAAATAATTTTGCAGCAACATGGATGGATCTAGAGATTGCCATACTAAGTGAAGTAAGTCAGACAGAGAAAAGACAAATATCATATGATATCACTTATATGTGTAATCTAAAAAAGTGGTACAAATGAACCTATTTACAAAACAGAAGTTGAGTCACAGATGTAGAAAACAAACTTATAGTTACCAGAGGGGAAAGGGGAGGGAGGGACAAACTGAGAGATTGGGATTGACATATACACACTACTATATACAAAATAGATAACTAATAAGGACCTACTGTATAGCACAGGGAACTCTACTCAATACTCTGTCATGACCTATATGGGAAAAGAATCTAAAAAGAGTGGATATACTATATACAATAGATAACTAATAAGGACCTACTGTATAGCACAGGGAACTCTACTCAATACTCTGTCATGACCTATATGGGAAAAGAATCTAAAAAGAGTGGATATATACATATGTATAACTGATTCAATTTGCTGTAGAGCAGAAACTAACACATTATTATCTACTCCAATAAAATTTTAAAAAATAATGTATTGTCATCAGAACTGAGCTACGAGAAATGTTAAAAGAAGTCCTTCAGGCTGAAAGAAAGTGACACCAGTTGTAAATTCAGATCCACACAAAATAATGAAGAGCAATAAATGGAAATGATAAATAGGTGGGTAAACACAAAATACCACATTCATTTTTTTCTTCTATTTTTTGGGGGCTGCATTGGGTCTTTGTTGCTGCGTGTGGGCTTTCTCTAGTTGTGGCAAGCAGGGGCTACTCTTCATTGTGGTGTGCAGGCATCTCATTGCTTCTCTTGTTGCGGAGCACAGGCTCTAGGCGCATGGGCTTCAGTAGTTGTAGCACGTGGGCTCAGTAGTTGAGGCGTGCGGACTCTAAGGCACCCGGGCTACAGTAGTTGTGGCGTGAGGGCTCAGTAGTTGTGGTTCACAGGCTCTAGAGCTCAGGCTCAGTAGTTTTGATGCACGGGCTTAGTTGCCCCGTGGCATGTGGGATCTTCCTGGATCAGGGATCGAACCCGTGTCCCCTGCATTGGCAGGCAGATTCTTAACCACTGCACCACAAGGGAAGCCCCCACATTCATTTTTTAATTCACTTAAAGGTAATTACATCAACTATACTTCAATGGAAAAGTTAATAAAACTAAAAACAAATAAATAAATTAAATTAAATATTTAAAGCCAAAATAATAACTTGTCCCAAGGTTTATAAAATATTTAGAAGTAAAATATATGAGATTAACAGCACAAAGGACAAGAAGACAGAAATGGAAGAATATGATAATAATGTTCTTAGATTAAACTATGATAATTTAAAGATGGATGTTATAAATCTTGCAGTAATCACTAAAAACAAAGAGATGTAGCTTATAAGCTAGTATTAGAAATAATATAGGGGCTTCCCTGGTGGCGCAGTGGTTGAGAGGCTGCCTGCCAATGCAGGGGACGCGGGTTTGAGCCCTGGTCTGGGAAGATCCCACATGCCGCGGAGCAACTGGGCCCGTGAGCCACAATTACTGTGCCTGCGCGTCTGGAGCCTGTGCTCTGCAACAAGAGAGGCTGCGATAGTGAGAGGTCCACGCACCGCTATGAAGAGTGGCCCCCGCTTGCCACAACTAGAGAAAGCCCTCGCACAGAAACCAAGACCCAACACAGCCATAAATAAATAAATTAATTAATTTTTTAAAAAGAAATAATATAGAATACTAACATTTAGTCAATTAAATGAAGGCAAAAAAAGGAAGAAAGAGAAGGAGGGATATAAACATAATAAGATGACAGATTTAAACATAACCACATTGATAAATGCATTAAATGTATATGGTCTAAACACTACATTTAAAAGACAAGTATGGAAGACTGGATGAAAAACAATACCTAACCATTTGCTCTCTTCAAGTAACCATCTATACACATACACAAACACACACATTCATATATACATATGTATATATATGTATATGTACATGTATATATGTATGCATGTATACATATGTACACATAAAGTTAAGAATATGAGGATGGGAAATCTATAAGATGCAGACATTCAGCACAAGATAGCTGAAATAGCTATATTAATAGTAAAAAAAAAGGATAGATATACAAATATTAAGCATAGCTGGGATGTCTATATTAATTTTGACAGAGTAGACTTTAAAGCAAAGAAGACTGCCAGTGATAAAGAAAGACATTTCATGATAATAAATATTACCAGGGATAAAGCAAGTGGTTTCCTAATGCTGAATATACATCAGGAGGACATAATAATCTTAATGTGTCATGTACCCATTAACAAACTTTTCAAATACATAAAGCAAAAATTGGAAAAACTAAAAAGAAGAATAGCTGAATTCAAATGTAAGTTGAAGATGTCAACAATCCTCTCTCAGTGATTGATAAAATAAGAAGACAGAAAATAAGTAAAGATATAGATGACTTGAATAACATGTTAAGCAACTTGACCTGAATAACATTTATAGAACACTCCACCCTACAACAACAGAATACATATTATTTTCAAGTGCACGTGGTACATTCACCAGGTCAGACACATGCTAGGTTCTGAAACAAATAAAAATGAAATTTAAAAAACTGAAATCATACAGCTGATGTATTTCATCCCCAATGGATTTAAATTAGAAGTCAATAACAAAATGATCTGGAAATTCCCAAAATATTTGGAAATTAACCAACAGATATCTAAATAACCCACAGGTCCCAGAAAAATCACAAAAACTAGAAAATATTTTGAACTCAATGAAAACAAAAACACAGTACAGCACAATTTATGGATGAGCTGAAACAGTTGCTGAGAAGGAAATTTAGAGCTTTAAATGCTTATAGCAGAAAAGAAGGAAGTGAATGACTTAAGAAAGAGTCAGCAAACTATGGCCCACTGGCTGTCCCACTTGTAAATAAAATTTTATTGAAACACAGCAACACCTATTTATGTATTGTCTATGCCTGCTTTTATACTACAATGGCAGAATTAAGTAGCTGCAGCAGAGACGGTAGGGTCCATAAGACTAAAATATGTACTATCTGACCCTTTAAGAAAAAGTTTGTCAACTCTTGATCTAAGGTACCCACTTAAGAAGATAGAATAAAAAAGAATAAATTCAAAGTAAGTAGAGAAAAGAAATAGTGATGATAAGAGCAGAAAACAATTGAAGGAAAAAAACAACAAAGAAAATCAATAAAACCAAAAGTTTTTTATTTGAAAGAAATCAATAAAATCGATAAACCTCCAGCTAGACTGATCAAGGGAAAAAGAAAGAATATTCAAATTCTCAATGTCAAGAATATAAGAAGGGACAGCACTACAAATACTATAGGTATTAAAAAGGTAATAAGGAAATATTATGAAAAACTATGATAAAGACAATATCCAAAGGAGAGTTCAGGAAAACTAATGCTAAAGGAGCATCTCATCTTGATTTGTCACAGTAACTCTCAATCCTTTTAAAGAGGTCCAACTGTTTTAACAAAGTCAACTTTCTTCTATGTGCAAAAAAGCAATGCCTTTCAATATAATATAGCTAATATATCTAGAGAACAGCTGTATCTAGAGAACAGCTATAAAAGGGAGAGAGGTTCATTCAACTATGCATTTATTATTCTGTAAGGAATCTTCTGCTAATCATATAATTATTCTTTTTTCAGTGTTTCAAATTTAGAGTGTATTGTCTATTTCCTGGAAATACACACTCTTGATTCCAAGTGGAATTTGAGTGAGAATGCAGTCTCACTATGATTTTAGAGAGGCAAAGTTTCACAGTGTAGATCTTTACTCTTGAAGAGAAATAATGGGAATGGAAAGAAGGAAAAAACACATTTCTGGGGGATCAGGCCAGGAAAATGTCATCAGATAAAGTTATGAGATGTGATGAGTTAATATTCTTTAATATATGTTGGCTCTGTTTGAAAACAATCTGGCTCCTGAAAGCTGTGTTAATCTGGATTACCACCCTCTGAGTTAACATCTCTAACATAAGCATGCATTTATGGAACTAAACATTTTGCATTAAAATGATGATTGTCCAGATCCTGATGGATTAGATTTTTTTCTAATCTGGTTTTTGACCAAAGTATTAATTCAATCATGGCATTGAATGAAAAATTTATAAGGAACTTAATCAGCATACAGAGATGTAGCATCTATCTCTGTCATTTTACCTTAGCATGAGACAAGAATGATAAAACAGATTAGAAGAAAATATATGTGTTTCACTTTCAAAATTAGAGAACCTAATCATTTTCTTGATGTGAAAAGTTTAATGAAAAATTAGACTGATCTAATTTGGGATGCTTAAGTCACTGGCAAATTTAAATTGTTTTAAAAAAACTAATAAGCCAAGCTCTTGAGTCATACGGAATGATTCACCCATGAATTCTTGAGGGGATTAATTTAAAACAGTTCCGAAGAAACAGCATCTTCACATACCTACTCTAAAAAAACAGAAGAGAACAACAGAAAAGGGAAATTATTCTAGAGGAGAAAAAGGGAAGCATCAGGACAGAATAGAACCTTGTTAGCCTGGTTGGCCAATCAGAGTAGATGAATTCAAGAGCCACATGATAAGGCAAAAGAGTGAAAAATAATGGAGTATTGGCTTCTATGAAAATAAAGTCTTCCTTGTCTCTTTCACACTCCTACTCACCTCCTCCCTCTCTTTTACTTTTTGCTGGATCCCTAAGTGAGAGGAGTAGTGATCTGTATTGTTCCGGTTCCAGGGAACCGAGAGACGCACGCGCTTCAGGGATCCAGCTTCCAAAGAACATGAAAGGCACAGGGCTCATGGTCATGACCCTGTCTCCTACTTCTTTTCATAGCAAAAGCGTGGGAAGGGCAGGATCTGCTTCCTCATAGAAGAGAACCAGCCACCTAACTCCACAGACACTCCACCTTTCCCCACTTAGCAGTCACCCCTGAGATTATGGCCTGGAACTCCTGTCAGAGCTGCCATGAAGGTTGAACTACCATGAGCTACTCGAGATAGAGGTCCCCTGCTTTGTCACTCTGGCTTCATCCATGCATTGCAAGACCTTTTGTTGGTAGCATAGTGTCAGGATCCAGGATTCTGACTTATCACAACCTCCCTTTCTTTATCCTAGGCTATTTAGTTGTTCAAAGTTTAGAAAAAGGGAGAATATTAGAGTTCTGCCATGCAATTTGTGGCCAAAGTACCAGGCAACAACAACAAAAAGTTATTTTTCCTTATTTTCCCTCTCTTTTCTAGATGCCCCCCTTAGTAAGCCATCTTAGACTGGAGGAGAGGCACAGCTGAACCAAGACTGTATTTAGGTATTCCTAGGTCCCTTAACAAAAGAGTAATTTCTTTTTTTATTATTATTATATTTACTTTTTAACAGCTTTATTGAGATAAAATAATATACCACACAATATGTCAAAGTATGTAATTTGACGGCTTTAGTACATTCATATAGTTGTGCATCTATCTGGAATTTCTATATCATTTATGGACATATCCCAATTTTTTTTTAATAAATTTATTTATTTATTTTTGGCTGCGTTGGGTCTTTGTTGCTGCACACGGGCTTTCTCTAGCTGCGGCGAGTGGGGGCTACTTTTCGTTGTGGTGTGCGGGCTTCTCATTGCAGTGGCTTCTCTTGTTGCAGAGCACAGGCTCTAGGCGCGCAGGCTTCAGTAGTTGCGGCACGTGGGCTCAGTAGTCGTGGCTCACGGGCTCTAGGGCGCAGGCTCAGTAGTTGTGGCGCCCGGGCTTAGTTGCTCCGTGGCATGTGGGATCTTCCCAGACCAGGGCTCAAATCCGTGATCCCTGCATTGGCAGGTGGATTCTTAACCACTGTGCCACCAGGGAAGTCCCATCCCAATTTCTTAAACAATGTAAAGATAAACCTTGAGATTTTTAGTATTTGCTGTGAAAAATTTTAAACATGAAATCCCAATGGATAAAAAATCCAGAAAAAGATATAAAAGATAAGGAATGATAAATACACACTCTGTGCTTAGAACTTTTCCTTTTTTTCCTATTTAGTTCTGTTTTCCATTTATATTTGAAAATTAATCCTATTGTTTATTTATTAAAACAAACTCTTTATATTCATGTGAACCCGTTTGAGTCTTTAATGATCCATGCCTACAGTTCACTTATAGGACACTTTTCCCCTGCAAACCTCGAAATGAAGCCAATGCTAATTATTTGGTAGCAGGTCAAGACTTAGCTAGAGCAGGAACTAAACATCCTCTGGCTGATGCTTATGTATCCCTGTCCCTCTCCTGAAGGACTCAAGATCATTCTTTTAGGAAGATGCTCTGGAACCATAAACTGTCAGATTATCAGGTCCTGTGTGACTCTAGTTGTTCTCCTCTCTTCTAACCTTTCCTTATTTACAATAAGAGACGCAAGTTCTGCCAAGAAAAGTACAACAACCTGGATCTCAGCCGCTGCCTAGAAGTTTTTTAAAGAGAAACACATGAATGTTTATGCAAAAGGAAAACACAGTTGGCCCTCTGTAGCCACAGGTTCCGCATCTGCAGATAGAACCAACCAACTCCAGAGAGTTCCAAAAAAGCAAAAGTTGAATTTGCCATGCACTGGTAACTCTTTACATAGGTTTTACATTATATTTACAACTATTTACATAGTGTTTACACTGTATTGAGTATTATAAGTAATCTAGATGATTTCAAGTACAATACATGGGAGGATGTACGTAGATCATATGTAAATACCACACCGTTTAACATAAGGGACCTCAAGTTTCAAATTTCAGTATCCCGGGAGTCCTGGAACCAGTCCCCCTGTACTCTAAAAATGCATTTGAAAGCAACAATCACATTCAAAAGACCATAACTTTGGGCAAAACCAACTGCTTTCACATAACAATAAATCATTTGCAGAGAGTCTAGAGAGTATTGTTTCTTTTTCACACATCCTTTTATGTTAAGGTACTCATGTAAGATTAGGAAAGGCTGGGTATCCCCCTCTGTTGACTCAGAAGGACATTCAGTGCCAAGACTTGGAAGTGATCTATTCAGAGATACACATGGGGATGGCAGCAAAGCTAGAACAGAAGTTTTAAGAGATGAGAACTAGAAAATAAGTGTATTCTCTAATGCAAGAGCCGGGAATACATATATCTGAAGCAGTTCATCTCACCACAATATTTATTTAATGTTGGGCTGCCAGATAAAAGTACAGAATACCCAGTTAAACTAGAATTAAACAGCAATTAAGTTTTAATATATGTATGCCCCATGTCATATTTGTAACATACTTATACTAAAAAATTATTTGTTGTTTATCTGAAATTCAATTTAACTGGGCATGCTGTGATTCACTAAATCTGTGACTCTATTTAATGTGTCTTTTAAAATTATCTAAAGGGAGTTCCCCAGTGGTGCAGTGGTTAAGAATCCACCTGCCAATGCAGGGGACATGGGTTTGATCCCTGGTCCAGGAAGATCCCACATGCCGCAGAGCAACTAAGCCTGTGCGCCACAACTACTGAGCCTGTGCTCTAGAGCCTGTGAGCTACAACCACTGAGCCCGTGAGCCACAACTACTGAAGCCCACATGCCCAGAGCCCGTGCTCCACAACAAGAGAAGCCACCACAATGAGAAGTCCGCGCACCACAACGAAGAGTAGCCCCCGCTCACTACAACTAGAGAAGGCCCACACCCAGCAATGAAGACCCAATGCAGTCAAATAAATAAATTATATTTAAAAATAAATAAATAAATAAAATTATCTGTAAATGCCCTTGGCTTTAGATTTTTAATCTTCAGGTCAGACTTATCCCCTGATCTCCAGACTCATAAAACCAATTGCTCACATGACATCTCCACCCCAGTACCTATTAGACATTTAACACTCAACATACCCAACACTGAGCTCCAGCTCTCTTCCACCATGCCCCACCTCTCCCCAGGCCTACTCCGCCTGCAGTCAACCTCACCTTTTACTTAATGGCCTATTATTCTATTGCTTGGGTCAAAATTTTGTGTCATCCTTTGCTCCTCTCTTACTCTCACACCTCAAATCCTGTATTTTTGTGTCATTGTAGAAAATCGGAGGAACTCTGTTTTATACTTCTGTAAGTTTGAGGCTAGAAAACAGGTTCAGGCAGTGCAATCAATGAAGAAATATGTTCCCAAGGACTTCTGCACAGAGTTTCTCCTAGTCCAGAGAAGTCTCTTTTTTGGAACCAGGGAGCCTCTTGCTACACTTGTGTCAATCAACCAATAAATGACCATGCTTAAAGAAGGGCAAAGGTGCCATCTTCTGCATTAGAAACTCAATCCAAGGCTTTCACTTTTACTTCCAGCACAGTTTAAAATGTATAGTAGGAACTGCTAACTGCTGTTAAGTGGGGGGGAAAAAAAAACTCACTACCTGAAACCCCTACCCCACTCTGGTTATTAAATGAAACAGTTATCTTTTCACCTTTAAAGTAACAGCATCTAGCTTTCTGGACTCTTAATAATCGTTTCTATCCAGAAGACAAAGGAGTTTCATGAAATTAGTAGAAAACAGACAATGTGTAAATCTGTATAATGTCCAAGTCCAGCTTCAAATTTGAGAACTCCAGGGCATTTTCTGGCAATTCTTTGTTTAATACACAGGATAAATGTTGTGAGGTCATGTCAGGTCTTTCTTATCAACATCAAGGAACCCAGAAACTAGATAATAAGAGCAACACAGAGCAGCCTAATTTTTTTAGCCAGTCCAGACCAATAAATAGTTTCTCTAAGTTTCCACCAGACCAGCGGTTACCCTCTGAGATTCTCACCAAGGAGCAATGATTTCTACTCTGCTGTCAAGGCTTGACATACCTAAGGTGCTAGAGATGCTGGGGAAGAACAGCCAAAGCAAAAAGGGTTTATTCGTTCATCAATATCTTCAGATATTTAAGGTCCTAGGCTTGGTGCTCAACACAGCCAAATTGGAAAGTAGTGTTTTCTGTCTTGTGGTTTTGCTATGTCACTGTCAATAGCAACTTCTCATATAACATGTCAGCAATGGCATGTACATCTCCAAAACATGGTAAATATGATTAACAATGCAATTTATAAAAGTGACCAGGTCAAGGGCTTCCCTGGTGTTGCAGTGGTTGAGAGTCCACCTGCCGATGCAGGGGACACAGGTTCGTGCCCCGGTCTGGGAAGATCCCACATGCCACAGAGAGGCTAGGCCCGTGAGCCATGGCCGCTGAGCCTGCACGTCCGGAGCCTGTGCTCCACAACGGCAGAGGCCACAACAGTGAGAGGCCCGCGTGCCGCAACAACAACAAAAAAAGTGACCAGGTCAAAGATAATGAAGGTAGCCACATGAGAAAAACAATTTAAAAGATTAAATAAATAAATAACCTTGAATCCCTCTATCAAATAATCAAAGATTTGTATAAAAAATAAGAATCAAAAATGAAGATTGCAATATACTTTTTTTTTCCTGGGGGACACAAAGAGGAGTAAAATTTCTTAAACAGGTTTCAGAATGATTGCATTCTACATAGAAAAGTTCATTGTTAAAGTTCAATTTTGATAAGTACTTCTCTACTGTATTGCCACATTATCTCCATATCAGGCATTTTTCTTAGCCTTCAAATTTTAAGGAAACAATCAAATTTGAATGGATGATCTTTTTTTTTTTTCTTTTTTGCACATTTCAATGTCAAAAGTGTCCATGCCTTTTTAAGAACATAGCAGGCAGGGCATGTGTGTCCTATGTTGCTGTGCCCAGGGTCTCTGAAATCTTCTAAAGATTCTGTCATATAACAAAATATACCTTTCAAGCTAGCTAAAAAATAATTGAGTCTATTTTTTTAAATGTCTGCAACAAAGCTATTAGCTCCCTGAAATAAAAAGGGTTTGTACAGATAGCCTTCAGAGGCAACTTCACAGGTGTCCAGTTAAAACTGTGATCTCCAGAAGACTTTGTGTGTGTAAATTCTATTAAGTCATCAAGAGCACTTTGAGTATTCCAAGTCAGTGGAGTTTCTGCCCATTTCTCAGAAAGACCTTCCCATAGTCATTTTTCTTCCCAGTGATGAATTTACTAACTCTGAATGCAAATACTTCCCTTTATCCCATCATCTTCCTGACAAGTCTCTGGGTAACTGCTTCCTAACAGGCTGTGCCTTTTCAAAGATAACTGAAATGTTTTCATCCTAATATTGTATCAACTGATCACTTCCAACAATCAAATTTTCATTTGAATATTGTATTTGGTGAGTCTCTCAGACCATCTAAAACACTGAATCTGCACGTGACAGCAATCATACTATTCAAAACATTCTCCTGCACATGTCACTAAGAGGAAAACTACCTACCCTGGAGTATAGCTATTAATGTCAAACAGACTGTCATCGGAGAAAACAAAAATGCATCAAAATCAGCTTCAGACAAAGTACAGCCCTACGGAAAAACACCAGGTTTTTATGTGCAAATGTCTTAAATGTCTGATTGACACGTTTAAAGAATGAGTTAGCAAGGAATCTGCTCCTGGTCTCTCTCCATAACCCAGAATAATGTGATAATGAAAAGAATTTTAGAGTTAAAGGGCTTTTCATCATAGCACACTATATGCATTTACCCCAGTTTCTAGTAAACATTATGAGGAAATGTTTAATTTCTAGCTTGGGCCGAGGGCTCTATTTAGCCTATCAAAGCACAGACCTGTCGTAAACGCTGGGACTCTTGCCAGAAATTTTTTTTCCTGCAGCTCTTAGTAAAGATCATACCTCGAAAGCATTGTGCCTTGCAAACCACGCAGATTTAAGCTCCCACTCCCGCCTACAGAGCTTGGCACCAGCGGCTTTTGAGGTATCCCTCATCTCCTAAAACTCTGACTGAATCGCCACCACCACTCCCCACTCTCCCACCACCGCCGTGTCGTCATCCTTGCTCAGCTCTCCGGAGCTCAGCACGGAGCGTCCCCCAAGCCCCTGCAGAGTGAACTCACGGTGCCACCCAACTCCCAGCCCTGCACACACCCACAAACACTCTCCTACTCCCTCCGCTACAATCTGCCCCAAAATGTGTCACCCACCTCACCCCTAATCCCATACCCCAAAATCCCTGGAGCTCTTCCCCCCTCCTGGTGGCTTCATCCCCAACACACCTGTCTACCCCGCTGGCTGACTTCAGATGCCCACGCTGCGCCCTATCCCGCGCCCCCTCATTCTAACTGGCGCTTCGCACTCCGCACCGAGGAAGGTCAGTTTGCTCGGAGCACCTTCTTTCCCCACCCCTTGCCCACCCGCAGACCGCCCTCGACGCCCACCCTCACGGGCGCGGAGAAAGGTCGCCTGTAGTACCTGCCGAGAGCGCGGCGGCCGCGACGAGCAGCAGGAGAGCCTGGCGAAGCGCGGCGCGGAACGCTCGGGACATGGCCACCAGGCGCCGCGCCCGGGCTGCGAGGCCCCGGAGCCGAGCGCGACGGCCGGGGCGGCGCGGGCCGCTTTGAAGTTCCCGGGGCGCAGGAGGGAAGCACTGCCCGACACCCTTTTGAAGTGTGCGGTTGGCTCTAATCAGCGCGGGCGTCCCCCTCCCCTGCCTCCCCCATCCCCCGCCCCCGCGGCTGGCGGTGCGCGGCGCTCCAGCCACTGGCCCCGGCAGCCCGGCTGGCAGGGGGGCGGGGGGGCGACAGAGCCCGCCCCTGCCGCGCCTCCGCCCCCTCGGCCCTCCGGCAGCCGCACTGGGCCTGCCGCTGCCGGGCTGGCGGGCAAGGGCGGCCCACAGGAGAAGCAGTGAGATCGCAGAGAAGTGGGGGCGTGGGGGGCGCAGGGGGAGGCAAAGAAAGTAGGTGGGGTGGCGCGGAGTCCCCAAGACTGGATACGCTGAGAAGGGCGTCGGGACAGGAAGGAAAGCCCTACTGAGACTTCAGGAAGACTTAAACCCTGCAGCAGTTGCTTCCTGTTGCTCCGCTCTATAGTCTCCTACAGAAGATCCACGCGTCGGTCTCGACACTCATTTGTTGTCCAGTGCCCTAAAGGTTTTCTAACTAGACTGAGCCCTGAAACATCCTGGGTATTCCTTCTGGCTCCTCACTCCGCCACGTCCTGGCTGTGCGCGCGTCTGCGGAAGGGCGCCCTCTCTGTCCAGCCCTGGAAATAACCAGGTGCCCCACTGCCTAGGCTACCTATAGTTTTGGTTTAACAAACTTCATCTCTAATCTGATGCCTTCAAGTGACCCCCACCCCCCTATGAATGGCGACCGAAGCTGGACTACCTGCACCAGGTGATGTGGTCGTCTGCAATGTGTAATCCAGGTATAGAAGGAAGTAGAGGACCCGTCCTATGCAAAATACTTAGCAAGTACAATTTCAGCAGTTGAAAAACTGAGGGGCGGGTTGGAATCATACACAAGCTTTAAGGGGAGGTGAAGAATGATTGAAAGTACTGCATTAGACACTTTGAGTATTGTTTAAATCCCTGGGGCTTATCAAATGAGTGTGCTTCCCATGTGGATTGCGTTTGAAAATATAAGGGCAGCATTACCAATTAATAGAAATTAGCCTAAATTTAATCCAGATATGTAGCTTGTACATTAAAGTGAATGGAATTATTTTTTTAAATTTTTATTGGAGTATAGTTGATTTACAATGTTGTGTTAGTTTCAGGTGTACAGCAAAGTGAATCAGTTATACATATACATATATCCACTCTGTTTTAGATTCTTTTCCCATATAAGCCATTACAGAGTATTCAGTAGAGTTTCCTGGGCTATACAGTAGCTCCTTATTAGTTATCTATTTTATATATAGTAGTGTGTATATGTCAGTCTGAATGGGATTATTTTAAACTGAACAACACAAAAAGCCAAGAATCCAGTGCTGGTGTTATTGCTGCTGTTAGGGGCCTCTTTGAAAAGTGATTGTCGTATAAATGAATTGCTTTAGAGTAAGAGATATTACTTGCTTCTTCACCTACTTTAGCTCTAAATAGCACATCTGTGGAAGACCTATGGTGAAATGCTGTATGCAGTTGACTTAATCAAAGAGTCACAGTATTGGGGGTGGGATATTTGTCGGACTTTGATGCATGATAATGGCAGTCTTGAGGATCTCACCCCCCCCCACCACCACCTTGTATGAATCAAAACATTCCTAAGCATAAAAAGACTTTGTTCTCATTTCATTCTGGATCCAAGCAAACAAATAAATCAAAAAAAAAAAAAAAAATGGAGATCTGGGACAAGCCTGAGCCCTTCCAGACACCCACAAAACAGATGCTTTTTTTAAAAAAAGAAAAGAAAATGCTAGAACACATTATATTTTGGCTGACTTGGCTTGCTCATTATTTGGTAACTATACCCTAGATTGTGATCTACCATTGGGTCATGAGACTTGGAGCCTAAAGATCAGGGCCTGCTTCCTCAAAAGTAAGTGGAACTTCGTTCCTCCCTATTTCTCAGAACCACGACAGGATTAAAAAGGGTAGTGAATGTGAACATACTGTCAAACCAAGGCATTATGCTAATGTCAGGTATTTACCCGCCACATATTTATTTTGTCTCTTGAATACAGTAAGCAATTTCCCTGCAAGTTGGAAAGCTCTCATCTTCTAGAAAGCAAGGTTATTATCCCAAGAAGTCTGATATTGAATAACTTCAATATTCTAAATAAATTCAACACTTTCCTCTTAGTCTAATGGTGCATTGTCTGCTATGTTATCCACCAGCCACATGTGAGTAGCGAGCACTTGAACTGTGTCTAGTCCAAACTGACATGTGCTGTAAGTATAAAATGCACGCTGGGGGCTCCACTGGTGGTGCAGTGGTTGAGGGTCCGCCTGCCGATGCAGGGGACACAGGTTCGTGCCCCGGTCTGGGAAGATCCCACATGCCGCGGAGCGGCTGGGCCCGTGAGCCATGGCCACTGAGCCTGCACGTCCGGAGCCTGTGCTCCGCAACGGGAGAGGCCACAACAGTGAGAGGCCCGCGTAACGCAAAAAAAAAAAAAAAAAAATGCATGCTGGATTTCAAAGACTTATTACAAAATAAGAATATAAAATATATCATTAATAATTTTATATTGCTTACATGTTGAAATGATAATATTTTTGATATATTGGGTCAAATAAAATATATTACTAAAATTAATTTCACCTATTCCTTTTTACTTTTTAATATAGCTATTAGAAAATTTTAAATTATATGTGTGGCTCGCATTCTATCTCTACTGGACAATGCTGGTCTAATGAATCCTCCTCAAATGGCAAAAGATTATTACCTTTGTCTTAAGCACAGTATAAAAAAGCCAAGTGTTGTTAAGTACCTTGCCAGTCAACATGTGGCCAGCCAATGAAGGAAGCAGCAACTCTTGATATCTTGGTGCAGAGTTCTGTGATACAACAAAAAAAGGTTAATAAGTCAAAATCTAAACGCTTAACTTGTAGGATTATATTAAACTACATCTCCAAATACCATTTCCCTCTGTCCTAAGTTCATGTCTTCTTCCAACATCAGTTCTATGGCAGCTTTGAAGTAACAAGTTAACCACTCAGCATGTATTGAGTTCCAATGGCTGGCAAAGTATATTCTTAGGCAACTATAAATATTTCTGATAGGCTTGAAGAAAAGAGCTTCACCCTTATAATGTGTCCCAATTTTTACTTAAAAGAGTATACTTTATTTGTACACACACACATAAACGCACCTGTGGAAATTAATCCAGTTTTAATCCAATATCTTTAAAAATGAACTATTATTAAGAAAATACTCCTTGGAGCATAGTGAGTGACTCCTGTTACTTAAAATAAGCAGCACAAATGCATTGTTCAAGATATGATATAATATAGTACACAGAAAAAAATTTACATGTGAAATTTTTAAAAATTTCACTGGAAAGAAATTTACATGCAAATATGTTTCTAAAGATTTAAGGTCCCCCCCACCCTTAATCATCTATCTGTACATATTCATTACCATAGCAACATTACATCATGACTCCTGGATTCTCATCATCAAAGGAAAACAAAAACAACAAATAATTGAGGAGTTCATAACCCATCAGCAAAACAGTCTTTGGGTGAGTAAATCTTACATAACCAGGGAAACAGGTATAAATTGTAACGATTTGATACATTTGCAGAATAACATTCCAAATGAATAAGGCAAGTAAATGTGTAATAACTGAACTTTGAAAATGACTACTGGTTGGGTGTGGTTGTTTAGGATTTTTTTATCGTACAGGTTTCTTTTATTATTATCCTTTCCAGAATCATAAATACCATGCATCTTAATTTCTCATTTCATCTTGGAACATGAACTTGTCATGGAACAAGCATATGGTGAGTAGGCATACTATGATAATTTGCTATATACTGTCAAGGTCTAATCTTTTCTCATTTTACTGCGTTTTTCCTTTCCTAAACTCACATTCTCTCTAAAGAAGTGCATGACACACTCATCTCCACTCATCTCATCTCTTAATCCCAGAAAGTTTTACATTTGGGAAATTTTAGTTTCACTTCGGTTCTTCTCTTGTCTGTTGTTAATTCATGAAAATAGTCATGTGTTTTAGGAACTTTGTTGAGATTCTACAATATATACCTTCAAAGTGTCTATACCTCATGAGACAGCTCAGGTCTCATAAAAAAGAAAAATAGTGACCCCGCTCTGTGGACATGGATAATGGGGGGCTATCAAACAGTTTCTTAGCTCGACTGCCACTGCTAAAAGCTTAACATCTTTGTAAAGTATTCACACTAGGTGTTTTCACCACCTTCCAAAATGACTGCACCCCCTTCACTGATTTTTGTATGCTTTTAATACTATTAATATGGTCTTTCAACAAACTCAAACTTTGTTTTCTCTTCCACTGGCTAATGTCAGTGTGCTAAGCTGCTTAGGTGCATTCAAGACAGGCTCTATCTATAAAAGGCAGGTCAGAGATTCAGTTCCAAGTAAGCAAGCCTCCACCACTTGGATCATTTCCTTAAAATGGGCCTGTAATTATACTCTACCAGAGTGAGGTTACAAGGAGGTAAGAGAGTTACATGACTCAGTACAAATCCATCCCTTCCTGAGTAAATCACTCAAAAAGGACAGTTATTTTTAACCCCAGACAAATACCCTGTTTCTTTCCCCCTTATCACTTCCCTCTGTTTCATCTTTTACATCCAATCAGCAGTTTCTATGGATTCTAACTTTTATTAAAAATCTCTCAAATTTTTTCACTTCTTTCCATCTCACTGCGACCATCCTACCACAAATCATCATCTTCTTTTACTTGAAATGTCAAAAATGCCTCCTAACTGGTCCCCCTTCCTTGAGATTCACTCCTCTCCGATCTATTCTCATGGACTCTTCAGCCAGAAGGATCTTTTTATAGCACAAATGTGTTCATGTAACAGAATGCTACCTAAGACGTATTGCTAGTTCTAACACTGGCAGTTCTGACATTGGCAACTGAAATTAACTTGGCACATAATAAGCACCCAGGGGGACTGGCCTTTGAAGTGCTCTGCCCTGTCCCCCAATGGGCACAGACAGTGCATCTGACACCATCAACACCCTGAGACCGGACAGTGGATGATTCTGCTAGTATCTCTCCTGCTGCTGCATCTGAACACTAGCTGTGGCTTTCTTCACCCTAACTGTAGCTTCAAGGAAGGCTTGGGAACGGAGCATCAGGTTTTTAAAAAATATTTATTTATTTATTTATTTACTTTTGGCTGTAAAACATAAAATGCACACAGTAAAAAAGATTGCCAATGACAAAAGCCCAAAAATAGTTATCAGAAGTACTCACTTTCTATCTCCTAAGAGTGAGGCTCTTGTTCCTAAACTGAGACGTCAGGGATTTTTCTATAACCTAACAGGACAACAAACCAAAAAGAACAATGATAGAAAGCATTACTGCCCAAAGCTCCAGAGGAGTAAATTTGAGAGTGATGCGAAGGATGCTGGGAGATCTCAGAAATAATCCAAACTCAATTACTTCCTTTTGGATTGTCTATGGGACCCAGTAGCTTTTACTAACCTGCTGCCAAGTAGGGTGCTTATCTTGTGATAGGACCCCACATGTGTCCTGCTCTTAGAGGTTCATAGTAAGTCATTATCAACCCACTCATTTCCTTTAAGGTGACTCCTACATTAGGATTATCAAACATACAGCAAACCATGACATTTTGGAAGATGAGGTACATTATTTTCTTGGTGTGCCCCTTCTCCTTATCTATTGTATAGAGATGTAAAATACACTGATACTTCTATTTATGAATTCTCTGGAAACCAGATTCTTAAGAAACTGCTGTGGTTGAGGGAAAAAGTCATCCAATACTTGGTCCATCACTGAAAAACAAGTTGGCTCACAGCTTATCTCTTCCCACTCTGGGCAAAAGGACTCCACCAGTTGAAAGTAAATTAGCCTCACTCCAAGAAAAGAGGCAAAGTAAGCCCAGCTGGTCTGCTATTTCTAGCCTCTCTTATTCCTCTTTTGCCCCCTCTGTCCTACACAAAGGGCTCCTAATCTCCCACCCATTCCTCCCATTCAAACAAGAAACGTTCTGAAATTGTACGGTTATTGGTTGATAAATTATATTTCAGAGTGAACAAAATTCTGTCAGGCTAGTATATAGCTGTATATTTGTATATTGTGCGTTTAAGGTTTTTTGGGGGGTTTTTTTGAAGAAAAATTTTTTCTTACATGACTTTCAGAAAACAGCAATGATTAGCGGGAAATCTGAGGGCTATGGAGAAACTTACGAGAAAGAAGAATCTAAAGATATTCCTCTAAAGAGCCCAGAACCTTGCTCAATAACTCAAGTCTAATACCTTCTGAGGTTTCAATGGAGAGAATATTGTCATGTAGGCAAGACGTTGATGGATAAACAACTCAGTAATCAACTCTGCCACCACCACGTAGGCCCAGAGAGTGGGGACATGGGGACATAAATAGAAGAAAAATTCACGTGTAATACTACAGCTTGATGTGGAACACAACTGCTCTCTAAATTCCTAGTCCTGGAGTTGATGCAAGGCTGGAGGAGTGAAACAAACTCCATTGAAGCTCAGATATTATAACAAGGGAAAACAAACCAGATAGGAACATACAACAAGGCAGCATAGTTCATAAAGTATTATTTGTTCATGTTCTTTCCTGTGGTCTCCTAGAGAGGCGTTTCCCCGCTCAGCTCCAGACTCATTTCCCTGTGGCCTGTTCAGCAGAGGCCATCTTATTTAGGGGGAGGCTGACCCCAGAGAGCAACAGACATTCCCTCTTGCCTTTCTAAAGCCCACCTTCTAAATGTTCATTCTTTTCTGAGAATCTTCCTCTTCACCACATCATTGACTCCAGTAATGTCCAACTCTTTAAAGTGAGACCGCTTACACTCCTCCCACCCACATAGGTGTGACCTTACCACTTCACAGGAGAACCATATCAGAATCCAAAGCACCAAAAGCACCAAAAGAGATACACATTCAGCTGCACACACATGTGCACACACACAGAGTAGCAAGGACCCAATTCACTGCAGCACCATACGTATCTCTTTGTGGATGACTGACAGTCAAGTTTGAAATCAAAAGCACCAAATATGAATTTCATTTCGCTGAAGAGGGTGGCCTGTTCCACTACCCTGCTGCAGCTATCTATTAAGAGATCAAGCTCAGACTATACCAGAGAGGCAGAGAAGTGGACAACAGGTTGTCATCTGTTTCTTCAAGGTCCTGGAAGACCTTGAAGTCTTGATGTCCTTAGGATAAACAAAGTGGAGAACAGGATTTTGTCGTACTCTTTCATAAATCTCAAAGGTCAAAGTATCTGATAGCACATGGCATAGAAGCATATGGAAAACTTGCTATGTCATATCTTGATTTAATTTAGATGGCTCCTACAAAGCCCCAAAGTTTCACTTTAGTTTTAAGTTTTATGGGCAATTAATACATCTTCAGCGTGTATATCAAAGCACTACTGCTAAGAGCCTTTTCTTCGTTCATTCCATAGATGGAGTGACCGTTATGTGATGGAAATGGTTTCTTGACACTTGAGTCAAATACACTTAGATCCCAGCATCTCCTTTGTTAACAAGTGTTAATACACCAGAAGATACATTTGGTCCCGTTATTTCCAAAAAGTGGACATATTTTGTTGAAACCTTTGAATTATTGCCATCTCTGCCATTTGATAACTGTGTAACTATGGTCAAGTTATCCTTTGGGTCTCTGTTCTTTTCTCATGAGTTCTCACTGGGCAATTGTGAGAATTACACTAGAATTAATATCGCTTGATGATCTAAAGCTGTTCTACACTGTAAGCACTCAGTCAACGTAAATGTCCATCTTCTTCTTTCCTAGTTTTTACTAAAAATTGTGTTTAAAATTGACCTCTTCCCAAAGGAAATAGGAATAGTTAATAGCATTAATGTTTAATAATTTCCACAAGGTAAAAATCATATAACTATTTAGAGTGGCATTTTGTACCTAACTCACAAGGTGGTTCACCAATTGTTACTTAATTCACCCAATACCTGCTTTGTGCAAGGCACTAATTTCAGACACTGGGTATATAGTGTAAAAAAAATGTCATCTACTTTTTTGAAATTTATGTCAAACAAAAGAAAAAGATCTTAAAAACTAGTTACAGAATTAATTAAATTGTGATAAGTATTAGAAAGGGCAAATATAGGGTACTCTAAAAATTACAATGGGTTGAATCTGTCAGAAGTAGCAAGAAAAGTTTCTGTTAGGATGTGTGTTGAGCAGAGTTTGAAAGTAGAATAGAAATTAGTTAGGGGTTGAGTGCTTGCATGTGTGTGTGTGTGTGTGTGTGTGTGTGTGTGTGTGTGTGTGTGAAAGACTCAAGGCAAGTAGGCACTTGGTTTTAGAGAAATCCGAATGCTAGAGATGAGTCTGAAGATGTATTCAGATCAGGTGGGCACCTTTTAGGCAACATTAAGGATTTGGATCCTAATTTTTAAAGTAATGGGAAGTCACTGGAATTTTTCAATAAGGGGAATGGCATGATCAGATTGAAATGTTAAAATACCACTCCAGCTTCTAATGCAGAGAATGGGCTGTGCCTAGGCAAGAGTGAAATCTAGGTCACTAGCCAGGAGGATTGCTCAGTCATCTGGCTGAAAAAGGACTCTTGGCAGGAACAAATTTGGACAAAGGAAATAGAAAAAAAGAGCAGTTTGTTGAAAGAGAAGGGGGAGACAGGAAAGGAGAGGAATGATTCAAGGTATCCCTCAGCGTTCTGATGCCTGCCCTGGGTGGGCCATTCACTCAGAGAGGGAACACTGAGAAGAGTCAGGTTGGATTTACATATATACACTACTATATATTAAATAGATAACCAACAAGAACCTGCTGTATAGCACAGGGACTATACTCAATATTTTGTAATAACCTATAAGGGAAAAGAATCTGAAAAAGTGTGTATATATATATATATATATATATAACTGAATCACTTTGCTGTACATCCAAAACTAACACAACATTGTAAATCAACTATACTTAAAAAAAAGAGTCAGGTTGGATGTGTATGAATTCCACTTCAGATACTGAGTTCGAAATGATGAGACGTGCGTTAGAGCTGAGGAACCAGTAGTGAGATATGTAAGTGTAGGGTTTATAAGATTGATCTTGGTGAGAAGCAAAAATTTGAGAGTTCTCTTGGTATGCAAGGCAGTGGAAAAGATTTTCTATATACATTTTTTTCAGAACAGACACCCACTGTAGCTGTCTTAAAGTTTTTCGTGATTTTTTACAGTCTCCCAGCAGAGTTCATAATTGGTTCAACCTGACCTAAAATGTCTTCAAGAATCATGCTCTATGGCACCAAGGTTTAGACTCTTAACCAATTACTTGTTTTAACTGATTAAGAAAATTCAAAGTTCTTTCTTGAGCCAAATGTTAACTCTATGCATAAATACCAGCGTATTAGCTAACTCCTGAGCTGGTGTGTTGATCTTTTCACTGGGCTAGACTTCACATTCAGGTACTCAAGTATACACAACTGGAAGAGAACTTTGCCCCTTCAAATCTGGGTTTAAACCATGTGGCTTCATTAGATTCACAACACAAAATAGCTACAATACGGCTACTTCTCAGAAAATCCAGTCGTGAATGAAAGAAATCCATTTTTGCCTGAGAAAATATTTGTAGGGGAGGAGGGAAGCAAGATATGGTCCTCTGCTAAGTTAATCAGTAAGAAAAGTGTTTGTCATCGAAGGCATTTGTATTATTTTAATTTGCTATTTTGCCCTAACTGGGGATCATTTCCTTGAAAATGATCTTTGTCGGTTAAGGCATTAAAGAACAAACATTTGCAAGGTCTTAAAGCTCTGCCTCTTTTTAGGCATGAAGTGATAGAAAAGGAAGGAGGAAAACTTAAATTTTTAATTTATATTCCTCAGTGTTCCATAAAGAATTTCAGACACTTTACAAGAATTCATGGAATGGAGACACTGCTTTAGGAAAGATCCCTTGGGTTCTCCCTACTTGCTGCAAGTAATAAATCCTTCTCCCGCCAAAAACAAAAATTCATGGAATAAAATATATATATTTATTTACACACACAAAAAAAAAACAAGGGAAAATACAAATCAGAGTGGATGACTATAACTGAGGGTGAGATAAAATTCAAGTATGCAAGCCAAAAACCCCTCCAGAAGTACTAAAGTTGGATTGCAGATTCAAGTCTGAAATTTTGGCTTTTGTGTAAAGGGATACATCGTTATCCCTTTATGCATAAGGAAGGTATATTCTCTCTTCTAAAAGTAATTTGTTGGTTGAGGTTTCATTTAGAAGACACTGGAGGTATTTTTAAACATTTTAAATATTTAAAATATTTGAGTATATTTAAAATATACTCAAAAATATCCCTAAAGCAAATGCAGTTGTAGATGTTATACATCTATTTCTCGCAGTATTCTTCAATTCAAAACTGGGGCATTATCCCAAAAACAGCTCAATAACAGCAATTCTGTGAGATGACAGAAGTGGAGGGAAGACAGTCAATGTGACCCAAATATGTGGCTCTATGATGGCCTAACTTAATCCACAGCTGAAATCTGACAGAGCTAGATGACTGACTCTTTACTGTTTTAGATGAGGTATCCTAAGGGAATCTGCTTAAAGCTATCGATCTCCAGAAAAACAAACGTTGCACACACACGCACACAATGTATAAATTCCGAAGGTTCACTAATCTTTTAGAGCCCAGGTTGGAATATGGGATCTTAAGTGTCTATAAAAAAATTCTGTAAAAAAATTAGAGGTATTATGAAGGAGTGTTTAAGACTATATGCAATGGCACCACACGGACCTCAGTTTGATTCCAGGCTCTGCCACTTGCTAGCTGTAGAGCTTTAAGCAAGCTATTTAAGTTCTCTAAACCTCAGTTTTCTCATCTATAAAATGGGGTCCATAATGTTATTTAATTGATAGGGTCAAGGTGAGGATTAAATGAGGTAATGAATATAAGGGGCTTAGCACAATGTCCTTACCACAGTAAGGACTTAATTAATAGTAACTATTAGTTATTATTAGTTTAATTAATAATTGAATGTATTATTACTTGTTACATTGTTTATATTTCCCTAGACAACCAAGAACATTAGAGAAGTGGCGATCAAACAACAAAAAACTATGTTTATATGTAAATGTAAACAATTTCTCTAGGAAGGGTATATAAAATCTTTTGTCAGATTTTCAGTGAAGTCCATGGGTGGAAAACGTAAAGACCACGGAAAAAAAGCAAACACGTGTTGGCTCTGTTCTCTGTGAAAGTACTGACTCACAGCCACGGTTCCGCACTCAACATTTTGAGAGGACACTCACCAGCTCAGGGCAAATATTTATCTCATATGTTGATTCTCTAAGAGACAATAGTGGCCTCATGGGTCACTAAATGTCACTAAGCTCTTTTAGTGATCTGATTCTATTTCGGGACACTCCATCGTTGACCTTAACTCTCCTGACCCATCTCTTAGATCCTTGGATGGATCAAAGATACATTAACCTAAGAAGCGAGAGAAAACCTCCCAAGTAAGTTACTGAGCTATGGAAAATTACTTTAAAATCTCTCCCAAGATGCCAGCAGTCATCACTGCTTCCCTGTTTTGGGCTGTTCCCTCCTTTTCCATTTTCTCAGTTATTTCACCCAATGCTGCTACTGTTCTTTTTTTTTTTTTTTTTTTGCCTAACCCAGACCCCCCCATTTTTAGCCTTTTTAAAACTAACGTTTCCAGTAAGAATATTCTTTTTTGGTTGACCAAACCATCGGGTACATCTCTAAATCTTAGCTCTTCTCCACGGTGTTATTGCATCATGCTCAAAGATTTGTTTGTTGCTAGACATAAAACATGATTTATATTATCCTTTTCCCAATTCAGAACCATTCTAAACACTTGTGTCTCCTTTCACACAACCAAGAATTCACTATATTGACATGAAAATTTTAAAGCTTTAAGAATTGGAAACCTTCCAAAAGCCTTGCAAAATCAAGGTTAAAGATGAGACCTGTGCATCTGGGGAGCAATGAGCTTTGTTTTCTGAAGCTCTGCCTTGATAATATGTTTATACATTATGTGACTCAAATAAAGGCCATCTGGGCTTCCCTGGTGGCGCAGTGGTTGACAGTCCGCCTGCCGATGCAGGGGACACAGGTTCGTGCCCCGGTCCGGGAAGATCCCACATGCCGCGGAGCGGCTGGGCCCGTGAGCCATGGCCGCTGAGCCTGCACGTCCGGAGCCTGTGCTCCGCAACGGGAGAGACCACAACACTGAGAGGCCCGCGTAACGCAAAAACAAAACAAAACAAAAAAGCCATCTGCAGCTCTTGCCTTTGCTATTTTATCTTGGTTTTAGCATCACGATTTCTGTTTTCTGAATTTTTTATCTCTAGGAATTATTTCATATTAGGACAATAACCTCACTGCAAACAAATCAGGCCCCTTATGAGTACCTACAGTAAAGAAAAGATGCATATAGTGCCTACTATATGCTAGGGGCATGCTCTGAGCCCCTAGCATATATTGCTCTCATATTATTGTCTTACATTGTCATACATTGTCTCATATTATTTTGACCACACTCTTGTGAGGACAGCTCCCTTTCACATTCTATAGGTGAGAGGGACTAAGACACAGAGTTTAAGTGACTTACCCTTGCTCATCGAATGTAAAGTTTTGATTTTTAACTCAAGTTTGTCTGATTCTAAAGCCCTTGTTTCTCTGACTAATCAGGATGGATCCAATTAATTTCATCAGAAACAACAAAAGGACTTTATGAAATTACGTATTTTTGAGCCCCTGAAACTTCTAATTCAGTAGATATAGGTAGAACTTGGAAAACTGGTAAGGACTTGATCAATTGTATCTGTTGTTAGTTATTAGTTATGCTGTTTTGGTTTTTCTAATAAGACCATTAGAGAAGGGAGTATTAATATTCAAAGCACTGTGTGAATATGTAAATGTGCATCTCTCTGGGAAGTGTTCCATAACCTTGATCAGATTCTCAATGAGGCCCTTGAACCAAGAAAGTTAAGAACCACTGGATAGAGGCAAACACAAGCGAGTTTGTTCCATTTTTTTTAATGAAGGTTTCTAGTCACACCTGAGCACATTTTATTCACCTTTTAAGAATACCAGCGTGCTCAGGGCAGGCGTGTTTATTTCATACTGTGTTAGTCTAAACTCTATAGGTCACAAAATATCTCAAAGCTTTTTTATTGCTCAATTTAAAAATACCTTGGACCATTCCACCTTTCACACTAACACCTCTTCATCTATCCCACAAGTCCTTGGAATTTCTCAAGTCCATGTGATTCAGCTTCATAGCCAGGTTTGGGAACAACTATTATTTCCTGAAACTCTTGGTGTAACACTAATCCTATTTATTAACTAAAACCTCCTTATTAACTAGCACCAGTTGGTGGCCTGAAATAATAAAAGTTTCCCTAAATACGTATCATATTTGCATAGATACTAGAGCAGTTTTTAAATGGTATGTATCTTACTACCACAGCTAAATTCATGTTAGTTGTTACTTCTGCACACCTTTATCCTCCAAGCTGTTTATGAACATGAATGCCTGATCATTAGGAATGCCATCGTGGTGTGAGATAACACTCATCATCCTAGCACGAGGATCTATTCTTCGAATTGATTTCTAGAGGTGATGCAGCACACACCTTTGGTTACTGCCCCATTGCTCATTATCCCCTTCCTTCTGATTTGTTGGTTGCAATGTGTCCAGCTCTGTGGAATAAATTACCATTGGCCTAAGTCACTCCCCTTTGTCCTGTGGTAGGAATATGACACAGTTCTTACTCATTAACAAAAGAATTGGAGGTGGGCGGTCTCAGCATTGGTTTGGTAGATCACATTGTCATAAAGAACCAAGGTACCATGCCAGCCTCAACTCTGCACAGGTAACATATATCCCTTTTTTTTTTTTTTTTTTTTTTTTTTTTCTTGCGTTATGCGGGCCTCTCACTGTTGTGGCCTCTTCCATTTGCGGAGCACAGGCTCCGGACGCGCAGGCTCAGTGGCCATGGCTCACGGGCCCAGCCGCTCCGCGGCATGTGGGATCCTCCCGAAACGGGGCACGAACCCGCGTCTCCTGCATCGGCAGGCGGACTCTCAAGCACTGCGCCACCAGGGAAGCCCCATATATCCCTTTTTTTAAAGGATTTAGGTTCCTACGATATACTGATCTAAATCTATAGTTAAGCACTATTGTTTTCAATAAAAACACAATGATTTCTGTCAACTTCAATATTGGCATTATCAAAAAACTTTTGATGCTATGTATTAAAACAGATTAATTTTAAAATAATATATATTAAAAACATATCCATTAAAACCATCTGTTAAAAACTGATTATTTGATTATATATATGATCAAACTAATCAGTTTCCAGTGAGCATGGCTAACATTAAATAATGTCTTGAAGCCTTGATAGAGGATATTGTAGGCAAGGCAAGAAAATGGATGCCAGACATTACATTGAATAGAACATTCTATACAAAGCTGAACTGATGAGCAATTGGTTGTCCCACTGCAATGGTAAAATATTTTTGGTTTCTTTAGATTAGTGAGAATCCTGTAGAATTGATTTAAAAACAAGAACTTGAACATTATGTAATACTCAGACAATGTTTAAAAGAATAATTTATCGACACTATGCACTATGATTATGGCTCAAATGATTGTCATGATTTTGTCAAGGACTCCCAAATGCTCGCCATTTTACAAGCACGTGGTCATTGAGAGGACACAGTCAGACATGTTTCCCTTCAACTCACCTTGGATGACTTTTTTTAAGCCACCGAAGCAAACTTGACTCAAAATGTATTCAGTGGCTTATGTAAATGTTTTGCATAATATATTACGTGTGAGAAAAAGAATTTGTCTATTCATCTAGTCCAAATTTCTGTCATTGTTCTCATTTTGTTTTGTTTTTGCTTAATAATGCTTTCCCTTTACCTTGCACTTACTTCTAAAGGCTCCAGCAAAAAGCCCTCATTGCTTAGCCCTCTTGCTAAGTATTAGGTGTTTGGGGGGCAAGGTCAGTGCCAAAACTGGTAAACATGTAGTCTGCCATAGTAGAGGATTAATTAAACTGTTAACGTAACTGGAATGAAAGTCAGAAAACTTGGGTTCTTCTTCTGGTTCTTTCACTAACTACTATGAATTTTAGGGGCAAACTACAACAAGTAACATGTAGTTAGTGCTTGCAACATGATAAGAATTTTACCAAGCATAAAAAAGGGGTTTTCTCATTGAAACAACATATTATCCCTGTTAGGGACTTAATATTATTGGCCTCATCCTCGCATCAAAAAAAGTGAAGCTCAGAATTTACAGTTAAGTTCCCATAGCTAGGAAGTGGTGAACCAGGATTTGAACCCTGACAGTATGATTCCAGAAATTAAGCTTAACCACATAGGCTTCTCTCCTCTCCTAACCTCATTTTCCTCTTGTGTATAATTACAAGAGAAATATATTAATAAGATAATTTCTAAGGCACTTCTACGCTTCAACATTTTTTAACATCTATGTTTCCAGGTACTTTGCCCTTAAGCAAGATAAGATTCAGCAAGAAAGATAAGTCTCCAATACAAATATATATAATATAAGGCTATCCATAGTAAAAATGGCTAAGTTCAATTCAATAAACATTAATTCAGCACTACAGATATATCAGATGTAGTTTAGTTATGTGATTGATGATACATTGTGTGTTTATACATATACGAATAAAATACTCAAGATGGGAAAGCTTAAAGTTTGGGAAAGAAATGTCAAGTATAAGCTGATGGTTTTAATAATATGAAACAAATACCATGATGGAGATATTCTTAGGACACTCATATGAGGAAGCACAAGACACTTAACCCATCTTGAAATACAGGGGGAGGGAGAAGAAGTCAGAAAAATCCTCCTCTGGAAGAAGATGTCCAAGCTGAGCCCTACCCAGGGAGTAGAGCCAACCAGAAAGGGAGGGCGTAAGGGACGGAAAGTGGAGGAGCAAAGCCACAGAGCAGTGAAACAGAATGACACATATGGGAAGCAACAAATACTTTGTTACTGGAGATTCACATATGACGCAGGATATAGTAGATGATGAGACCAGAGAAGAAGACGAGGCCACATCATGGAGCTGTTTAAATATTATTTCTAAAAGTATAGATCCTAACCAATTGGTCATGGTCAGCAAAGAAACTGCACATGTACCACATTTCTCCCTGTCTATGCCCAAGGTAGACATCACTAACAGATCATCAATCTCCCCACTGAACCTGGTCACACTCAGACAGTCCTCCTCAATCAGTGCCCTGGGCAACTACCATTAATGGATTGCAATTTGCATTCAAGATGGATTTCATCTGCTATTCCAATTGGAGCTGGTAGGCAGCTATCCAAAAGCTCTTGTTGGGCAAGCTGTATACAGTCAATAGAGGAACTTGTTAAAAATGTAATTACAAGTTTAGTACACTGAATGGGGCCTGATAGTCTGGATTTTTAATAACTTCCATAGAGAATCCTTTTGCACTGCCATGTTTGGGAACCCATGATGCAGAGCATTCAGGACAAAAAGAATGACATGAATCCAGAGTTGCAAAGTGGTGGCCCACAAGCTAAATTTGGCTTTCATATGTTTTACAGGGCTGGCTAAGTGATTTTTACACATTATATTTTGTATTTATAGTTTATATTTCCCAATATTTAATAAACACATAAACTCAGAATTTTTTGTTTTTGGCTTCTCCTTAAAAATTAGAAAATCTGCAGCACTGGACTTCCATTCCAACATGATAACAACCAGCTGGAACTGAACGAAGCTGCCTCTTTGGATGGGGCGTGCACTTACTATTTTGTCACAGTCCTCTTCATTCCCTGCTACTACAGATGAACATCACTGCTGTTTACCATGGTGTTTTCACTCTTGCTTTGCTTATGCAGATAGTGTGTACAGACAAGAGGAAAGTGAAATATTTTTTGGACCCCTGTCTTTGTCAAAAGCAGGAAAACAAATGACAGACCAAAAAGGCCATTCTTAGAGGGAGAAAATTCATGAATATTAGGGCATCAAACGTTTTCTCATGAAATTTCAAGAAAAATTATGTTCTTATGCAATGGCTTTGCCAAACAACTGTAAGTCAGTTTCACAATTTTAATGATACCTTGGAAATTTCATTCTGCCACCGTTTTTCTTATATGTTAAAGAGCAAAAGTTCAGTAGGATTGCAGCAGAGAAAGAAAGCCCATCCCAGAATGTGACACTACTTGCTGCAGTGCAGAATTTAGTATGATGGGGCTGGGTTCAGTTTGTCAGCAAAATCACCTCATTATAACCGGCACCAGCTCTAACAAGGACTTCGGCCTTATCTTAAAACATGTGATGCTGGCAACCCAGTCCTAAATTTAGTGGTTTGTGAGCAATCCTGCTATACACCCTGATTATTTGTGATCTCATAATTGGTTTTCCAACTGTATTCTGAAACTATAAATCATCTTAGGTGAGATTTTAGAAGTAACTATTCCATTAAACTTTGCAGCAAGCAGTACTGTGTAAGGATAACCATGATGTCATTTTTGTTAAGTTTCAGATACACAAGTACTTGAATACATTCCAGTCATAAACCTTTAAACCACAGAGAGATATAGAGAATAAAAAGTAAAAATCTCCCATACTCTCTCCCCTACCTCTCCACCTCCCTCTCCTCAGAGGATCCCACTTTCCTTATCAGAAACACTCTAACCTTTAGGTATGACTTTTCCAGACATTCTTCTACATAGCTACATACACTATATATACTTTTGTCTGGAGGATTTCCTATCACTTCTGGAATCACACTATACATTTTGTTCTGCAACTTGCATTTTCATACAGCAGTATGTTTGGGAAACCGTTCCTTTTTAGAATTTACCACATGATTTTTAACCATTGTATAGCATTCCATATCAACCATTCTTCTTTTGATGGATATTTAGATTGTTTCTATAATTTTTTATGATGTGGCAATTAATTCTCTTAATCCTATATCTTAGTGCACACATGTATGTACAAAAGATGTCTAGAAGTGGCATTTGCCAATTCAAAGTGAATGTATAATTTTTTTAGATACTCCCAAACTATATTCTACCTGCAATGTACCTATGTGCTCTTGGCTATTACAAATATTTTAAATGTTTTTCTATCTAAGGGCAAAAATATATCTCTGTTTGAATTTGCATTTGAACATTTTTCACATGTTTATTAATCATTTGTAATTTCTTGAATTTCTATTAGGTTGTTTTTTCCCATCTTAATTGGCATGAAATTTTTAGATATTAAGGCTGATATCATTTTATGCCCATATGTTGCAAAAAATTTTTGTCAGGTTGACAATTGTCTTTTGACTTTAATTTTGACATCTATTGCACAGAAATTCTGAACTTTTAAATATTAAAATCAGTTGATGCTTTCCTTTATAACTTCTGAATTTTGTGAATCCCAGGAAAGTTTTACCTCTTTCAGGGTTATAAATACACTATTCTTCTCTATTTTCTCTTTTTTTTTTTGGTTGCCCTGGGTCTTCATTGTGACGTGCGGGCTTCTGTCTAGTTTCAGCATGAGGGCTTCTCTAGTTGTGGTGCACGGGCTCAGTAGTTGTGGTGCGTGGGCTTCTCTCTAGTTGCAGTGTGCAGGCTTAGCTGTCCCGCTGCATGTGGGATCTTAGTTCCCTGACCAGGAGTCGAACCCATGTCCCCTGCATTGGAGGGCGATTCTTAACCACTGGACCAGCAGGGAAGTCCCTCTTCTCTATTTTCTATACCGGTTACTCACCAGGCCTACTGACCTGGGTTTGAGTCTCATAATTAGATGAATGTGGGTCTTCAGCCTTCTTGAAAAGCTTGGTGGGCAAGCCAGGTTCTTCAGGGCCCATGTGGCAATGTGAAGTCAACAATTAGGAGACCTACTTTTCCATATAATCCAGATCTAAATTCATGTGGCTCTGGGAGTGTGACATGTTTAGAGACACTACCTTAAACAATGACATTCCCACTATGTTTACTTTTGGCATCACTTGGGCTCTCTCTAGATCAGCAGAGGAAGCTATCACAATTGGGGTTCTACCTAGCAAACTGACTTTAATGATAATAATAACATTATTATTAATTATTAATAATCATATTAATATGTTGATGATGATAATCATTCCAAATATTGCCAGTTAGGTGTACCAGGATGACATGTATCATCTCATTTAATATTCCTAGTAATCTTATGATGTAAGCCTTATTACTGCTATGACCTTCAGCAACTACTCACATTTTCTGAAGATGCCACAGCTAGTAAATAGCAGAACCAGATTTCAAATCAAAATCTGTCTGATTCCAGAAGCTATAATTATAGCCAAGAAATTATCCTGCCTCATATCAGATGGTTCATGAAATAACCCCTATGAGAATATCCAAAAAACAACTGAAGGACACTAACACAGTGGCTGAGGACCTCAAATCTAGTTAAGTAGGGGTTTGTGTCATGTAAGTTGGGCATTAAATCAGTATGAGTAAATTTGAAACTTGATATGGATTTCTGGATGGACATAAGATCTAAATGTGAAAAAATATTAATCTGCAGAAGTGCTAAAAATATCAAGTGATTTTGTTAAACAACTTGGAAGATGACATGAACTTTCTAATTATCAAACAAAACTCAGGCAGTCGCTGTGCAGTCTCTCAGGCCATAGGGGCAGGAACATGTCTCCACCCTGGCTGACCAAAGACGGACAACGGGAGTGGGTGGGAAGTCCAAGATCAAGGTGTTGGCAGATGGCAGATTCGGTGTCTGGCCGTGCCATGCAGCATGCAGGATCTTAGTTCCCCAACCAGGGATCGAATCCGTGTCCCCTGCACTGGGATCACCCAGTCTTAACCACTGGACTGCCACAGAAGTCCCTATTTTAGCTTATTAAAAAATATAGCTTGGATGCTGCACCAGCTCTCCAGATGCACGAACTTCAAATTTCGGCAAGCCGTGCTGCCAGCCAGAGGTGAAGGGCCATATGCCTGTTACGCTGGAACTACGCTACAGGATTTGTGGACTTCTACAAAAGCACTCTCATCCTTTGGTCTAACTCTGTGCTCTCCAGGGACTCCCAGACCACGCTGAAGGATGAGAGCCAGTTTACTAGGCACTGCAGGGTCCACAGCCAGGACCAAGGACAGAAAAGTTGGAGAAAAGAAAGATTCCCAAAGATATCCATCCTCTGTGTCCTCTGTTAGTTCTGAGATATGTTCCTTTCAATCAACACCAGTGTGGATGTATCTTGTCACTATAGAAACCATCTGCTTTCAGATCTTAGTTCCCTAACGGGGGATTGAACCTGGGCCATGGCGGTGAAAGAGCTGAGTCTTGACCAGTGGACTAACAGAAAATTCCCAAGCTGTGTGGCTAATAGGGACTGAGTGCTCTGGGCAGGTGTCACGCCAGCGCCTCTGAGGTGGGAGAGCCAAGTTCAGGACGTTGGTCCACCAGAGACATCCCGGCTCCACATATATCAAACAGTGAAAGCTCTCCCAGAGATCTCCATCTCAACACTAAGACCCAGCTCCACTCAACGACCAACAAGATACAGTGCTGGACACCCTATGCTAAACAACTAACAAAACAGGAACACAGCCCCACACATTAGCAGAGAGGCTGCCTGAAATCATAATAAGGTCACAGACACCCCAAAACACACCACAGGACATAGTCCTGCCCACCAGAAAAACAAGATCCAACCTCATCCACCAGAACACAGGCATTAGTCCCCTCCACCAGGAAGCCTACACAACCCACTGAACCAAGCTTAGCCACTGGGGACAGACACCAAAAACAACGGGAACTACGAACCTGCAGCCGGCGCAAAGGAGACCCCCAAACACAGTAAGTTAAGCAAAATGAGAAGACAGAGAAGCACACAGCAGATGAAGGAGCAAGGTAAAAACCCACCAGACCAAAAAAATGAAGAGGAAACAGAAAGTCTACCTGAAAAAGAATTCAGAGTATGATAGTAAAGATGATCCAAAATCTTGGAATTAGAATAGAGAAAATACAAGAAATGTTTAACAAGGGCCTAGAAGAACTAAAGAGCAAACAAACAATTATGAACAACACAATAAATGACATTAAAAATTCTCTACAAGGAATCAACAGCAGAATAACTGAGAAAGAAGAATGGATAAGTGACTTGGAAGATAAAATAGTAGAAATAACTACTACAGAGCAGAATAAAGAAAAAAGAATGAAAAGAATTGAGGACAGTCTCAGAGACCTCTGGGACAATAATAAATGCCCAAACATTCGAATTATAGGGGTCCCAGAAGAGAAAGAGAAACAAAAAGGGAGTAAGAAAATATTTGAAGAGATTATACTTGAAAACTTCCCTAATATGTGAAAGGAAACAGTTAATCAAGTCCAGGAAGTGCAGAGAGTCCCATACAGGATAAATCCAAAGAGAAACATGCCAAGACACATATTAATCAAACTACCAAAAAATTAAATACAAAGAAAAAAAATTAAAAGCAGCAACAGAAAAACAACAAATAACACACAAGGGAATCCCCATAAGGTTAACAGCTGATCTTTCAGCAGAAACTCTGCAAGCCAGAAGGAAGTGACAGGACATATTTAAAGTGACAAAAGGGAAAAACCTACAACCAAGATTACTCTACCCAGCAAGGATCTCATTCAGATTCAATGGAGAAATTAAAACTTTTACAGAGAAGCAAAAGTTAAAAGAATTCAGCACCACCAAACCAGCTTTACAACAAATGCTAAAGGAACTTCTCTAGGCAGCAAACACAAGAGATGGAAAAGACTGACAATAACAAACCAAAAAAACAATTAAAAAAATGGTAATATGAACATACATATCAATAACTATCTTAAATATAAATGGATTAAATGCTCCAACCAAAAGACATAGACTGGCTGAATGGATACAAAAGCAAGACCTGTATATATGCTGTCTACAAGACACCCACTTCAAACCTAAGGACACATAGAGACTGAAAGTGAGGGGATGGAAAAAGATATTCCATGCAAATGGAAATGAAAAAAAAGCTGGAGTAGCAATTCTCATATCAGACAAAATAGACTTTAAAATAAAAGCTATTACAAGAGACAAAGAAGGACACTAAATAATGATCAAGGGATCAATCCAAGAGGAATATATAACAATTGTAAATATTTATGTACCCAACATAGGAGCACCTCAATACATAAAGTACATGCTAACAGCCATAAGAGGGGAAATCGACAGCAACACAATCATAGTAGGGGACTTTAACACCCCACTATCACCAATGGACAGATCATCCAAAATTAAAATAAATAAGGAAACACAAGCTTTAAATGATACATTAAACAAGATGGACTTGATATTTATAGGACATTCCAACCAAAAACTACAGAATACACTTTCTTCTCAAGTGCTCATGGAACATTCTCCAGGATGGATCATATCTTGGGTCACAAATCAATCCTTGGCAAATTTAAGAAAATTGAAATCATATCATTTCTGAACACAACGCTATGACACTAGATATCAGTTACAGGAAAAAATCTGTAAAAAACACAACCACATGGAGGCTAAACAATACACTACTAAAAAACCAAGAGATCACTGAAGAAATCAAAGAGGAAATCAAAAATTACCTAGAAACAAATGACAATGAAAACACACAACCCAAAACCTATAGGATGAAGCAAAAGCAGTTCTAAGAGGGAAGCTTATAGCAATACAATCTTAACTCAAGAAACAAGAAACATCTCAAATAAACAACCTAACCTTACACTTAAAGCAGTTAGAGAATGAAGAACAATAAAACACAAAGTTAGCAGAAGGAAAGAAATCATAAAGATCAGAAGAGAAATAAATGAAAAAGAAATGAAGGAAACAATACCAAAGGTCAATAAAACTAAAAGTTGGTCTTTTGGGAAGACAAACAAAATTGACAAACCATTAGCCAGACTCATCAAGAAAAAAAGGAAGAAGACTCAAATCAACAGAATTAGAAATGAAAAAGGAAAAGTAACAACTGACACTGCAGAAATACAAGGATCATGAGAGATTACTACGAGCAACTATATGCCAATAAAATGGACAACCTGGAAGAAATGGACAAATTCTTAGAAATGCACAACCTTCCGAGACTGAACCAGGAAGAAATAGAAAATATGAATGGACCAATCACAAGCACTGAAATTGAAACTGTGATTAAAACTCTTCCAACAAACAAAAGCCCAGGACCAGATGGCTTCACAGGCAAATTCTACCAAACATTTAGAGAAGAGCTAGCACCTATCCTTCTCAAACTTTTCCAAAATATAGCAGAGAAAGTAACATTCCCAAAATCATTCTATGAGGCCACCATCACCCTGATACCAAAACCAGACAAAGATGTCACAAAGAAAGAAAACTACAGGCAATATTACTTATGAACATAGACATAAAAATCCTCAACAAAATACTAGCTAACAGAATCCAACAGCACATTAAAATGATCATACACCATGATCAAGTGGGGTTTATCCAAGGAATGAAAGGATTCTTCAATATATGTAAATCAATCAATTTGATACACCATATTAATAAATTGAAGGAAAAAACCATATGATCATCTCAATAATGTAGAAAAAGCTTTCAACAAAATTCAACACTGATTTATGATAAAAACCCTCCAGAAAGTAAGCATAGAGGGAACTTACCTCAACATAATAAAGGTCATATATGACAAACCCACAGCCAACATCATTCTCAATGTTGAAAAACTGAAACCCTTTCCACTAAGATCAGGAACAAGACAAGGTTTCCCACTCTCACCACTATTATTCAACATAGTTTTGGAATTTTTAACCACAGCAATCAAAGAAGAAAAAGAAATAAAAGTGATCCAAATTGGAAAAGAAGAAGTAAAGCTGCCACTGTTTGCAGATGACATGATACTATATATACAGAGTCCTAAAGATGTTACCAGAAAACTACTAGAGCTAATCAATGCATTTGGTAAAGTAGCAGGATAAAAAATTAATGCACAGAAATCTCTTGCATTCCTATACACTAATGTTGAAAAATCTGAAAGAGAAATCAAGGAAACACTCCCATTTACCACTGCAATAAAAAGAATAAAAATACCTAGGAATAAACCTACCTAAGGACACAAAAGACCTGTATGCAGAAAACTATAAGTCACTGATGAAAGAAATGAAAGATGATACAAACAGATGGAGAGATAGACCACATTCTTGGATTGGAAGAATCAACATGGTGAAAATGATTATACTACCCAAAGCAATCTACAGATTCAGTGCAATCCCTATCAAACTACCAATGGCATTTTTCAGAGAACTAGAACAAAAAATTTCACAATTTGCATGGAAGCACAAAATACCCCGAATAGCCAAAGCCATCTTGAGAAAGAAAAACGGAGCTGGAGGAATCAGGCTCCGTGACTTCAGACTATACTACAAAGCTATAGTAATCAATACAGTATGGTACTGACATTAAAACAGAAATATAGATCAATGGAACAGGATAGAAAGCCCAGAGATAAACCCACACACATATGGTCACCTTATTTTTGATAAAGGAAGCAAGAATATACAATGGAGGAAAGACAGCCTCTTCAATAAGTGATGCTGGGAAAACTGGACAGCTACATGTAAAAGAATGAAATTAGGACATTCCCTAACACCATATACAAAAATAAACTCAAAACGGATTGAAAACCTAAATGTTAGGTCAGACACTATAAAACTCTTAGAGGAAAACATAGGCAGAACACTCCATGACATAAATCACAGCAAGATCTTTTTTGACCCACCTCCTAGAGAAATGGAAATAAAAACAAAAATAAACAAATGGGACCTAATGAAACTTAAAAGCTTTGCACAGCAAAGGAAACCATAAACAAGACCAAAAGCCAACCCTCAGAATGGGAGAAAATATTTGCAAATGAAGCAACTGACAAAGAATTAATCTCCAAACTTTACAAGCAGCTCATGCAGCTCAATATCAAAAAGACAAACAACCCAATCCAAAAACGAGCAGAAGGCCTAAATAGACATTTCTCCAAAGAAGATATACAGATTGCCAACAAACACATGAAAGGATGCTCAACATCACTAACCATTAGAGAAATACAAATCAGGACTACAATGAGGTATCACCTCACACCAGTGAGAATGGCCATCACCAAAAAATTTACAACCAGTAAATGCTGGAGAGGGTGTGGAGCAAAGGGAACCCTCTTGCACTGTTGGTAGAAATGTAAATTGATACAGTCACTATGTAGAACAGTATGGAAGTTCCTTAGAAAACTAAAAATAGAACTACCATACGACCCAGCAATCCCACTACTGGGCATATACCCTGAGAAAAACATAGAAAGAGTCATGTTCCAAAATGTTCATTGCAGCTCTATTTACAATAGCCAGAACATGGAAGCAACCTAAGTGTCCTCTGACAGATGAATGGATAAAGAAGATGTGGCACATATATACAAGGGAATATTACTCATCCATAAAAAGAAACAAATTGAGTTATTTGTAGTGAGGTGGATGGACCTAGAGTCTGTCATACAGAGTGATGTAAGTCAGAAAGAGAAAAACAAACACTGTGCGCTAACATATATATATGGAATCTAAAAAAAAAAAAAAAAAGGTTACCAAATGTAAAATAGATAGCTAGTGGGAAGCAGCCGCATAGCATAGGGAGATCAGCTCAGTGCTTTGTGACCACCTAGAGGGGTGGGATAGGGAGGGTGGGAGGGAGACGCAAGAGGGAGGAGGTATGGGGATATATGTATATGTATAGCTGATTCACTTTGTTATAAAGCAGAAACTAACACACCATTGTAAAGCAATTATTCTCCAAAAATGATGTTAAAAAAAAACACTCAGAAACCACTAAAAATAGATGATAAATTCTACTACATAAAAATAAAAACTTTCTGCATTGCAATAATGACCAAAAGTCAAATGATAAATGATAACTTTGGGGAGGAGAGGGTGAGAATTTGCAACCAGCACCACTATTAGACAACCAATAGCTTTAAATGTAACGAGTTCACGTAACTCAATAAGAAAAATCTAAGAATTGGATTGGGGGAAATAGAAGATAAATATTAATAGAAAAGATAATACAAATGATTATTAAATATATGAATTATTGTTCAGCCTCACTGATACTTTTTAAAAATAGTAAACAGGGAATTCCCTGGTAGTCCAATGGTTAGGACTCTGCACTCTCATTACCACCGGCCCAAGTTGGACCCCTGGTCAGGCAACTAAAATCCCACAAGCTGCATGGCTGGCCAAAAAAAAAAAAGTAGTAAACAAAATCATAATGAGGTTACATTTTCATCTGCCATTTTGGCCATGATGAGAGAGAGAAAGAGAAACTATGTTGGACAGAGTTGAAGGGAAAATACATTATGTAAAACGAATTATGAAAATGTATATTTCTTATACATTGTTGTTTGAAAAGTATGTTGATACAATCTCTCTACAAGGAGGCTTGCAATTTTAACTTTTTCAAAATAAAATTGCTCATACTCTTTGATCCAACAATTTCGCACTTAAGTATGATGCTACAGATATACAATCACCTGGGTGAAAATTGTATACATATAAAGATTTTCACTTTACTGTAATAGCAAAGATAGGAAACAACTTAATAAGGGACTACTTATCATTTAATAAGATGAATAAATTACACTACTCCATATAAGGGAATACTTCAGCGTCAATAAAAAGAAATAAGCAGCTTAAACAGACCGATCTATTATGAATTTAAAAAGCAAGATAATGAGAGCCTACTGTATTGCACAGGGAACTCTACTCAATGCTCTGTAGTGACCTAAATGGGAAGGAAATCCAAAAAGGAGGGGATATAGGTATATGTATGGCTGATTCACTTTCCTTTACAGCAGAAACCAATACAACATTGTAAAGCAACTATACTCCAATAAATTTTTTTTTTAAAGCAAGGTATAGAAGAGTATATAGATTATGATAGAATATATGGAGGAAAATTTTGCACACACACACACACACACACACGCATACACAGAAAATCTCTGGAAGGATTCACAAGAAAGGGAAGGAAACTGAATAGTTGGGAAATAGTAGTAGGAGAGAGATTGATTTTTCATCATATACTCATGTGTACCTTTTGAACTTTGAATCAAGAATAAATTTTACTTATTAAAATTGTAATGATTAATGTTATTGGGACATTTACAAGGATATCTTCAACAGGAAGCGTTTTTATAGAAAAAAAGTTGAAGGTAACCTCAATATCTATCAACAAGGAAATAATTTTTTAAAAGGCAATGCATGGGATAATGCACTGCTGTTAAAAAACTTAAATTAATCTTTATACATGGTTGTTCACTTTTAAGATGAAAAAACGTTACCATACAATAAGTCCCAGTGTCTATAAAACAGAGACTACATATGTGTATGTATATGCACACATCTAGACGTGTTTGTGAAGGAGAGCCTCGAATTTTACACTCTATAAATACCTGAAAAACAGAGGCTAGTGGTAGGTAATCACTCTCATTTTTTATTCATCTCTGTGTTGTTTGAATTGTACAGGGTCCTGTGTTACATTTATCATAAATATATACTTTTACATTTAGATAATTAAACAATTATCCGTATAATTAAAGCCATTGAGACCTTATTTGTATTTAGAAAATGGAGAAGTCAGGGACCTGGTGGTTATATATATATTATTATTTTATAATATATATTATTGTTTTATTATTTTAATTTTATTATTACTTTATTATTTTTCTGGGTTTCCTGGACATGCATATTTTCTCCTTTTTTGTCAATTTTTAGACAATTTTTTAAATGACATGCATATTTTTTACTTAAATATGCAATATACGCAAACCTTAGGAAGTGTATGTAAAATAAATATTTACTTGTTTACCATATGTTAAGGCTTATATGCTGAAATTAATCTACAGTCAACATTTAGACCTCAATGAAAAGGAAAAGTACTTGATTAGGTTAAAAACAGCAACAACTGGGATTTCACATTAAGAAAACAGCCTCAATTCTAACTCTGAATTTTTTACTGTTTATTTATTCTTTTGAAGCTCTGTGTCAGGCCAATTTACAGATGGTCTGGTGAGCCATAGGAAAATAACCCCGCTTAGCTCATGAATCATAAACAGTTACTGCAAATAGTTATTAATGAACCTTCTGAAGGCATTTGCTTTACCCCAAGGGAATATTTTACCCATAAGTTTGAGTCCTGCTCAAAAGCAAAATAGGTAGATTGATGTCCTGCTTATAAATGAAGCTGCCTCATAATGAAGTCCTTTGGGTACTTCATAATCCAAATTCCTTACCACAAAGAAGGTTTAAAATTAATTCAATTTCATACAGAAATCTGTTCTGTAATTAATACAGTTTATAAGAAGAATCATGTTCTATAGTTTTCATAATTAAATACAATTGAGTACCCCAAAATTCTAGAAGACCTTCACTTTCAGATTTTTTAGAATGCCAGCTATTAATTGGCAGAAAGCAGAAAGCATGCTTTCCATTTGTTCGTCGGTGTATTTGAATCTTTAGTTGTATTTAACAGATATTAACCAACAATGAGTTTTGCATTTTCAAAAGAAGTCATTTATCTTGCATATGCCTAAAGAACTACTCCTGGATAGTTATGAAATTCTCCAAGGACAGAAGAAGGCAAATCAAATCCCGTTCAAACTTACTCAAGTATTGTTCAACTTTATTCTAGGGATGTGGTTATTTAACTTCATTGTTTTAGATATGAGAAATGTATACTATGTGTTTTAACAATATAACTCAACGTGACTCATTTGTGGATGATATTACAGAGAATGGGTATAAGAAAACTGGACTTTACAACCCTTCATAATTAAGGACACTGGTGATAAAAATCGCTTCCCTAAAGGGCTAAAGATGGTTAATATTCAATGCCTTCCATAAAATATCCAGGTTAACAGGACCTCACAGGTAGCAATGAGTATAAAAATATTCCAAGAATCCTATTTTAATCAATAGACTAAGTCTCCATTCCTACCAAACATTTTATTTATGGAAGAGCAAAGTGCTTTTGTTTCTATATTTTTCTCCTTATGAAGTGGACATTCTGGTGAAGATTGTAGTACCTCGAAGATAAGGGCAAAGTACAATATTAGAAAGATCCCTGTACTGGAAATCAGGAAATGTGAGTACTAATCAAAGCTCTGCTGAGAATTGCCCAAAGGAAAGTCAGTTCACAGTGGTCCTTAGCTTCTCATTTTTCAAAATAAGGGGCTAAATTAAAATTTCCCTAAGGTCTCACTAGGCCTAAAGCATTATAGAATAATGTTTAAAAGACTGTCCTCAATGATATATACTAGTTGTATAAATTTGGACCAATTACTTTTTGTGCCTTAGCTTCCTCATCAGGAAAATCAGGATAGTAATAATATCTTCTTCATTGGATTATTGGGAGATATCAATGTGTTAATATGTGTCAAGAGCTTAACATCTTCTCAATAATAATAAGGGCAGTGATGAAGATGCTGATGGTGGTGGTGGTGGTGGTGGTGGTGATGATGATGACTTTATGAACTGAACATTATGAAAGAAAAAGGTAAGGGAAAAATATTTGGATCATCTATAAACTGTATAAAATTCTAGAAAATACAAATGTGATTATCCAGAGTGGTCAAAGAGAAATTCAGCTGAGGAACTTTGTAATGTAAGTCTCATCTACGTTTATCACTTTTAAGGCCACTTTTGTCTTAGACACTTAATCACTGGATAAATAAACCCCCAATTTTATTAATTGTTTTAAATACAAAATTACATTAAATTTAAATATCTGATTTCAAGAAGAAGCACTGAAAAAGAATCAAATATAAGTTTTTTCATTAGACATAGAGATTCTTTGAGAGTGATACCAAGTCTATTATTCCTTGCCTTGTTCTTATCTAGTGGTATCCCTCATACTGTGCTTCTCTTACCATCCTGACTCAGAGACAGATGTTTCTCAGTCATTTAGTCATAAAATGTTAACCTTTAAAGAGTGGGCAACTTATCAAAACGAGTTATAAAAACATGAGACTAGCCTGTAGAACATGTAAACACGAGTCAAGAGATCTGCGTTGTATTTCTGGCTCTCCCCATTTTTGTCTTACTCTGCTACCCTTGGTCAAGATTCTGCATTACTCTGTGTTCACCTACGTAATTCTTAAAAGTGACAAGAACACTACACATCCCTTTCCTACACTATTCAAAGAAAAACAAGAATTTATATTTGATATTTCACCTTCGGTTTCAAAGATCCATTTTTCCTTAGGTAACTAACACATTATAATTCTTCAAAATGACAAAATGAAGTCCTCCTGGTACTTCTTTTTCCCTCTCAAGAACAGAGTCATCATCAGATACTATTTATAAATCCACTCTCAGAAATATTTAGCCACATACTCAAAAAAAAAAAAGACTTCACAAGTCAACAAAGTAACTCATGTACCACCTGGAAATGGAAGTTCTTAAGCCAAGATCCACAATCACATTGCCAAGATGGCTAGCAATTTTGTCCCTGAATGTAGTGTGGCCATTGGTTTCCTTTTGCCTCGTAGGGCCTCCTTTCTTATTAGAGTAGCTGTTCCCTGGAGAAGCCTAGTCTAGTGACTGACAACATGAAGCAACTTAGGCAAGACTCCAGGAAATACTGTTTTGCCAAAAGATGGTGAAACTCTAGCTTGATGTTTTCCACTTCAAATCCATGGGAAACTGTGTGGGGGTGTAAGATTAAAAGCCACTCTCATTGAGTTTGCAGAAACTCGGCCGTTAATGATTGACTGGGGCTATCAACACACAAGAGCCATGCACACCAACCAATGAAAAATGAGAGGGAATGAAGCAAAAGGGTAAAGGATGAAGTTACTCTCAATAAAAGGTATGGTGGTTTTGAAAACAGACAAACTCAGTCATGCGCTTCATGGGAAAGCCAAATCAAATGTGTTTGTTTCAAACTCCTTTAAATACATTTTCTGCACTATCTCCCAGTTCCAGTGGATAAAATCAGCCTTCAGCAAAATTATTAATAAGTTTTTTGGGGGTAATCTAATCTCTTCTTTTGTTCAGCCAATGCCCAAAGATAAACAAGTTTCTTTTTTAATGTACTATAAGCTGCAAGCAGATATCCAATTGTGTTAAAATTCTGTGTGAGATAAGAATAAACTGGTTGAAAGTGAGGGCCTGAATTGTTTTCCTGCAAATAAAGCACACGAGCTTTAGTAAATAGACTCAGTGGCTTCTATTTTGGGTACTCAAAGGTTTATTTTTATTTATTGGATAAATGTTATTTTTCAAAATTTGAGATTCTTCAGCTAGCTGTCATTGCTAATGAGCACATTTGTCATTGCCTTACAGTTGTGCAGTCATCTCCATGTCTCTTATGTCTGTCATGAGGTGTAAACATTCAGGGCAAAGGCTCTGCCTAAGCCAATTCACACAGGTCCTACTCAGCACGAGCCATATAGCAACTACACTCTTAAAGCCAAGCAAAAGCAATAAAAAAAGATTAAAAACAACTCAAATTTGTTGAAAAATGAAATCCATACCTTCCCATTTGGCATGGGTCCTCTTGAGGGCAAAAACAGTGACTCATTTACCTTTATATCACCGACACTGCGTACAGTGCCTAGCACATTGTATATTAGTTACCTTAGTCATTACTTATGAACACTGAATTAATAAAGGAGGACTTTTTACCCACTTATAACCCAATGCAGCATGGTGTAGTGGCCAGGATACTCACCCTCTGAGACTCTGTTTCCTCATCAGTAAATTCAGTAAATATATTTAATAACACAAGGTAATTGTAAGGAGTAACTGAAAAAACATGTGCTGACGTAGGACCTGGCCCAGAGCGGGTACTATTTGCTGCACTAGAACCTTAGAAACTTTTAAAATCAATTAATAAACAAGGAAAGGCATGAATTCTACTTATTCAAAGAGTCTATTTGGATCAGAACAGCCTGTCTCAAGAAGAGGAGGTGGGCTTTCCCTTGACATGGGGAATATTTAGTCCTCATTCCCTAGATATGGAGACTGCATTTATACAGCAAAGGATTTGATGAGAAAAACTTGCCATAGTTCAGAATCTTAAATCCATTTGTATGGTCTCTGGGCTCCAGGGTCACTGAGTCATTCAAGGGTACTGGGAGCACAACTGACATTTAGGTCTGTAAACCTCTTGGACCAGCATCCTCAACCCTGCCCAGCTGAAAGCCTGCTTCAATGAATCTATACAACCAGCAATATTGGAGTATCCAAATCTCTTCTGTTTCTCTTTTTTTCTTTTAGACACAATTTTTATTTTAACTGACTCATTTGAATCTGCATCAGGGAAATGGTAAAGTCAGATAAAGAAAACAATATCAAAATCAATCAAATTTATTAATGACTAGCTATCGAAATGAGTGCAGTAAGTCAGAAATAGATGACGTTAAAAGCATGGTTTCTAAACCAACCCTGTCCCGTGCTACAGTGCTGAATTGAGAGTGATTAGGACTATTCTCAGATTCCAAAATATACAAAGTGTACTTTTTCCAAATTAATAAGCTAATAAATTTAGAGTGTTCTTTTCTCTTCGACCAAAGGATCTGAATCCAAGGTTAGTGAAATAAAAATCTTGGAAAAAGCAACAGCAACAAAGACAGGCAAACCAAACAAACTTCCTGTGTGTTCCTCACTGTGACAAAATGTTACAGTGATGAAGTTGATGAGGAGATTTATTAAATTTCCCAGGTTGACACTAGAACCGCCCAGTTACCACAACAAAAGATCACTCTCTGTCCGTGACTCCAGATTTTATTTTGAATTGTTTGGGGAGGGAAAACACATCTTTTGCTCTAAAGAGGAACACCATGTGCTATAGGAGACATTCATTGCCTTGCCACTAAATAACTTACAGAATATTCTACAGCTTTCACTGGTATTCACATAAAAGCATTGTTTGATAGCAATCAACCTATTTCTTTTGTTGGAACAGGCACTGCCACGCTGTCTCACAGCTCAATATGCTTCTTAAAGGGTTCCAGGAATTATCCCCAGCGAGATGTCTCAAGAGCAATAGAAAAATAGCCGTTTTTCATGTGACTTTTTTTTCATTTTAGAGCCACCAAAACACATTTTGGATAACAAATAACTTAAAAAAAAATTCACCTTGCCTCTCTCCCTCAAAGCTATTAGTACCAACTACAGACACAGGGGAAAAGAAATCAGAAACAGTGAGATACACATAGAGAGAGTGGGTATTTTTGTCATTGCAATAAAATGGAGCACTGAGGCGTGTAATAAAACAGCAGCTGCTTCTCACCAGCACCACTAATCCCCCAGAGCCGCTCTTAGATTCAAAAAATGCTCAGGGTTGGCCTCCTTCAAAGTCAAATTATGTGGCTACTAAATAGTGTGATTTGAGGAGTGCTTGGAGTTTCTCTGGCTCCAAAATATTCACCTTATCAGTTTCCATAGTTTTGAGATTGCATTGTTGAGGTTTTATTCCTTGAGGTTCTGAAGTATGGCATGTTAGCATAAAGATACTCCTGAAACCTGTAAACGTTAGGCTACAATCTAAACTTTCTGCATATCTTAGAGGCAATGTCTTCTCAAGAGTGAGTTCTTTGAGGGTTCTCCTCAGTCTCCAGAGGAACCTAGATAAGTGCTCTCCAAATTTAATGTACATATAAATCACCTGGAAATCATGTTAAAATACAGTTTCTGATTCAATGGGTCTGGGGTTGGGCCCAAGATTTCTATATTCATAGTAAGTTTTTGGATACAATTGTCTCTGATTCACAGACCACACTTGGAAGAAGCAAGCTCCTAGACTCTTCCCAAGGTGTCCTCGATTGGGGCACAAGGCCAGGGGTCAGCAAGGTTTTATTGTAAAGGGCCAAATTGTAAATATTTTAAGTTTTGTGGGCTACAGGGTCTTTGTTGGAACCACTCAAGTCTGCCATCATAGCAAGAAAGTATCCACAGACAGAATTTAAGTGAATAGGCATGACTGTGTTCCAATAAAACTTTATTTACAAAAACAGATTTGGCCTACTGGCTGTGGTCTCCAGACCCCTGCTCTACCCATGCTTAATCAAGGAAAATAAAAATGTGTTCAGAATACAACCAAGAGAGCAACCAGTTAGCAAAACTCTGAATATCCTCATGGAAAATTTAGAATCCCTTTCAGAAGCTTAGCCTGGTGCCCTAGATGGACAGGACCTGAGGAGCAGATGTGCAAGAACACCAAATCACCTACCACTTTACAATTGTACATAAAACATGCCTTGTGCTCATTTTGAGTTTTCCCTAGCAGAATAAGGGACCTAGGTGTGGAAAAGGAGCAAGGCAAGTTTATATCCTGTGAGCTCATGCCTTCACCTTTTGTTGACACAGGTGAAATCACACTTAAAAATTTTTTTTGGCAGCCAGAAAGAGAAAAAATATTCCTGAAGGGCACTGTGAAGTCCATTGTACCTCACTTCACAGTGACACAGATGGCCCTGCCCCTTGTTTTGCTGACTATTAAACCTCTTATACATCCCCACTCCACACTTGAGAGCCTAGATGTGTTGATACTCTGCTAGGCATTCTCATATATCCAAATTCACTCATTTACTCATCAAATATTTACAAAGCATCTATTTTGTAAATGGGATAGCTGTAACTCCTGGGGAAAACGTGAACAAAACAGACACGATCCCCACCATAGAGTTTATGGTATAGTGGTGGCTTCGGACATATATACACATAATTGAGCTTCAACGTGCTAAGGACTGTGAGGGCAAGAATACTGGTGCTCCGAGTGATGGCAAAAGACAGACATGCAACTGAACTAAGCTGCAACCTAAAGAATGAACAGTGTTGAAAGAAGATGAAAAGGGGCCCAGGAGAGGAGAAGTATGGGCAATAGTCTGGAAGATAAACAGTGTGTGTCAGGAGAATGGAAAGGCATGTAATGAGACAGACGGAGAATTTAAGGAGGAAATTGGTGAGAGATAAGACTAGAGATATATGCAAAACCCAAATAATGAAAAGTCTTATAAATAGGATGAACTTACAATCTATCAACCAACCAGGACACATTTGTGAGTGAAAGACTGTTAATAATTATGCTGAAATAGCAAGAGAAAGCTGAAGCTATTCCAGGAAAGTGGGTCATGTGGTCACAGCCTACTTATAAGCCATATGAAGGAGATAGGTGTGTATACAGAAGGCAATGAGAAGCTGTTAAATATTTAGGGCAAGTGGTGATATGACCAGATTTGTGTCTCACAACAATCGTTCTGGCTGCATTATAGCAAGGAGAGTGGAGCCTGGCACTGAAAGGGATTGGATTAATTTTAATGCACCCTTGTGTTAGGAGAACATTCTAAGATTCCAGAATCTCAGTCCTGACTAAGAGAGAGCTACCACTTTGTGAAGATCAGTCCTGACACTCAGATGCAGGAGTCTCCAACAGATTTGTATTTTAGTCCCATTTTTGCTAATTACTAACTATGGTATGGTTCATCAATTACATTCAGATGTGGGGGGAGTTTTTCCCATCACCAAGCAATTCCAAACACCAGCTGGGTGTCCTACAATTCAACTCAATTCTGACACTATCTACTGGAGATAGCATCAGATCCCACAGGTTAAGGGCTCAGTCCTACAAGACTGCCACCCTGCTTCAAATGTCAATCCTAAATCCAGGTTGTCACCTGTGCTTCTGACCCACTGGCTGTAGGTTGGTGGTTCCAATGATCCCTTCCTTGGGTTTGATTAATTTACTAGGAAGGCTCACAGAACTCAGAAAAACATTTTACTCACTAGATTACTGGCTTATTATAAAAGGATATACATCAGGACAGCCATATGGAAGACAAGGTACAAGGAAAAGGTGTAGAGATTCCATGCTCTCTTTGGGCCTGCATTTTCATGTCTTCCGCCACTGAGAAGCTCTCCAAACCTGTACTTTTGGGGTTTTATGGAAGCTTCACTACATAGGCATGATTGATTAAATCATTGTACATTGGTGATAGAACTCAATCTCCAGCCCCTCTCTCCTTCCAGGTGACAGAACGTGTGTGGGCAGGTGGGAGGTGGACTGAAATTTTCAAACTTCTAACCACACGGTTAACTCCACTGGCAAACTGCCCCATCCTCAGGTGCTTTCCAAAAGTCACCACTTTCACATAACAAAAGTCACTTTTACTGCTCTCATCACAGGAAATTCAAAAGATTTGGGGAGCTCTGTATCAGGAATGGGGATGAAGACCAAATATATATTTCTTATTGTAAATCACAATATAACACTGTGTGTGACCTCAAGAAAGTTGATTAACTTAATTGCGCCATTTGTTAAATGGGTATAATAGGACCTATCTTCTAGGATTGTGTGAACATTAGAAATTGTTCATATAAAGTGCTTAACACAAAGACACACTGTATGATGGTAACAGTAGTTGTAGGAGTAGTAATACTTGTTGTAGTGGTACTTGTAGTGTACTGTAGCAGTTACTGCTAATGGTAGTAGTTGTAGCAGAAATAGAAATAGTTGTGAAGCATTAGAAAGGAGCACCAGAGTAACAGAGAACACTGGCATCTGTGGGAGCTCCATAAGGGAAAAGCAATACTGGAATGAGGGAGCAAAGCAGCTGAACACAAACTCTACTTATTTGTCAGCTGTGTCAAAGATGTGGTTGATTGACAACTCCTTAAAGGTGGTATGTGGCCTTGTCCCATTTGTATATCTACCTTTTTCAGGGTGCTTAGCTCAGAGCCTTGCATAAGGTGAATGCTTGGTAAATGTGCCTGTTGAATTCAATTGAACTATATTTGCCCTTGGAAAACCACACTTTAACTTCTACACCAGCACTTCTGGAAATGGAGCGAAGGTAGGGCAGCTAGAAAGAATATCATGGGCTTTCTGATGCAGACCTCTGTCCTACAGCTCAGGGAAGAATGGCAAGCCGGCAGGCATAGGCTGATGGTTCACAGATGTGTCTTATTTGGTTGTCAACGTGAAAAGAATGAACTCGTATTTTAAAATTGAAAGGCTTTACATAAAAATACAAATTTCCAACTTTGCTTGAAAAATTGGAAGATGTGGCATCACTGAACCATCACATGGTTACATACTTGCGAAAAAGTAGCAGCTGCCTCACCTTACGGGATCTTTACATCCCTCACCGCAGGGCTCTAGGCTCCGGGCCAGACGTTTGCAAACTGAGGTGCCTCGAGGAAGCAGGCAGGTACAGAAATGGAGCCCTGGAGCCAAAATGGAGCCCTGGTGCCTAGTGGAAGGAAGGGAGAGGGCCCCACCCAAACCCGGCAGCCTATACTCAGATCCAGTTAATTAATGTCATCTGAGAATAAGGGCCCAGAGTATCAATATTCTGTTTTCCAAGAGAAGTTTAAAATCCAAATTTTATATTGAAATCTTCACAGTTTTTTTTAAATTTTAATTTTTATTGTTTTTTATTTGCTACTACCACCAAGATCTGCACCTGCGGGTGGCTCCACCTGGGGCCCGTGCCCTAGGCTTCAAGGCTCACTGCCGCAGCCCTCCTACTAGTAGCAGCCTAGCGTCCATGGGGCTTCCGGCAGCAGCGGCGGCGGTGGGAGGGGCACGCAGCGAGGAGCACGCACGAGGACGCCTACGCCCCGCGCGCCTTAATTGCATCGCAGCTCCCAGCCCTCTCCTGCACTCTCGGGCTGCCAGCAATCGTGAAAGTGGGTCCGACGCTCCAGCGCCATCCAATTTCAGGGCTACTTCATTCAGCAGGTGAGTTGTTACACACCCTTGGCGGATTCTGACTTCCGTGGCCACCGTCCTGCCACGTTTTTAAAATATGGTGATCACGTTTTTTGAAAAATGCTGTGCGGGTGAAATAAAACACATGTGAGAGTCAGTTCTAACTTATTGCTGACCGGACTGCAACCACCGCGTGGTCCCGCTGTTAATTACTACCTAGTGGAATGGGCAGGAGACATTTTGATGCAGCCATTTTAACAGTGTGGCGTTTTGGATGTTCACATCTATTTTGTAGTCCTCCAAACGAAACACTGCATTTTCAGCTTTTGAAAAATGATCGAGGGGCTTCCCTGGTGTCGAAGTGGTTGAGAGTCCGCCTGCCGATGCAGGGGACACGGGTTCGTGCCCCGGTCCGGGAAGATCCCACATGCCGCGGAGCGGCTGGGCCCGTGAGCCATGGCCGCTGAGCCTGCGCCTCCGGAGCCTGTGCTCCGCAACGGGAGAGGCCACAGCAGTGAGAGGCCCGCGTACCGCAAAAGAAATAAAAAGAGAAATGTACTCCACAGTCCATCCTATCCCATCCCTTAGTCTTGCACCATCCTAGCCCCAGCCCATCCTGGACTGCTGTAACCCCATCATTTCTTCCATCCCGTCCTTGAGGCCCATCACAGGCAATGCACAAGCCCTGGATGCAGTTGTGATAGATCTCTCCCTAAATACATTTTATTTTAAAAAATTGTTTTGGTTGGTATTTCTCAGATGGATTTTTTTTTTAATAGAAAATTTTCAAAATCTTGCATAAACTGTTAAATCTGTGTCAATTAAGTAACATAGTTCATTGTTTTTCTTTCATTTCTATTTTTCATCTTGATGAACAAACAAAAGAAAATATGTGAGTTTTACCTGTAGTGGAAAAATAGGTTATTGACTTACATTTTATAACCTGTCTGCAATTTTTTTAATTGATATATAATTTACAATATTAAGTTCAGGTGCACAGCATACTGATTCAATATTTTTATAGATTATACTCCATTTAAAGTTATTACAAAATAATGGCTATATTTCCCTGTACTGTACAATATATCCTGTTGCTTATTTATTTTATACATAGTAGTTTGTATCTCTTAATCCCATACCACTATCTTGCTCCTCCCCCTTCCCTCTTCACACTGGTAACTACTAGTTTTTTCTCTATATCTGTGAGTCTTCTGTTTTGTTATGTACATTTTTTTTATTTTTTGATTCCATGTATGTAATAATATACAGTATTTGTCTTTCTCTAATTCCACTAAGCATAGTGATCCCTAGGTCCATCTACATTGTTGAAAAGGGCAGAATTTCATTCCTTTTATGGCTGAGTAATATTCCATTGTATATATATATCCACCGGCATTTAAAGTAATTATTGATAGTAATGTACTTATTATCATTTTATTATTTGGTTTCTGGGGGGTTTTTTTGGTTCTTCTCTGTTATTCTTTTTGTTTCCTACCTTGTGGTTTGATGATTTTCTTTAGTGGTATGCTTGTATTCCTTTCTGTCTAGTTTTTGTGTATCTACTGTAGGTTTTTCATTTGTGGTTACCAGTTTATATATATTGACCGTAACTATATCTACTTGTTTTAAACAGGTAGTCCTTTAAATTCAAAGACATTCTAAAATTTCAACAATTTTTTCTGCCCTCCCCCACATTTGTGTTTTTAATGTCATATTTTCTATGTTTATCCCTTTACTAATTATTATAGTCATACCTGATTTTACAATTTTTTGTCTTTTAATCATCATACTAGCTTATTTAAGGGGTTGATTCTCAGCCTTTACTATATATTTGCCGTTACTAGTGGGATTTTTCCTTTCCTATAAATTCTTACTTCTTGTTATAGTCTTTTCTTTTCCACTTAGAGAAGACCCTTTAACATTTCCTTTAGGGTAGGTTTAGTATTGATGAACATTTAATTTTTGCCTGTCTGAGAAGTTCTCTCTCCTTCAATTCTTTTATTTTTTTATTGAAGTATAGTTGATTTATAATATTGTGTTAGTTTCAGGGGTACAGCAAAGTGATTCAGTTATATATTTTTTCAGATTATTTTCCATTATAGGTTATTGCAAGGTATTGAATATAATTCCCTGTCCTATACAGTAAATCCTTGTTGCTTATTTATTTTATGAATAGTCCTTTGTATCTGTTAATCCCATATTCCTAATTTATCCCTCCCCCCTTTCCCTTTTGGTAACCATAAGTTTGTTTTCTATGTCTGAGAATCTGTTTCTGTTTTGTATATAGATTCATTTGTATTATATTTTGGATTCCACATATAAGTGATACCATATAATAGTTGTCTTTCTCTGTCTGACTTACTTCACTTAGTAGGATAGTCTCTAGGTCCATCCATGTTGCTGCAAATGGCAATATTTCATTCTTTTTTATGGCTGAGTAATATTGCATTGTGTATCTATCCCATCTTCTTAAATCAGTTGTCTGTTGATGGACACTTGGGTTGTTTCCATGTCTTAGCTATTGTAAATAGTGGTGCTGTGAACACTGAGGTGCATATATCTTTTCAAATTAGAGTTTTCATCTTTTCTGGATATATGCCAAGGAGTGGGATTGCTGGATCATGTGGTAGTTTTCTTTCAGTTCTAAATGGTACTCTTGCTGGGTAGAGTATCCTAGGTTGCAGGATTTACCCTTTCAGCACTTTGGATATATTCATGCCACTCTCTTCTGGCCCACAGTTTCTGCAGGGAAATCAGCTGATAGCCTTATGGGAATTTCCTTGTATATGCCTCTTTGTTTTTCTCTTGCTGCCTTTAGACTTCTCTCTTTCCTTTGACTAAATTTTGCCGTTTTAATTATGATATGTCTTGGTGTGAGTCTGTTTGGATTCATCTTGTTTGGGATCATCTGTGCTTCCTGTACCTGGATATCTGTTTCCCTTTTTAGGTTTGGGAAGTTTTCAACCATAATTTTATCAAATACATTTTTGATTGCCTTCTCTCTCTCTTCTCTTTCTGGGACCCCTTTAGTGTGAATATTGGTATAGTTGCTGTTGTCCCATATATCCCTTAAACTATTTTCATTTTTTTAAATTTGTTTTTCTTTTGGCTGTTCTGATTGGTTGATTTCCATTATTCTTTCTTCCAGATCATTTACGAGTCCTTCTGTATCCCCTAGTCTGCTGTTAATTCCTTCCAGTGTGTTTTTCATTTCAGTTATTGTGTTCTTCAGTTCTGACTTGTTCGTTTTTATATTTTCTAGTTCATTGTCAAAATTCTCACCAGGTTAAGCTATTAGTTTCCCTAATTAAGTTAGCATTCTTATTACAAATGTTTTGAATTTTTTATCTGGTAAATTGTTTATTTCTGTTTCATTATTTGTCCTTTCAGGGTTTTTTGCCCTTTTGCTCTTTCAGTTGAGACAAACTCCTCATTCTTCTCATTTTGCTTAACTTTCCCTGTCGCTATGAAATTAGGTGAAACAGTTACCATTGCATTGTTGAAGTTGTGTCCTTATGTGAATGTGTCCCTGTTCAGTCTGTGTGTGCCCAGTGACTTTGGTAGGAGAGCTGGATTTGACATGAACACAAGTCACATCTTTCCTCAGGGTGTGCTGGCAGCTATCACCTTGGTAGGAGGTAGGGCTGGAGATGGAGGGACTAAGGCCAGAACCAGGTGTGAGGTGAGGCTTCCCCTCTGCTCAGTGGCCATCACTGCCCTACTGAGGGTGGGATTGGGTCCCAGGTTGCTGGGGCAGAAGCCCTGAGGATCAGTTCTGAGCTGGCTCAGTTCCCTTTAAATGTGTGTTGTCCTCCCTCCCAGCACCGGCACCATCGCCCCAGAGCAAGAGGGGCCAGTGTGGGTGCTTAGCATGGGTTGGGGTGCAGACCAGTGGTCCAGCTGGGGTCAGAGACCCACAGTGGTTCTAATGTGCTACCTGTGTAAGCACCAGTGAAGGCTGCCCCTGCCTTGCTCAGACGTTGCTTTGGGTCCAAGCCTTCTTTGTCACTCACAGCTGAGCTCTCCTTTCAGCCTCTGCCACCCCTGCCCTGGTTTGGAGCTGCACTGTAGGGCAGGCAAGGCCTGTGTTGGCTCTCAGGGTAAGCTGGAGTGCAAGCTGTGGTGGTCTGGCCACAGACAGAGATCAGGGCTGCTTCTGGCCTGCTGCCTGTGTAAGCACCAGTAAAGACTGCCTCTCCCTACTCAGACACTGCTTTGGGTTTGAGCTGCCTCTGAGTCTCATAGCTGAGCCTTCACACCAGTGTGGAGCTGCATCGTGAGGCAAGTGAGGCTGGAGCGTTTGCTCGGCTCAGGCTGGCGTGCGCACCAGGGCAGTCCCAGGAAAGTGGCCAGCCTCCCGGACAGTCTTCAATCCGCCCTCTCTGCCCTGCTTCGGGAGCAAGTAAGTGTGCTCCTCAGGAGTGGAGTCCAGGTTACCCACAGCCTGCTGTTAGTCCCACCAGCCAAGGGGGCTTGTCTTCTCTGTGTCAGACCCCAGGACTGGGATGCCCAGTATATGGCTTTAACCGCTCACTCCTCAGGGAGGATCTCCACCTGTGTAATTTCCCTTTTCCTCGGAGTACCCACCCAGGGTCACAGGTCCTGCCTGACCTGATCACTTCTCTTCCCTTCCTCCCAGATTGTGTGTGGATCTTTCTCACGACCTTGGTTGTACAGGAATCTATCTGCCAATTTCCAGTCAGTTTTCAGTGAGAATCGTTCCATGTGTAGATGTAATTTTTAGGTGCTTGTCGGGGGAGGTCAGGTCCACGTCTTCCTGCTCCAGCATCTTGATCTTCTCTCTGTATGCAATTTTTTATATTCTGCTGGGCTCTATTATGTTTCTGTCAGCCACGTGTTTTTTCCCTTTGAGATTTTTGGGGAGAAGAGAGAAAGTGGTCATAGCAGAGGAGGATAAGGTAGTGTTAGGGATGAGGTGAGGGAATCTAGTATACAATGCTTTATAGTATTTTTTTAAGCAAAAATATCAAAAGATTGCTTCATCTGGGAATAGACTTCTCAATTTGATATGATTTCCCTTACTCTCATACAGTGTGGGAATTCGAACAGTGATTTTTTGTGAAGTCTTCTGATATTTTTCAATGTTTGCAAATAACTTTTATTGTGATAAAATTTCTCTTTTAAAATAATTTCTTAGAAACCTCATCACTGATTTCTTTCTACCGTTCTCTCATTCTTTCTTCTTCCTAAATGGGATTACTGTGGCATCATCTCTTAATTTTTCTCTCAACCAATGTTGGCTTACTTCTGTTAGACTCATTCTTTTTACCGGTTTTGTAAGCTAGTTCAAAGCCATGTGAATCCTCTATCCCCATACTGGACAACTTAGAACTTTCTTTTTGTTGGAATGATGAGTTTGGATACAGGAACTCCAGGAGTTCCCTAGGTGGTTCTTTATTCTAAAGAAAAAGCTTCTATCCTCTGTTTCTAAATTGTGGAAATAGCCGTTAGGTATAACACTTTGGTAGCCAGTATGAAAACTTATTGAAAGAGCTACATTTAAAAGTTATATTTATTATCGCTATAAAAGAATGTCTCAGGCATCTAATACAGAAAGGCTACTGGGCCTCAGGAGAAGACAGGAATGAGATACTGAAAATCTTTCAGTCCTCTGTCTTTTATCTCAGCATCTCTCTATGTATCTGCTTCCTTCTTATTTCTCTTTGCGGCCAGCTTCCTCTGCCTCTCCAGACCACAGAACAGACAACAACCACCCCCAGCTCCTGGGTTTACAGATTCTCATTCAGTGTATCCACAGAAACTAGCTTGCTGTCATTATCATAAATCTGAATTCCAGAAGAGAGCATCTCGTTGGTTCCTTCCTGGTCCCATTTGCCATACCCAGGTGACTGAGTCACACCAAATAAGCATGGCTGCAGTTCAAGTAAAGGAAATTTCCCAAGACAGTGTGGGATAGTTTAGCTTATGTGCTGGTTGTATACCCCAAAGTATGACTCATTCCAGAAAAACCTCACTTAACCAATGAGGCTTATCAAACTGGCAGTGTAATGTAGTCTATTTTCCTCAAACTTTAGTGTCTGAATACCGCTATCACATTTTTTTTTTTCCAAGTACCAACTATCCCATTATTTACTAAATCTGTTTCTTAGATCAAACTTAAGGTACTATATTTCTCTGTTCCTAGCAATTTTCTGAAGTCACAGGGTTGGTGTGTTTTATTTTTTCTAGTATTCGTAAATTTACATCTATAACTACTAAATTAAGCTGTTAAAATAGCAAAAAAATTTCATGGATGGTCCACTAATGACTCTCTTGTCTGCACTACCTATTTAGCCTCCTATCTAGGTGCCTCAGATCCACCCTTGTTCATCTCCAACCCATTCTCTGTACTGCAGCCTGAGTGATCTTTTGGACCCACAAGTGTGATCAGGCTGTTCCCCCCTCCCCAACTTAAAATGCCTGGTGGCCTCCCCTTCTTCAGTGAATGGCAACTCCATTCAGCCTGTGGTTCAGGTCAAGCCCTTGGAGTTATCCTTGACTCATTTTCTTTGTCTAACACCCTTCATCCAATTTACTTGTATATCACGTAGTCTCGATCTTTGAAGCGCATCCAGAATCTGACCTCTCCTCTCCATTCCTACTACCACCCCCATCAAAGCCACCATCATGTTTAACCTGGATTATTAATCTAGATTCCCAACTGTTCTCTCTCTTTTTTTACCCTTACACTCTTACAGTCTGTGTCCACAGAGCTGCCAGGGTGATCCTTCTGAAACATAAGTCGTATCATATTATTATGTTCAAAATGCTCCAAGGACTTCCCATTCCATTTAGAGTCAAAGTCAAGCAGTTTACTTCAGTTCCAAGACCCTATAACCTGCTCCTCTAAGATCTCTTCTCAGATCCTCACTCTTCCCTTTCCTGTCTGTGTTCCAAGAACACTGGCTTCTCTGCTGTTTTAAATATTCTCAGTATGTTCTCACCTCAGGACCTTTGCCTGAGCCGTTTCCTCTACTTGGAACACTCTT